>NC_044984.1:40442108-40767108 GCF_008728515.1 Papio anubis
CAAGCCAGAAGAGAGTGGGGGCCAATATTCAACATTCTTAAAGAAAAGAATTTTCAACCCAGAATTTCATATCCAGCCAAATTAAGTTTCATAAGTGAAGGAGAAATAAAATCCTTTACAGATAAGCAAATGCTTAGAGATTTTGTCACCACCAAGCCTGCCTTACAAGAGACCCTGAAGGAAGCACTCAACATGGAAAGGAACAACCGGTACCAGCCATTGCAAAAACATGCCAAAATGTAAAGACCATCGATGCTAGGAAGAAACTGCATCAACTAACGAGCAAAATAACCAGTTAATATCGTAATGACAGGATCAAGTTCACACATAACAATATTAACCTTAAATGTAAATGGACTAAATGCTCCAATTAAAAGACACAGATTGTCAAACTGGATAAAGAGTCAAGACCCATCAGTCTGCTGTATTCAGGAGACCCATCTCACATGCAGAGACACACCTAGGCTCAAAATAAAGGGATGGAGGAAGATCTACCAAGCAAATGGAGAACAAAAAAAAGCAAGGGTTGCAATCTTAGTCTCTGATAAAACAGACTTTAAACCATCAAAGATCAAAAGAGACAAAGAAGGCCATCACATAATGGTAAAGGGATCAATTCAACAAGAAGAGCTAACTATCCTAAATATATATGCACCCAATACAGGAGCAGCCAGATTCATAAAGCAAGTCCTTAGAGACTTACAAAGAGACTTAGACTCCCATACAATAATAATGGGAGACTTCAACACCCCACTGTCAACATTAGACAGATCAACAAGACAGAAAGTTAACAAAGATATCCAGGAATTGAACTCAACTCTGCACCAAGTGGACCTAATAGACATCTACAGAACTCTCCACCCCAAATCAACAGAATATACATTCTTCTCAGCACCACATCACACTTATTCCAAAATTGACCAAATAATTGGAAGTAAAGCACTCCTCAGCAAATGGAAAAGAACAGAAATTATAACAAACTGTCTCTCAGACCACAGTGCAATCAAACTAGAACTCAGGACTAAGAAACTCAATCAAAACCGCTCAACTACATGGAAACTGAACAACCTGCTCCTGAATGACTACTGGGTACATACGAAATGAAGGCAGAAATAAAGATGTTCTTTGAAACCAATGAGAACAAAGATACAACATACCAGAATCTCTGGGACACATTTAAAGCAGTGTGTAGAGGGAAATTTATAGCACTAAATGCCCACAAGAGAAAGCAGGAAAGATCTAAAATTGACACTCTAACATCGCAATTAAAAGAATTAGAGAAGCAAGAGCAAACACATTCGAAAGCTAGCAGAAGGCTAGAAATAACTAAGATCAGAGCAGAACTGAAGGAGATAGAGACACAAAAAACCCTCCAAAAAATCAATGAATCCAGGAGTTGGTTTTTTGAAAAGATCAACAAAATTGACAGACCACTAGCAAGACTAATAAAGAAGAAAAGAGAGAAGAATCAAATCGACGCAATTAAAAATGATAAAGGGGATATCACCACCGACCCCACAGAAATACAAACTACCATCAGAGAATACTATAAACACCTCTACGCAAATAAACTGGAAAACCTAGAAGAAATGGATAATTTTCTGGACACTTACACTCTTCCAAGACTAAACCAGGAAGAAGTTGAATCCCTGAATAGACCAATAGTAGGCTCTGAAATTGAGGCAATAATTAATACCCTACCAACCAAAAAAAGTCCAGGACCAGATGGATTCACAGCTGAATTCTACCAGAGGTATAAGGAGGAGTTGGTACCATTCCTTCTGAAACTATTCCAATCAATAGAAAAAGAGGGAATCCTCCCTAACTCATTTTATGAGGCCAACATCATCCTGATACCAAAGCCTGGCAGAGACACAACAAAAAAAGAGAATTTTAGACCAATATCCCTGATGAACATCGATGCAAAAATCCTCAATAAAATACTGGCAAACCGGATTCAACAACACATCAAAAAGCTTATCCACCATGATCAAGTGGGCTTCATCCCTGGGATGCAAGGCTGGTTCAACATTCGCAAATCAATAAACATAATCCAGCATATAAACAGAACCAAAGACAAGAACCACATGATTATCTCAATAGATGCAGAAAAGGCTTTTGACAAAATTCAACAGCCCTTCATGCTAAAAACGCTCAATAAATTTGGTATTGATGGAACGTACCTCAAAATAATAAGAGCTATTTATGACAAACCCACAACCAATATCATACTGAATGGGCAAAAACTGGAAAAATTCCCTTTAAAAACTGGCACAAGACAGGGATGCCCTCTCTCACCACTCCTATTCAACATAGTGTTGGAAGTTCTGGCTAGGGCAATTAGGCAAGAGAAAGAAATCAGGGGTATTCAGTTAGGAAAAGAAGAAGTCAAATTGTCCCTGTTTGCAGATGACATGATTGTATATTTAGAAAACCCCATTGTCTCAGCCCAAAATCTCCTTAAGCTGATAAGCAACTTCAGCAAAGTCTCAGGATACAAAATTAATGTGCAAAAATCACAAGCATTCTTATACACCAATAACAGACAAACACAGAGCCAAATCATGAATGAACTTCCATTCACAATTGCTTCAAAGAGAATAAAATACCTAGGAATCCAACTTACAAGGGATGTAAAGGACCTCTTCAAGGAGAACTACAAACCACTGCTCAGTGAAATAAAAGAGGACACAAACAAATGGAAGAACATACCATGCTCATGGATAGGAAGAATCAATATCGTGAAAATGGCCATACTGCCCAAGGTAATTTATAGATTCAATGCCATCCCCATCAAGCTACCAATGAGTTTCTTCACAGAATTGGAAAAAACTGCTTTAAAGTTCATATGGAACCAAAAAAGAGCCCGCATCTCCAAGACAATCCTAAGTCAAAAGAACAAAGCTGGAGGCATCACGCTACCTGACTTCAAACTATACTACAAGGCTACAGTAACCAAAACAGCATGGTACTGGTACCAAAACAGAGATATAGACCAATGGAACAGAACAGAGTCCTCAGAAATAATACCACACATCTACAGCCATCTGATCTTTGACAAACCTGAGAGAAACAAGAAATGGGGAAAGGATTCCCTATTTAATAAATGGTGCTGGGAAAATTGGCTAGCCATAAGTAGAAAGCTGAAACTGGATCCTTTCCTTACTCCTTATACGAAAATTAATTCAAGATGGATTAGAGACTTAAATGTTAGACCTAATACCATAAAAATCCTAGAGGAAAACCTAGGTAGTACCATTCAGGACATAGGCATGGGCAAAGACTTCATGTCTAAAACACCAAAAGCAACGGCAGCAAAAGCTAAAATTGACAAATGGGATCTAATTAAACTAAAGAGCTTCTGCACAGCAAAAGAAACTACCATCAGAGTGAACAGGCAACCTAAAGAATGGGAGAACATTTTTGCAATCTACTCATCTGACAAAGGCCTAATATCCAGAACCTACAAAGAACTCAAACAAATTTACAAGAAAAAAACAAACAACCCCATCAAAAAGTGGGCAAAGGATATGAACAGACATTTCTCAAAAGAAGACATTCATACAGCCAACAGACACATGAAAAAATGCTCATCATCACTGGCCATCAGAGAAATGCAAATCAAAACCACAATGAGATACCATCTCACACCAGTTAGAATGGCGATCATTAAAAAGTCAGGAAACAACAGGTGCTGGAGAGGATGTGGAGAAATAGGAACACTTTTACACTGTTGGTGGGATTGTAAACTAGTTCAACCATTATGGAAAACAGTATGGCGATTCCTCAAGGATCTAGAACTAGATGTACCATATGACCCAGCCATCCCATTACTGGGGATATACCCAAAGGATTATAAATTATGCTGCTATAAAGACACATGCACACGTATGTTTATTGCAGCACTATTCACAATAGCAAAGACTTGGAATCAACCCAAATGTCCATCAGTGACAGATTGGATTAAGAAAATGTGGCACATATACACCATGGAATACTATGCAGCCATAAAAAAGGATGAGTTTGCGTCCTTTGTAGGGACATGGATGCAGCTGGAAACCATCATTCTTAGCAAACTATCACAAGAACAGAAAACCAAACACCGCATGTTCTCACTCATAGGTGGGAACTGAACAATGAGATCACTTGGACTCAGGAAGGGGAACATCACACACCGGGGCCTATCATGGGGAGGGGGGAGGGGGGAGGGATTGCACTGGGAGTTATACCTGATGTAAATGATGAGTTGATGGGTGCAGCACACCAACATGGCACAAGTATACATATGTAACAAACCTGCACGTTATGCACATGTACCCTACAACTTAAAGTATAATAATAATAAATAAATTAAAAAAATAAATAAATAAATCCTTACTGCCATCATCTGATGTAGGTAACCATGAATAGAAGAAAGGCAAAGTAATATCAGTGGTGGGTGTAGGCAAGCCAGGCTACAGACTTGATCATCCTCCCCAGGAATCCGAGAATTTCCCTATCTGTCCATGTATAAATATACTTTCCTTTTTTGGAGGAGGAAAAGAAAATAACTGGAGTACAGGTTTTAAATGACTAGATTTTATTACTTTAATTTCTTTTGCTCGGTTCAAAAATTTTGTAGAAAATAAATCCCATAAACGTAACACACCAACTATTCACAGCATTCCTTTTCTCTGCTGTACTTGGCCAAGATAGAGATCCACATTTTACAAAGGGTTCTGCTCTGTTTTGCTTAACCTTGTTAAGGTGCCTGGTGAGAGGCATGGACTTGGGGTCAGAGGCCAGGCTCTGAATCCAAACTCTGCCACTGTGCAGCCTTCAACAAATTGTTTTACCATGCCAAGCCTTCATTTTCCCCACTTGCAAAATCAGGAGGAGCATGCATTTTCCCCTTTACAAGATTGCTGTGAGGATCAAATGCACTAATGCATGTTGAAAGTATTTTGTATACTCTAAACCTTTATATAAATGTTGAACCACATACTTGTCATTTTATTGGTGACTCTGACTTCTGTCATAATAATGGGTTCATGGTGTGTGTATTCGTTTCCTAATGCTGCTGTAACAAATTACCATCAACTTAGTGCCTTAAAACAACACAGAAGTATTAACTTACAGTTGTAAACGTCAAAAGTCTAAAATGGTACTCCTTGGGCAAAAATCAAGCTGTTAACAGGCTATCATTTTTCTGGAGGCTTTAGGGGAGAATCAATTATCTTGCCTTTTTAGCTTCTATGGGAGGTTACCCACATTCTTTAGCTTGTGGCACCATTTCTCCATCTTGCAAGCCAACAATGTCAGGCCAAGTCCTTCTCACATTGCCATTTCTCTGGTTCTCTCTCTCTTCTGCCTCTATCTTCTACTTACAAGGACCCTTGTGATTACACTGGGCCCACCTGGGAAATCCTGGTTGATCTCCCCACCTCAACATCAGCTGATTAGGACACCTTAATTCCATCTGCAACCTTAATTCCCCTTTGCAATGAAACCTGACATATTCACAGGTTCTCAGGATTAGGACATGAACTTCTTTGGAGGGACATTATTATGCCCTCCATACTTTATTTACTCATCCTCCTCAACATAAATTCAGTTTTTTAAATACTGTACCTCTACACATTTATTATATCTACTGTCCCCGATGAGTTTGAAGTTAACAGAAAACCTAACAGCCATTTTTCCAGGTCTACTTTCCAGTCCAAAAGTACTCATTCCTATTTAAAAAAAAAAAAAAACAACTATTTAGAAAATTTTAAAATTCAATTAAAAATTAAAGAAAGAAAAACATATATCATCCAAACACACAGCAATTGTCATATTTTGGCACGTTTCCTCCAAGCATTTTTTTGCAGTTTTCTTTCACATAATTGAGAGCATACCATATATAAAAATGTTTATGCTGTTTAATACAATTGCATCAACATTTCAAATGTACAAACCCTTTGTGAACATAAATTTTAATGGCTGCATATTATTTCATTGCCTCAAGATAACATAATTTACCTGTATGTTATTGTTAAGCATTTAGTTTCTTTAATATTTTAATTATTAAAGATAATAAATGTTAAGTCTCTTTTATCATTCGTATTTATTTACATTTACAGTTATATTCTTCTTAGGTGAGATTTTCAGAATTTACGGGCCAAAAGGAATGAATATATTTTAAGCTCTTGATAAATATTGTCAAATCACTTTCTTCAAATAATAGTCTATTTACACTCCTTCCAGCACTATGCCAGGTCAACACACCCTGACCAATAGTAGGTATTGTCATTCTTCTTAATCTTGGCTAGTTGAAATGGACATCTCATTGCATATGTATCTCCTTTGATCATGTGTGAGTCTGAACCTTTTTTCATGTGTTTATTCAGCACTTATTTTTCTCCATTTGTGTTTCGTCTACATATGAAGGTCATTTATTCTTTTCTAACCTTGTTATGCTTGCAGGGGTTCACGGCAAGAATGCATCACTTCAACAGTAACTTGGAAATTCTTTCTCTGTCCTTACTCTGCTTGAAGGATCTGAGCCCTAATCAGATTCTCTGAGGATTACTATTGCCAGTTTTCCTCAGAACAGGCTTTCTTTACTCGTCTCAAGCTGCTCTGTAGGTTTCTGATGGTATTTCTTCACTGCTCAGTTGTCAGGTCTGGCTTTAGCTGGCAAACCTTCCAAGAAATCCAGATGTTTCTCTCCTGTCTGCTACCTTCCCACCTCAACCTCATCTTCCTGTATTCCTTCCAGCACCTTCCTAATGCCCTAATACCTGATATTCTAGTTCAGTTCCTGGAAAAAACAAATCTCCAGTCACCTGCCAGGGTAGGAAAGAGGTAGCTGACCAGCTAAACCAGGTAGAAAACAGGAACAGGGGTCTCATTACTTCTTAGGTAAACATTCACCACTCCTCCTGGTTCAGTCTTACGCTTCACCTCCATTTCCATGGTATCTGGTGCCTCCGGTTCCAAGACTTGCCCTGGTTCTATGATGTGAACTGCCCATTTCTTTTAGTTATGCCCCTCGAGGAAGAGGTAGGTTTCAGTTATCCCTCATCTGCTAAATTAGTTACAACATATCTACTTACTTCTCAAACTCTAAAATTTTATTGATAACTCTGATCTGCTCTTGTCTCCTCTTCTGTTCTCTTTGTCCTCATGGGTTTACACATTTTGTAATTCCTTTACTGACATTTTGACGGGGCTTGGGGAGCATGTGCTCAATACACTGTGTATTTCTTTACTCTCTGCCCTGGAGACTGTGTTCTTTGTTACCTCTATCCTCAAAAATACTCATTTTCTTATCTTTTTGCCCTCCAAAGCATCTTGTCTCTCTCCTCTTCATCCAGTATTTCCAGAACACTGTCTTAAATAAGCTTAGACTTTTACAAAAGATGAGAAGTAGCATGACTCCAGGCAGTGTCCACGTTATCCTGTCCTATCCCACTTCTGCCTATCCTACAACAATCACTGAAGTTAGACAACCCTGAGGGCCAGGCTGCCCATTGAAAGCAGGGGACAAGGAAAATACTGGAGATCAATAAATGTAAGTTTATATTTAAGTATAGAGATAGGCTTTATTTACTTACTGCCCATTTTCTAAACACAATAAAATCTACAGAGCACCTGGTTGGACTGGAATGTGAAGCTTCAGCTAGGCTCCTAATGCTGGCATTGCAAAAAGTCTCACTGCACTTCTTATATCCCAGAGTATGGTTCATTTTATTTGCTAGGGATAGGACATGGTATCTTAATAAGAAAACCCTTCATTTATAATTCACAGGTGATTGGTTCAGATCATAGTTAAGAAACATCAGGCCGGGAGCGATGGCTCACGCCTGTAATCCCAGCACTTTGGGAGGCTGAGGCAGGCGGATCACAAGGTCAGGGGTTTGAGACCAACCTGGCCAATATGGTGAAACGCCGTCTCTACTAAAAATACAAAAATTAGCTGGGCGTGGTGGCGGGCCCCTGTAGTCCCAGCTACTCAGGAGGCTGAGGCAGGAGAATTGCTTGAACCCAGGAGGCAGAAGTTGCAGTCAGCCAAGATCTTGCCATTGCACTCCAGCCTGGGAGACAGAGCGAGACTCCGTCTCAAAAACAAAGAAAAAAGAAACATCAAAGATACCCAAAATCTACTTCCCAGACTGCATGTCACTTACAGAGCATTTCAGTCCCACAACTGTGCTGACCTCAATTATTAACCATTACTGTTTTTGTCTAAAATACTTATCTTGATTATTAAGTTATTGTGTTTAAAAGTTAGAAGTAGGTGCCAAGAAAGAAGATTACAACTAGTATCTTGACATTTCAGATAATTTAATCTCAAAAAGGGGATACTTAATCTGATTTTCACATTTCCAGATTAACTGTTGACATCAAATCAGAGACATCTCAACTTTCTTAGAGGCTCCTAGTCCCAGTGTTAACATAAACAACAATAAAATCACTCTGCTTGCAGAGTCTAAAATAACCTTAGCAGAGTTTTCATTTCAAACTTTTCTTTTCTTTTTTCTTTTTTTTTTTTTTTGGAGACAGGGTCTCGCTCTCGCTCTGTCACCCAGGCTGGAATACAATGGCGTGATCATGGCTCACTGAAGCCTTGACCTTCAGGTTCAAGTGATCTTTGCGCCTCAGCCTCCCAAGTAGCTGGGACCACAGTCATATGCTACCATTCCCAGCTGATTTTTAATTTTTCTGTAGAGATGAGGTCTCACTATGTTGCCCAGGCTTGTCTTAAGCATCTGGGCTCAAGTGACACTCCCACTTTAGCCTCTCAAAGTTCTGGAATTATAGGCATGAGACACTGCGCCCAATCTATTCTAACCATTATAAGCCACCTTGTGAGATGTTGAATACAGTCAAGGAATGTGCCCAGATCGTTCCCATGTATCCTACAAATTTACTTTAAAGAATAAAATTTGGAGTTAAGGTCACACAAATCAGCTTAAAAATGACCAAAACTCTTTGATCTTGGAAGGAAGTAAATAACTGAAAAAAAACAAAAAAACACTATATATGGCATGACGGGAGATAAAGCCATATAAATGAGGGAAGGAAATCCTAAAACTCATGCATGTGTTAGAGAATCACATTAGAAAGTATATTAGAATATATGCCAGGCACGGTGGCTCACACCTGTAATCCTAACACTTTGGGAGGCCCAGGTGGGAGGACCGCTTGAGTCCGGGAGTTTAAGTCAAGCCTGGGCAACATAGTGAGGCCCTGTTTCTAGAAAAAATTTAAAAATTATCTGGGTGTGGTGGCACGTGCCTGTGGTCCCAGCTACACAGAAAGCTGAGGCATCAGGATCACTTGAGCCTGTAGGTCAAGGCTGCAGCGAGCCATGATCATGCCATTGCACTCCAGCCTGGGCGACAGAGCAAGACCCTGTTCCAAAAAAAAAAAAAAAAAAACCATTCATATATATATATGATTACCTCCAACATTAGTCACAAGCACAAAATATAAATACAGTTCTTCCTTGTTCTTATAACCTGATGGTTTCTCAGTCTATATAGTCACCTTTTCAGTCAAGTTTCAAAATGTAAAAAAATTCATTCGAGAGGAAAAGAAAAGGAGTTGTTACTATCACCAGTACAGGCAATATGAACAACTTCATATAACTGTCATAATTTCTAAACTGAACATAATTTCTAAAGTCTAAACCTTAATGCTGTTCATAACTGTTTACGTAAATTGAGTCTGACTATATTTTAAAATACCTCCCTCACAATTCCACTTGCAAGTAGTAAAAATAAATCTCACTAGCATCTGAATTTCTCACCAGGGCTCCATCTGTTTCCTCCAATATAGACCTGTTTTCTTCCCATTGAACCTCAGAAGCTGATCCCCAAACCACCTCTTGCAGAATGGGATACAAGTTTAAAAACCAGTATTATTTTCATCCTTTTTCTTATAAAACTTATAAAATAGATATGCTAAGGCTGATGATGAACCCCTCCATCTGGGTACCAAGCTGTTTCCTTCCATTTCATTTGAATGGAATAATGTAAAACTGCATAATCTCTAAAGTTCTTTAAAGCTGAGAAATCGAATATATCTATGATATCACTTATCATGAACAGATTTAAGTAGAGCTGGTAGGTATGTATCTCCTAGCCATCAAAATTATCTGACATCTCACCTTAAATGTTAGACATCCTAATTGATCTAGTATCGGGGCATGAGGCTGAGTTTATCAGTGGCTCTCCATCACTGTGTAATAGCTCAGTGAAAAAATATTAGCTCCATTATTAATGATGATTGTTCAAGTGTCCCTTGAGAAAAACAAGCTGCTGGCAAGGTCTATACAACCAGCAGTAGGAACCCTTGCTCTCAAGTTTGTGAATGGCAATACAGTAGGTGTGCCTGCCTACTGCCTCCCAAAATGCACATCAAGAAGAGAAAGGAAGAGAAGAAAAGAGATTTCCATTTCGTTTTTACCTCTAAAAGCATTGCCAGCTTTGAAGGACTAACCAATGGCAGAGGAGTTTGTTGTGCACCAAGGCATGCATCTCAGACAAGGCCATTGATGGTTCCCTCACCTCCAGGCAGGAACAATTCCCTGAGGATGAGGAAGATTAAGTTCATACACATGCACACATACATATGTATGGCGCTCCACAATGCGCGAAAAGACTTCTCTGATGTGAGGAGGGAAAATATTATTTTCTCACTGCCACGTTCCCTCTGCTTCAGAATTTCTAATCATTACAGGGTAGTGACAATGAAAATTATTTTCTGTCTTGATAATTCATTAAATAAATATTTATTGAGTGCTATTATATGCTAATAATCTTAACATTCTCCTGAAAAATGTTTCCTTCTTAAAAATAATAAAAGAAAATAATGTCATATCTTCTGCAAATATGTCTTCTGCTCAAAGAACATATGCAGTACTAACAAAGTGTCTTATTTCAGCATCCAATCTTGTCACTCAGAAATGCCCAAGTGATATAACATGGTCTGCTTCTAAGCCACAAGATGATTTATAATACCAACTAGTTATACCTCTTTAGGATATTATAGCTACTATAAAAACAGACATTTCTATAATATCTCAGGTGACGGCTAAGTCAAGAAACAGTCTGTTGTATCTTAGCATAGTTCTGAGAGAAAGTTCTTCCATCTCTATATTAAAATAACTAGTGTTTCCCATAATTTCCACACATTGTTGCTAGTGTTGCCTTTTGAGGCTGTAGAAAGTTCAAGTCTTCCATTATTGGAATCATAATTACAGTTGGTGTTTATTGGGTGTTTACTAGGTATAGTGCCCCGTGCTAAATTCTTTACAGACGTTATGTTGTCTCCCCTTGTAAACACAGACCTGCACCATCCCCTTTTCCAGGCAACATAAACCAAGATCTTCCAGCTGTTTTTTGTGTGATTGTTTCCAGACCTTTCAACATTCTGATCACCCTCCATTGGTCAGCTCTGCTTTGTCAATGTCCCTGTTAAAATGTGGCATTCCTATCTAGTCACGATCATCCAGATGGAAGTTAACTGATTGCAAATACAGAAGAACTATTATTTCCTTGGACTGGACAGGGTATTCCTCTCAGTCTGGCCTAAGAAGAAAGGATCTTTGTTTGTTTGGGGGGGTGTTTTTATGGCAAATCACATGACTTGCTCATGTTGCCCTTGCTCTCAATGAAAACCCTGAGTCCTTTCTGCATATAAACTAATTAAGCCAAATCTCTACCATCCTATGCAACTAATTTTTAATATAAGAAAAATGTTCACTTTGCATTTATTCCTCCCTATTAAATTTACTCTTTTCCATTCACAGCTCCTTCAAAGCTATAAAGATATTTTCAGGTCTTATTTATTTTTGTTTTATTTCAGATGGGGTCTCGTTCTGTCACCAAGGCCAAGGTACAGTGGCACAACCATGGCTCACTGTAGTCTTGACCTCCCAGGCTCAAGCAATTCTCCCGTGTCAACTTCCCTACTAGCTAAGACTACATGGATGTGCCACCATGCCTGACTAATTTTTGCATTTTTCGTAGAGACAGGTTTTCGCCATATTACCCAGGCTGGTCTTGAACTCCTGGTCTCAAGTGATCCTCCTACCTCAGCCTCTAAAAGTGCTGGAATTACAGGTGTGAACCACAGTGCCCAGCCCTTATTTATTTATTTTTTTAAGAGACATAGTCTCGCTTTGTTGCCCAGCCTGGACTCAAACTCCATAGTTCAAGTGATCCTCCCACCTTGGCCTCCCAACTAGCTAGGACTACAGGCACAGGCCACCACACCTGGCCTTTTCAGATCTCATTTTGTCACTCAACACATTAACTCTCTTTATAGCATCTCAAAATGAAGTAAGCAGGTCTTCATCTAAGCAGATAATTTAAGAAGTTGAATGGACCCATGCAGCATGCCAGCTAAACTTTGCCATCTAGTTGATAATAGTTCATTAGTGGAAGATCCTGAGATACAAGCCTTCAACCAGTTAGGAATCTACCTAATTATTTTATGTTCTTGTCCCTTTTCTTCATCTTGTTCTCAGTGATACCCAGAAACTTCGTCATCTGTTTTGTTAGAATTATGATACATTCCTTCAACCTACCAGTTTGGTAACATGAACAAAAAGAATAAAATTTGGAGTTAAGGTCACTGTTTTAACGTGCTCTTGGTGAAGTCCTATTGGCTGCTGGTAACTGCAACTTTCTTTCTTCACCTAACAAATAATCTACCTCAAAATTCTTGCCAAAGAATTGCCAAAGATCAACATATTTTAGTTTTTTTCTCCTGGAATTCATCTTCTTTCTTGCCTCTACCCATACATACTTTATGAATATTGGGACACTATTTGCTGCTGCTGCTGCTACTGCTTCTTTTTCTTTTTCTTCTTCTTTTTTTTTCTTTCTTCTTCTTTCTTCTTTTTTCTCTTTCCTCCTCCTCCCTCCTCCTCCCTCCTCTCCTCCCTCCTCCTCCTTCTTCTTCTTCTTCCTCTTCTTCTTTCCTTCCTTCTTCTTTCTTAATTCATTTTTTTTTGAAACAAAGTCTCACTCTGTTGCCCAGGCTGCCAGGCTGGAGTGCAGTGGCATGCTCTCGGTTCACTGCAATCTCCACCTCCTGGGTTCAAGCGATTCTCGTGCCTTAGCCTCCCGAGTAGCTGAGACTACAGGTGTGCACTACCACACCCAGTTAATTTCTGTATTTTTTAGTAAAGACAGGGTTTCGCCATGTTGGCCAGGCTGGTCTCAAACTCCTGACCTCAAGTGATCTGTTCGCCTTGGCCTCCCAAAGTACTAGGGTTACACGTATGAGCCACCCTGCCTGGCTTCATCTTCATTCTTAATGCCTCTCTTTCAGTCCTCAAGATTGTTGACATGGAGGCTGGATTCTTTGCAGTCAAGTATGCCGGAATGAAATCCAACTTTTACTCCTGAAGTCATTTAAAGCAGGCAGGTACTTTTTCCCATCCCCTTACCTCCAGAGAAGTCTTTCTTAATATTATTTTATCTAACATTTCCAATGTGACTGTAAGTATCAACTACAGGAGGCAAGTGGGTAAACTATTTTTATCCTCCTTTCTTTAGAAATCACTGGGACACAAAGAGATTAATTGAGCAGTTAAGGAGTGGCAAAGTTAGAACTGAACCCACTTGTCTTACCTCCAAATCCAGCACTTCCTAAACTACATTTGGTGTCTCCTTTTCTTAACTTCCAGGAAAAATGTTGCTTTTGTAAGTGAATCTGTGTGCTCTGTGCTTCCAAAAATTAAAAATTAAAAATAAAAACTGGCCAGGCGCAGTGGCTCACACCTGTAATCCCAGCACTTTGGGAGGCTAGGCGGGTGAATCGCTTGAGGTCAGGAGCTTGAGACCAACCTGGCCAACATTGTAAAACCCCGTCTCTACTAAAAATGCAAAACAAAATTAGCTGGCCATGGTAGCGCATGACTGTAATCCCAGCTACTCGGGAGGCTAAGGCAGGAGAATTGCTTGAGCCTGGGAGGCAGAAGTTGCAGTGAGACGAGATTGCACCACTGCACTCCAGCCTGCGTGAAAGAAGGAGACTCCATCTCTAAATAAATAAATAAATAAATAAATAAATAAATAAATAACTGCTATATAATCTTATGTTTATTCCTTTTTGTTTTTTATTGCCAGAATTCCTGAATCCAAATACATTGTCTGGTGCCTCAGCTTTGTTAAGTCAAATTTAGCCTAAAGGTGCCTCCTTACTTATTTTAACTTCAGCCTAAAGGTTTTTCTGTACATCGTGAACTATACCAAGTGGAGGTATAACCAGACCATAGTCTACATTTGTGCCAATCACCGAGTTTTGGTCAATCAAATGTAGCCAACTGTTCAAACTGTGTTCAAATAAGGCAAACGCCGAGCTGTAACCAATCCAGCTGTTTCTGTACCTCATTTCTGTTTTCTGTACATCACTTTCCTTTTTGTGTCCATAAATCTTTCACTACTTGGCTGCACTGGAGTCTCCGAGCCTACTCAGTTCAGGAGGCTGCCCAATTTGCCAATCGTTCATTGCCCGACTAAATCTTTTTAAATTTAATTTGGTTGAAGATTTCCTTTTATCAGCTCTGATCCAGAAAAGTATCTACTGTTTATTGTTTTTCCTGTTATGTTTTTGCTTTTAGATGTCTTATAATTTCAATCTTTTTAGTTTTAGAAATAGTCTATAAACAAATCTTAAGTAATTCATTTAGGTTGTCTTTTTCTCTCAGGGAGTTCCACTACAGATAGTGAAAGAACACCTCCTTTGATAGCTTCTTCCTTCCTGTCACCGCAGAGAGAAATTCTGTAACTATTCCTTACATAGTTATCCCTATCCTTTCATAGGGATACTGGAATTGCTACCTTAATACTCAAGCAGCTAATGTAGTTAGCACACGAATCTGCCTCTGCCATTTTCACTAGAAGAAAAATATTTACCATCCCTAATAAAAGCAAAGAAATTTACCTACAAAAATAAAAGACTTTCCAAAGATAGAACTGATCAGATACAAAATCCCAAAAGAAGATGAATTTTACAGGTAGTGGAAATGTCTAAAATTCTAAGAAAGATTTTCATGTGTGTAAATATGTGGAAAGGATTTATGTTTTTAAAAATATATTATCTTTAGCTTTCATCGGTATGTCTTTGTTGTACGCGGATTAGAGTTTGTTTTTGTATTTTTACTCCTTGTGGTTCCCAGGTCTTCTTGAATCTGTTGCTTGATTGCTTTCATTCATTTTGGAAAGTTCTCAGCCATTATCTTTTCAAATACTATTTTTGGCTCATGCTCTTTCTTCTCTCTTCAATCTTCTGAATCTCCCATAATACATATGTTGACTCTTCTCATGGTATCCCATGTAGCTATTAACCATTCTTATTTTTCTACATGATTATTTTGGATATTTTCTTCTGACCTATCTTCCAATTTTCTAATTCTCTCTTCACATTTGTCTACTGTACACGTTTATTATAGTCTTAAAAATTTGTGTTTTTTTGTATTGCGTCATACAGTTTCCAATTTTATGCTTAAATTCTCAATTTTGTATTATCTCCTTGAACATAGCAAGCATATATATTTTGAATTCTGTGTCTGGTAACTGTAATATCCAGAGTCCCTGTAAGTCTTTTTCTGTTACCTGTTGTTTTTGGTGGGTTTTGTTCATAAAGTTTTATCATCTTGTGTGCCTGGTTATTCTGTTATTTTTCGCTGCACACTGAATTTACTGACTTGTTCATAGAAACAATTTGCAGCCAAGAAAATTGCTGCTTTTCTTTCACCAGAGAGGTTTTATGTATGCTTCTATCAGTCAGTTAGAGGCACTAGCAATTTGAGATAGCCTGAATACAATTACAGTGACTGAGATGATTTGAAACTAAACAACTTTCTAAGAGTTCCTATCAACATTGGGTTTATCTTTGTATTTTGACTATTAACTTTCAATATACAACCTAAATTGAGTCAGCTTCACCAGGAACAACAGTGACTTAGCAAGTCCTGGACTCTAATCCCTACCCTAGTCCCAAGAAGCTGTCAAAAGCACGGATCAGCCTCTCAGACACTCAGTATCTCCCCAAGAGCTGACAAATGCCCCCAAGGGAAACCACCCCTAGGTGCTGGGCTCACCTCCCTGTGCCTCCATTTTCCTGCATATCCTAGACAATAATTCTTTACTACCTTGTTAGCAATCTGATGTTTTCAAAAGGATTGTTTAAAAAATTCGTCCAGCATTTTCCATTGCCCTTAGCAGAAAGTTGATTCACATTACCCAGTCTTGCCATTACTGGAAACAGAAGTCTTTAGGACGTTGTTTGCTCATAGATCACTTCAGCCACATCTGTAGCCAAAAATCAGCAATCAGGCTCATCTTTGAACTGATCAGTTGGCCTTTCCTTTGTTGATGCAACTGCAGTAATAGAAAAAGTACTATTAAGGTGCACTAATTCCAGCATAATTGCCTTATGCGTGGCTTTAGTTCACCTTATTTCAGATTGGAGTTCCTAACTTTCATTTCAATTGGCTTTACTTGACAAAGCCTCCTCATTTACTAATGACACAAGGAAATACTATTCAAGGCAAGATGATGTAGTGGAAAGAACACTGGAACTGGATTTAGCAAGTTCAGATTTCAATCCATTTTCATCATGTGTTTACTGCCTGTGTCCCACAGTTCCTCTCACCATGGACCATGCCCTCTACTGAGCATGTAGACTACATGGTGAATGAGATTCAGTCTTGTCTACTTTTCAGTTTCTGTAAGCATTAACATGTTTATCCATGAGTTAGAAATTACGACAGCATACCTCACATTGTTGTTGTATGGATTAACTAGGGAAATTTACATTAAAGCATGAAATTCACGACCACTGACACATAGGAGGAACTCAATTACTCTTTGTTGAATGACTTAAATTTCAGACAGTATTTTAGGCAACAGTTTTTAAAAATTTCATAAATCAAATTATACCTTGTATGTTTGTTGGTTTGTTTGTTTGTTTTGAGATGGAGTCTCACTCTGTCGCTCAGTCTGGAGTGCAGTGGCACAATCTCTGCTCACTGCGACCTCTGCCTCCCAGGTGCAGTGGCACAATCTCTGCTCACTGCAACCTCTCCCTCCCAGGTTCAGGCAATTCTCCTGCCTCAGCCTCCCAAGTAGCTGGGACTACAGGCACATGCCACGCCTGGCTAATTTTTGTATTTTTTTAGTAGAGATGGAGTTTCACCACGTTGGCCAGGCTGGTCTCGAACTCCTGACCTCAAATGATCCACCCACCTCAGCCTCCCAAAAGTGCTGGGATTACCAGTGTGAGCCAATACGCCCGGCCAAAGTATCCCTTTTTTTTTTTTTTTTTTTTGAGACAGGGTCTCACTCTGTTGTCCAGGCTGGAGAGCAGTGATACCATCAGGGCTCACTGCAGCCTCGACTTCTCTGGGCTCAGGTGATCCTCCTCTCTCAGCCTCCTGAGTAGCTGGGCCTACAGGCACACACCATCATGCCCAGCTAAGTTTTCTATTTTTTTGTAGAAATGGGTTTTCACCATGTTGCCCAGGCTGATTTTGAATTCCTAGGCTCAAGTGATCTGCCTGCCTTGGCCTCCCAAAGTGTGGGATTATGGGTATGAGCCACCACACACAGCCCTCAAATCATATTTTAAATGCACGAAGGGAGTTAAGTTTTGAAAGGAAATATATTGTGATGTGGGGAGAATCCTTCCATAGAGTATTACATCTACTTTATTTAACCCCTTATGATCATATCGATTTTCATAAAACTAATTTGCTCAGAGTAAGTTCTATCTGCAATAAGGACACAAGCACTTCCTCTATTCAGTTGATCTTGGAGGCCCCACAGGGCTGATGGCAATCCTTGCTGGGATCGTAAACAGTGATGGTGTTCCATGTGTCCTTAACAGCAAAGTGTTGACCTGAGCTGGCCCAGACGATCTAAGTTAAATACGGAATGTATGCCATAAGCATATCATATGAGGCCATGAGGTTTAGTAAGCACTAGCAAAAAAACCCACTATCAGTTCTCAAGGCCATAATCCCAGATATTCATTCAAACTTGATTTTTTGTTGTTGTTGTTCTAAAGGGCGAAACTTTTTGTTTCATGACTTTATTGCATTTCAGGATATTTCATCATTTATTATGTTGACTGGAATTTTATCACTGTTTTCAGTAGCAGTCTTTATGACATCATTCTTTCCCTTTGGAATCTAAATCTGGGTAATGACTATGATGTTTTCAGTCTCCAGTTGTTTGTAGGTTGTCATTTTCTAAATTTTTTTTAAACTGTAACATCCTAATACAAATGTAAACACCCTGAGTGCTTGTTGATAATGTGTCGGTAGTGAGTATAAATCATAATAAATAAGTGTGGGCTCATTACCATAACTCAGGAAAAATATATTAAGTTGGAAATTCTACCTAATTTATGGGGTGGATGTAGATTTGAAACATTATACAAACTCATCACTAAAGAAGTTCTGATAATAATTAGCTTCCTAGCAACATGGATTTTTAGGGCAGAAAGGTTTATAAATGTTAAGATAAAGAAGAAGCTATTATGAAAGTCTCCCATTTGAATGTGTCATGAGCTTTATAAAATGCTTTAAAAGACCAATGTTTTATAATATCGCTATGCATAGTTACTGTCATTTCACTTTGAGATTGGTTCTAATCTACTGGTTTCTCACTGTGGGGTCTTGCAATTATGGTCATTAGTTTCCAGTGGAATTCAACATGAAATGTGGTTTATTGGTAGCATAGGCGGTAGTAACAGCACAGGATGTGGAGTCAAATGCCAAGGTCCAAATCCCTGCTCCACTATTTCCGAACTGTGTTATTTGAGGCAAATAAACGAAACTCCCTTAAGATTCAATTTTGTCATCTGTAAAATGGGAAAAATAATCGTAACACCTACCTCACAGAATATTACGAGGATTGAATGATAGAAACCATATAAAGTGATTTGCATAGGGCTGACACAGAGTAAGCCCTTATTAGGTAGTAACTATAGGTAGCATATCCTAAAATATATATTAAATACATAGTTCATGTCAAGAAGAGCAGCTAAAAGAACAGCAGATGACAGTTACATATTCAGCCATCATTCTTCAGTTGTAATGCTCAATACTTGTGTGGGTCACCTAGTAAGTCCATTTTATCATCTCTGCAAACTTAGGCCTACCACCCAGCAGGAAGGTGGGACACTCATAAATAGACTTACATTAAAAAAAGAGACAAGATAAAAGTAAAGAGGATTTGATATATGAAAATAGACCAGTCTCACAGAATGTTAAAAAAAAAACAGTTAGAGGCCAGACATGGCAGTTCATGTCTATAATCCCAGCACTTGGGAAGCTAAGGTGGGAGGACTGCTTGAGGCCAGGAATTCCAGATCACCCTAGCCAACATAGTGAGACCCCCATCTCCATTAATTAAAAAATATATATTTTTAAACACTTATACCTCTTTACATGTTTCCAGCTGGTACCATAATTAAGCAACTTTCAGGAATAGAAAAATACTTCCTTAATATGATTTTTAAAAAAAAATCACACACAGAGCCAACATCAACAACTGATAGAGACATTGCTATTAAACGGGGAAGAAAACAAAGCTCCTGATAAAGCCATCATTATTTAAAATTGCACAGGATATTCTCAGCAATGTAGTAAGATATGAAACAGAAATGACACGTAACAATTGGAAGAGTGAATGTATGTATCACATTGCAGATTACAATGTTAGACAATATAAGAATACACCAGGAAAGCTAGAATTAACAAATTTTAGTGAAGTGCTTGAATGTACTCCATATATAAAAAGCAGTACGTTTATTTAAAAATACTATAATTGTCTACCTATTCATAGTACTAGTTATTATTTATTCTCCCACTCAAACTATCCTATCCCAGTGGCTCAATTCTTCACTGCTCCAATTATTTCTGCAACTTATGATCATTGAGTTAGGCTTTTATTTGTCTGCTTAAAATGCCAAAACACGGCCAGGAGCAGTGGCTCATGCCTATAATCCCAGCAATTTGGGAGGCAGAGGTGGGCTGATCACTTGAGTGCAGGAGTTCAAGACCAGCCTGGGCAGCATGGTGAGACCTTGTCCCTACAAAAAAATTTGAAAATTAGCTGGGTGTGGTGGTGTGTGCCTATTGTCCCAGTTATTATGAAGCTGAGGTGGGAGGACCACCTGAGCCTGGGGAAGTCGAGGCTGTGCAGTGAGCCAAGATCATACCACTATGCTCCAGCCTGGGCAACAGGGCAAGACCCTGTCTCAAAAACAAAACAAAACAAAAAGCCAAGGCAGGAATAAGAGTAATGTAGGAGATTTTGTTAAGACACAGTCACCTAAGAAGGTATATCCTACCTTCTTCTGAGTGCTGGAAGAGAACCAGACTGAGATGAGGCTTTTATTTATTTAACAAACACTTGTATATGCACTGACACTGTGCATATTATTTCAGGGAATACAATGGTGCTAGGACTTCTGCTGTCCTGAAGCATGCAGTCTAATGAGAGAAATTAAATAAATGAACCCAAGATAATATTTATTAAGTGCCAGTTGTGATATAAGGTCTGAGAAGAAATAACAGAAAAATAGAAAGTGATGGGGTAAGGGGGTCAAGGAAGAGAGAGAGCACAAAATTTAGAGTGAGGGATCAGACTAGTCCATCTGAAGAAATGCCATTCAAGTTCACACCTTATGGGCCAGGAAGGGGTTGGTCAAACAAAGAGGGATGGGCAGCATCCCTAGAGCAAATAGCAAAGAGCTGGAAACAAAAGGCTAGTGAGCCAGGGGAAGAATGGTGAGAAGTAAAGTTAGAAAGACAGGCAGGGTCCACATGATGCAGTGTGTAGAAGTTGAGATGCTTTCTGCTTCTAATAATAGAAGAACAAATTAAAAAGAGCTCAAGCAGTAAGAAGTTTATCATTTAACAAAATAAACACAACACGTATTTAAATATATTATTATACACATAATAAATGCAACATGAAGCCCAACAGTAGGTGGCTCCACTCCCACTGCAGGAGTGGGTGGGTCAGTTGCTAAACCACATCTTCAAGGGTGAAGTTTCTTGTTTCTTTCCCAGCCTCGCTGTGCCATGCCTGGGGGTTGTCCCCTTAAGCTGGATCCTCTTATGGGTCAACATGACGATTACAGTTTTGAGGGGTTTTTGTTTTTTTGTTTGTTTGTTTGTTTTTTCTGAGACTGAGTTTCACTCTGTTGCCCAGGCTGGAGTGCAGTGGTGCAATCTCAGCTCACTGTAACCTCCACCTCCCGGGTTCGAGTGATTCTCCTGCCTCAGCCTCCCAAGTAGCTGGGATTATAGGCATGTGCCACTACACCTGGCTAATTTTGTATTTAGTAGAGATGAAGTTTCACTGTTGGTCAGGCTGGCCCAACTTCATCTCAGCCATCCACCTGCCTCCCAGCACAGTTATAGGCATGAGTTACCGATACCGGCCGACATGGTTCATTTTTTGAGACGAGTCTTGCTCGCCCACCCAGGCCGGATGGAAATGACCTCAGCTCACTGTGCAAGCCTCCGGCCTCCCGGTTCTATTTCCTGCTCTCAGCCTCCAGGAAGCTGGGACTACAGGCTCTACCACCTCTCGGCCTCAAGCATGACTTTTAGTAGAGATCGGGTACGGTTCATTTTTAAAGAGTAAATAAGCCCTCCACAGAAGTGCTACTCCACTATTCCATCCCTTTCCTCTCCTCCTCTCTCCCAAGCAGGTTTATGACTTTGTTTCCTTAGCTAGCTACAGTCAATGCCTAAAACTACCACTGGCAAAAAGAATGGAATTCCTATGACTGGTTTACGTTAATTCACCCTGTGGGCCTGATCACATGACCGAGGAACAATGACACGGAATGCAAGGTTCTTAACGTGGGGCCCATGAACGTTTTGGTTCGCATTCAGGAATATCTGTGAACTCAGATGGGGAAAACACTACCCCTTTATTTTCCAACAATCTCTAACAGAAATCGTTAACTAAAATCTTATTTCCTTCAATTATGAAGGTAGGCAAAAGACTACAGTCATAATAGGAGTGCATGTGATTTTATCACCAATAAAAATCACAGATATTTAATATCACAGTACAGTTACAGTTACGTTGCTTTCCTGCATTCCTCATCTTCACCTGCTTTTTGATCAATACATAGAAGGGGTGAGTCAAAGACCATTCCACAGTTTAATGTTCTTATTCACTCTAAGCAACAAAGGCCTCCACACTAATAGATCTTCTAAAAATGTAAACTTAAACTTAACCAACCTGGAATTTGGTGAATTCTTTCCTTTTTTCGCTATGCACTATCCTTACTACTTCTCCTAGCCTACACTTAACCTTCATTTCTTGTCCTCTCCATCCGTACTGCTTCCTATCCCCATCCTATAACCCTTACTGTCTATCTTCAAGTTATTTACATGTGTATATAAAGACGTAGGAGGCAAGAGATTAAAAACAGAAGCAGAGAACAGTCTTTTCTCTCTCTCTCTCTCTCTCTCTCTCTCTCTCTCTTTAAATGTAAAAGTAGGCTGGACGCAGTGGCTCACACCTGTAATCCCAGCACTTTGGGAGGATGAGGTAGGCAGATCATTTGAGGTCAGGAGTTCGAGACCAGCCTGGCCAACATGGTGGAACCCTGTCTCTACTAAAAATATAAAAATTAGCCATGCGTGGTGGCATGTGCCTATAATCCCAGCTACTTAGGAGGCTGAGGCAGAAGAATTGCTGGAACCTGGAGAAGGAGGCTGCAGTGAGCCGAGATCGCACCATTGCACTCCAGCCTGGGTAACAGAGTGCAACTCTGTCTTAAAATTAAAAAAAAAAAAAGAGTAAAAGTAGGGTAAAGCCAGAGTGGGGAACCCCTAGGGCCTTGGTGTCTGGGTTTGAAAGTATGTTCCACCCCTTACTAGAAGTAGAGCCTGGGCAAGTTAAAGGACCTTAATGAGCCTTAATTTCCCCATTTGTATAATGAACATAATATCTCCATCACAGATTAGAAAATGCACAGGAAGTGCTTATAAAGTGTGTGGCACACAGTAAGTGACTAATGAACCTTTGTTATTACTAGTATCATGTGAGGAAATTATTCTAAGTACATAATATGGTCAACTCTCCATGGCGTGCACCACCCAGTATTCGTGTCTAAAGAGATTTTCTTCTTTTGTTGACCAGCTAAGAAATTTTATTTATTAATGTTTTCAACAAATACTTACTGCGCCCATACTAAGTTTCATTCCTTGTGTTCAGTAGGGGCTTAGTTAACATCTTGTATAAACACATGATAGAATATGTTATGATGCTTCAGTTAAGGTGAACTCGTTATATTTCTACCTATTATCACAGGAAGAGCTCCAATGTCACAGCATTTAGTGGGAGAAAAAAAGTTGCTGGCAATTTATCCGCAGTAATTCCATTCTTATAAAATCACATAAACACACACGCAAAAATACTACATATTTTGTATGGATCTCTATATATTATGTAAATGTGAGGAGGAAGTTCTAGACTGGTACCCACCAAATCGGGACGGAAACTAAGATTGGAAGTGGGGAAGCCGTTTAAAAGAATATTAATCGGCCGGAAACGGTGACTCACACCTGTAATCCCAGCACTTTGGGAGGCCGAGGCGGGTGGATCACCTGAGGTCAGGAGTTCATGACCAGCCTGGCCAACTTGGTGAAACCCTTACTCTACTAAAAATACAAAAATTAGCCGGGTGTGGTGACGCGTGCCTGTAATCCCAGCGATAGCCTGGGCGACAGAGCGAGACTCCATCTAAAAAAAAAAAAAAAAAAAAAAAAAGATTATTAGCCTTATGGGCTATGTTCAAATTTTTACATGAGGATGGAATATAATACCTAGATAATATCAAAAAAGCAATGCTATGGCTCCTGCCAGATTTCCTGGGTATAACTAACTGCCCCAACCCATTCAATTTCTGACTTCAAATAGATTCGGTTGACAACTTAAAAAAAAAAAAACAGCCTAATCACACACAGAAGATCCAATGTTGTCTCTCTTTTCTTCAATGCCTTGGGGAAAAAGGCAGAGGCATATTTATATAAGTACACCTACACGACTTCTAAATTTGTCCATTTAGAGATGTGCGCGCACACACAGCCTCCCAGGGAGACACGCGCCTCGCCGGGGCTGAGGCGGGGACTGGAGCTGGCGCTGGGGTCCGATGCAGCTGAGCGTCTTCCTCCACCCCGCCCCGGCCCGAGTCCGCACCTTCCATCCTTTCATCGGCTGGACCCTTAACAATGTCAGACTGGAGCAAGCAATTTTAAAAGTCACGAGTGACAATTTTCACTTCCAATATGTGGGATGCTGAAGATCTGAGGTCTAACCGTGCTCCTCCGCTGGTTTGCTCTGTGGTCCTGGCAAATCAGAGTAACTTTCAGGCCTGGGTCAAGCGGAGGGGATGATGCGAAATGCTGTCAAGCCGTTCACAGAGGAAACTTTGAAACTGCTGAGTCCTCAGAAAGCAGAAATGGTTTTACATGGTTATAAAGCACACTCCTTAGTGAGTTTCTACACACACGCAATGTATGTATTTTGGAAACATTCAGTTATATTTCTGTGTATGGCATATTCTAAATTGTATGTCAGCATAAATAATATGATGTATATCTACAGTGTTTATGTATGTGCATAATTTTGTGTATATAAACATTGTGTTTATGTAGCATGCGCATTTGAAGTGTCTATTAAATGTATATATTAATATATTTGCAAAGTTTCATCTCTTGTTCATGTCACAAATATAAACTCTACTGGGTGTTCATAATTTATAATGGTTATCAGCAAAGCCTATGTGTATAAACTGCATAAGTTATAATGATGCAGACATGAGGTATCTTTAATATAGGACTAGTAACGTATAAGGGAGAAGCAAACAAGGTGCTTAGGGTGCAAAATCTGAGGAGTCCGCCGCTCAGGTTCCTATAAGGGCCACTTGTCTCACCCTAGTACTGTTCCTGATAAAAATGCCAGTTTCTCTTACCATCTTCATCACAACAAAAAACAATTACTCATTACTAAGTGCCAGGCACTGTTTTATGCCCTTTAAATACATTAACCAAGCTAAAGAAATGTCATGACTACAAATATTATGAATTCTAAGTGAATTACAGGAAGTTGTGACTAACAAGTAAAATGTTTTGAAAGCCATAACTCAAAAGTCCCAGCTAGACATGGTCTCTAATGAAGACTTCTGCAGTGAAGTGATGAGTCCATATCTCCCAGGAAGTCATGGCACCTACACTAAATCCAGCAGTCTTTCCTGTACATTAATTGTTTTTCTTTAATACACACTGTATCAAGTGTTCTACTGATCTCTGTCCACATTGGAGCAGCGTGGCAGGATATATGCTCCAAATCTCTCTGCCTAGATGATTGACATACTTCAAAAAGAAGAATACTATGTATTTTCATTTTCTATATTACTGTTACTACTTTCAAAACTGAGATAGATAATGGAGCTTATGATAGTCTAACTGTACTTCAACAAGATAATATGTTTATATTTAAACTCATTCAGAGACCAAGGAAGGGGGATTTATACAACATATTATCTAGTATCTAGCTACAGGTGATTTACTGTTGTTCACCGAAATGCAGTTGAAGTACAAGATGGATAATAATATTATATTGTGGTATATATCCTGTTCACATCAGGCCTTCGTAATAAAAGCCGAACAGCAATCTACAGAACCTGCCTTAAATCTGCCATCTAAGATACTGATTGTAAAATAAAATGATCAAAGTGCAGGTTATCTCTATACTGCCTTCCCCTGAGAGAGTGGTATGCAAAGAACTTCCTACTTTTTATTTATTTACATTCAGTCAACAGAAACATAAATTAAATTAAAAACCTCAGTGTTATGCAGACTGAATAAAGCATACCTAATATGTTGCTAAGTAGATTTTTTTTAGATATTGCAGACTACAGCTTGTATTGTACTTTTATCCAGCGTACCTTTCACTACCTACCAAAAACAAAATATGCTGATAAAAATAATAGATTAAAATGAATTTTGCAAACCACCAATTTCACATGCTACACTCCTGCTGAGAATAAAGTTTTTACTGGCTCTTTTTATTTGACACATGAAATCAAGTATTCCTGCCAACTGATTTCATTTTAAATAATTTCCTAAGGACCCAATGGAAATAGACCACAGGGGACTTAACATTGAACAGAGAGATCACAAATGAATTTTAAGCAAACCTTTTTATCTTTACAGGCAAATAATTGTGGAAACATTAAAGGTCAAACTTCCCTATAAAAAGGGATGCCCTTGTGTCATAGAATGTAGACGGCAGAAAAGTATGAGGTCTGGGGTAAATAATCCTCTCTTCTAAACACATATGTGTACTTAGACTCAAGTTAAAGTGAAGGTCAAGAGAATCCTTGGAGGGGAAAAGAATTTCCAGTACTTCTCACATTTCTGTTACACCCAGGATTTAGCTACCGTCTTCTCCATGCTGCTGTGGCCCCTCACACAAACCCCTATTGAGACAGTCATCTTAATGAATTATAATAATTTGTTTTTTATGTGTTTTTGATGTGGGTGTGTCTACTTGTTGTCTTTCCAATGAACCACAAACTCCTTGAGAAGAGAAATTGTCTTATTCATCTTGGGTCCCCAGCACCTAGCCCAATACTTGGCACTGAGTAGGTGTTCTGTAAATGCCTGGTGAATTCAAATGGATATTGAAAACACTAACATATGATTTAAAAGGATGACAGAGGAACTTGGAAGGGGGAAAGGACAATACAGTCACATTTGATTGATGTTGTAGAACTAAGAGCTGGTTTTAGGTAGAGTCAACACATGGAAATTTTTAAGGTCAACTATTGAACCACCTCCTTTTCCCATTTGGGCCAGTTAATTCCTCCATTTATTCATTCATTCATTCAGCATATATCTGTTGAGTGTCAACTCTGTGCTAGGCAACTATTACCTACTGTAATAGCTGATACCATGAAACACAGGATCACTGTCATTTGTTAAGATCTCATTGCAAATATGCCAACAGAGTCAGAGCTGGGCTCCAAGTTTATGCTCAAGCTAAACCGTGGAGCATTTTTATTTTACCATTTAAATATATCTTGCCATTAACTAAGCAGTTTCAGTCTCTTTAGGCCTCAAAGATTTACTCTAGGATATATTTGACAGTATAACCATATCTTACGATTCTGGCTTAATTCTTCAACTTTGCTAGTGATATGCTAAGTGTCACTTATAATTATGCTGAAGTGGTCCTCATTTTCCCTAAGAGTTTCAGATTAGACTGGAGACCCATGGGCAGGATACTTATCTTTTTCTGTACTTTATTCTATGGTGAATGTCTTGTTTTCCTTCAACAAATAATATGTACTTCTAATATGATCAAGGGAAACTGGGAATAAAAATTGGGTTGTCTTGCAGTCTCAGTCTTAAAATATGTTGAAAGTGGTATCATACGACCACTTATATAGTTTATAAAAACATTTTTTTGTCTTTTCAATCAATGAGACAGAAAATTCCCATAAGTGTTTAAAAAAAAAAAAAAACAAAACTAACCTTTCCACTAAAGTGAAGATAAGTAGGCAGATGTCTTTTAAAGCTGTACAAAGCCTCAGATTTCTTTCTTTCTTTTTTTCTTTCCCATTTACACATAATTTCTGGATGTAGGGCGGGGAGGCCATTCAGTAAGATGTGAGTACAGAAAATGATACTACCGTTTTGCTTAAAATAGGAATAAAAAGGAGCTTTTTGCCCCTTGTAATTTCTCCTTATTAAACTGACAAAAGCATCTATTTTAGAATTCTGTTAAAAGCAAGCTTGTTTGCTGATAGGTCAAAGAAGAGAAACAGTGAAATTATAAGTAAGAGATCCATTTGTTCTAGCCATGTTGCTGCCAGGATGGTATTATCCCTTTCAATGAGCTTTCTGATTATAATGTTATAACTGACAGTGGATTCAGCATGTACCTTAAAAATATGATTTATAATTGAGCAGTTCATCAAAATAGGTACTGGTCTTAGCACAAGTTCAATCAACATTGTTGAAAATTCAGTCTTATGTTTCCCCTCTCATTAGTTAATTCTATCCTATTTTATCCTTGCAGTTCCTTTTTTCTCCTTACATTTCTACACCTAAATATGAAGTGTAGGCATTGTCATCATTTCCAGACTGTACCATGTTGCCTTTGCATAGTTTACCATTGCTTAACAACAGGATACACTCCATAAATCTTTCTTCATAAATCAATCCTTCCCTTCCATTAATCATTTTCATTATTTATCTCTGACTTCCCTCCAAGATTGTCAACACTTCTTGTTTATTTAGGTGCTTGAAATTGAATACAGTGGTCTGGGAGTAATTCTAGCTACAGTTGTATGAGAGGCCACAGACTCCCTTCCCCTCGGGGCTTCCACACTGACTCACACAGTCCTGTTGTCTTTTTGTTGTTAATATTCACTGTAAATTTGTTCACATTTCTCCTGGTGCTCCCTCCTTCTTTAATTACTACTAATAATCCTGCTTTTCCAGATTCTCTTCTTCAACCGAGTGCTTCTGATGTGATTTTTTTTTTTTTTTGCCAGATATTCGTTTGCATCTTTCTGAAGACAATTTCATTTTTTTTTAACATCCCATATTTCTGACTTGTTTTGTCTTCTGAACCATACTGCTGTCCATATCCTGGCCATTTATCAAAGCTTGTAACATCTCCCAATTTAGTCTTTTCAACAACTGCCATGAGCATTCTGTTCATTCTCTTTTTTGGATTGTTAACACATACATAAAATACAAACCATGGTGACTTTCTAAGAGACGGACCCTCGGAACTGCATAGAACGCCACTGTTGTTACCTTTTACAGATGGCACCTTCAGCCTCCTTCAATCTGCCTGGCTGTGTTATTATCAAAGCTATGTGGAACAAAGGTGTCCGGGGAAATTGTACAGCATGTCGAATTCAATGTTTTGTTCAAGTCTGAATATGATGCAGATACCCTACTACGTTCCAATCACTAGCTCATCTCTTCTCTGTGAATAAACAAACCTCTGTAAAATCTGACCTTGCTTAATGGGGGTTTGGTTTGGTTTTATTTTATAGTTTGGTTCAGTTTGAGGTTTGTTTTGGTTAAGTTCTTGAGCACCCCTCCCTCAGAGAATTTTTTTACTTCAGGTGATGCATTTTGGTGTGTCAAATGCACATCCAGGGGAGCTCAAAAGAATATCATAAATATTTCAAAAATATGTAGCAGTAGGTGCATATTCTGAAAGCTCTGCTGGTGCCTATGGTCCTGAGGTTGGGGTCTCCTTCAACTGACAGATCAGAAAGTTCCCTGCCCAGCCCTGGGGGTGAGAGTTTAATCCTGTGGCCTTTCTAAATGCTTATTTCCAACCAATTCCACTTCCAGGGTTTGCTTTAAGGTTTTTGTTGTTCCCTTTGCTGTTGTTGTTGTTGTTAATTCAGACTTTATCTCCACACTGTCATAAAAACTGGGCAACTACTTGGAGGGAGAAAGCTTTGTAACTGACTGTCAACAGCCATGCATCCATCTCCAGGGGCATGATTTACATTGTATTTCTGTGATTGGTGCCCCTCACTCCCAGCACATTGTGAATGGCGCCGCAGGGGTTAGGCAATCTGGAGGTGCTCTGGTTCTTTGGCTGTTTATAACCTTAATTATGAGAACTAAATGAGATAATTGATGTAAATGTATAATATGAATTTAATATTTTAAAAGTAAAGAGAAAAAGATGGCTATTTGTCCTAATTTTCCTTTTCTTTTTAGCAATTTATGTTACATGGGCGAGAATGTTTTTCCCAGCTCCTACTAATCTTTAATCCTTCCTTGAACAAAAGAATTAAATAACTATTCCTCAATGTATGCTGTAATTGATTTGTGTATTCCTTGACAGAATCTCTAATATTTCAATATTCTGTAACTCCTTATTTAAAGCTCTTTGTGTCTGTGCTTTTCACTTTTCTGTTTGCTGTTGGCTTCTTCCCTCCATTTCTTGCCATTCTTGCACATCCCTTTAGTTATTTCTAGGCCATGTTCCAAGCCATGAGACAATCACACCTATTAGGAACACAGACAAGAACCACAAACTAATAAAGCTAAAAGGTCTAAGCAGCTGAAGGAGATATTACAAAGTCCATCCATTAAAATGCATGTATGCTATTTAAAGTGAGGCCCAACTCAGAGCCCATGAACACTTTGCATACTCTTCTCTTAAAAATGTTATTAGCTGACATATTAGGCCAATGAATTGGAAGTGAAACAGAGAGTTCCTTCCTCCAAGTCAGCATTCTGAGTGTTGTCAACAATGTAATCTGTAAAGGAAGCCAGAAAAACAAAACTACTAAAAACTGCAGGATGAAGTCATTACATTGAGAACAAATAGCCCTATGTACCTCAAATGACTCTAATGATAGTACCATGACATGCCACTGTTTAGTTAGTAACTGCAGTTCATAATAATGGTAGGTCCATTGTATTCATAGCATTTCCTGGTGAAGTAGTGAAGTATATAGTACATTTTAGATGGATTTCTATCTAAAATTATTTTTGATTTTTGTAGCTAAAAATAGCTGCTAATTTTTAAAGACTATTTAGAACAACTCAACCTGCAAAAGATAGCCTAGCTTTTCTATAAATGACAATATATATCTCATGACCTCTTTAACATATGCATATTCATTCCCATCCTTTTGAGAATATAAATTCTTTTTTTTTTTTTAGACGGTGTCTCGCTTTGTCACCCAGACTGGAGTGCAATGGTGTGATCTTGGCTCACTGCAACCTCCACCTCCCGGATTCAAGTGATTCTCCTGCCTTGGCCTCCCAAGTAGCTGGGACTACAGGCACCTGCCACCATGGCTGACTAAATTTTGTATTTTTGTAGAGACAGGGTTTTGCCATGTTGGCCAGGCTGGTCTCAAACTCCTGACCTCAAGTGATCTACCCGTCTCGGCCTCCCATAGTGCTGGGATTATAAGCATGAGCCACCGTGCCCAGTTTAGAGAATATAAACTCTTTAGCAGCAAGAACTGGTTCTTTCAACTTGACTTGAATATACAATGGTTATCTGAGCACACAAAATCAGAGTTTAAAATCCTAAACTTTCAGAATGAAAGGAATCTCGGAGATCATGGTAATCCAATCCATTTATTTTACAGAAATGTTAACTATCTGTATCAACATTTTCTCTAAGCTAATAAGGCATTTTCCTCCCAAACTGTAGAAAAATGCATGCAACAAAATGGAAGTCTCCTACCCAAACAGAATCCCTAATGCCCCAGTCTTCACAGGAAGTTACCAGTTTCTTTTGTGAAAATTCTCTACACAAATACAAGTACACACTTGAGCCTTGTAAAATACAAATAATAGCATGAGAGACTTCTTTGCAACTTGATTTTTTAGGCTAAAATAATATATTTTTGAATAATAAATCTGTATTCACTGAAAAATGTAGACACTAGAATTAAGCTCCCTTAATATTACCTGAAGTTTAGTACTAATGAGTCACTAATACACAAAATATACACTTACAGATTTACTTCAGGCTATACAAGTGCCTCCTTTCCATTTTGAGGATGTGATGAACCCCAGAAGGAAGTGAAAGACGTGCAAAAAGCAAATGTTTTCCCTACAAGAATACCCCTAAATACATGGTCGTTCAGCACTTTAAGATGAGGCATGGAGAGCAGCGATCAGTTGTATTTTCTTTTTTTTTTTTGGGGGCGGGGGGAGGACAGAGTCTCACTCTGTCGCCCGGACTGGAGTGCAGTGGCACGAACTCGGCTCACTGCAAGCTCTGCCCCCCGGATTCACGCCATTCTCCTGCCTCAGCCTCCAGAGTAGCCGGGACTACAGGTGCCCACCACCACGCCAGGCTAATTTTTTTTTGTATTTTTTAGTAGAGACAGGGTTTCACGGTGTTAGCCAGGGCGGTCTCGATCTCCTGACCTCGTGATCCACCCGCCTCAGCCTCCCAAAGTGCTGGGATTACAGGCGTGAGCCACCGCGCCTGGCCTGTATTCTTAATATTCTAATTATTCAACATTTTTATAGTATTAGAACTAAAAAAGAAACCCCAAGATCCATTTAATATGGTGTTTTCAAACTGCAGGTCAGATGTGAGAAGTGGGTCCTAACATCAATCTAATGGATTACAGTCAGTATTTTTTTAGAAACCATTTTTGAAACAGTATTTTTTAAATAAAATGAAAATATCATAATGCATCCCATTTAACAAGGGAAAACTGTTTCATATTAATTTTTATTTGTGTGCATCTACACTGGGTTGTGATATAAAATGTCCATCTTGCTATGGATCATGGGCACGAACTTGAAAGTGACTGATTTAATCTAGCCTCTGGCTTCTAATGAGGTAAAACTATAAGTGTTCTCAGAGAAAGAGGTGTCTGTGCGTTCATGAGGACAAGCCTCTCACAAAGAACCATCTTCATTCTGGCTCATTATTTGAAGTACAATGTCACGTTCTCTTTTCATCAAGATTATTGGGGTACAGGCTTAATTCCAAACTTACTTTTTGCAACATAACTTTACCCAGTCAACTAATTGATTAAAACCCAGTAGAAATCCATCTTAGTCATTAGCCATCATTATTATTATTTCAATTATAGAAGCACAGGGATAACAGGAAAACTTAGCTACATCTGCAAATGGCTTTCACATTCTTTGAGCTAGCTCCTTTCCTCCTCAGAATCAGTGAGGCAGAAGGCTGCTGACCCAGCGACAAACCCTGAGGCACATCCAGAGAACTGACAGTCTTGATCTGGTCAAACCAAAAGAAGTAGTACAATTGTACTGAAAGGCTTAATGAAGGCTGTATCTCTCTTTACCACCATCTTTCCTCTATCTGATGGAATTGAGTGCAGAAATCACAATGGGAAGAAAGAAGTTACGTCCAAAACTTTGTGTTTTACTGGAGGCAACAATGGGGTAGAGTGTGGGTGTGGGGGTCAAGAAATGTGTGTTCTGTCTTGAATCTGAGTTTGGTGACAAGGCTTTCAAGTCTTCCAATTGCCCCAGCATTCCATGTCTTCATTTCTAAAACGAGGGACTGTGCCACAGCAGTTTAGCCATGAATTATCATCATAGCTGCACTTGCATGGCCCTTGCTATGTCACAGGCTCAAGCATTTTACATAATTGGCTGATTTAATCCTCCCCATGACACTAACAGGCGGGAAAATTTCCCTTATATTACAGATGGATTTGCACAGATGAGTAGCCGAGAGGTCAAGTAACTTGCCCAAAATGACCCAGTTAGCAAGTGGCTCCAGATGCTGCGCTCTCAACATCATGCAATGTTGCCCCAGCTGAGATCTTTTTAAAAATCACTTGTCCTATCCCCAACTACTCTCCAAAGCCTATGTTACTGAAGATATTTTCTACTAAATAAGCTGTATTTGCTAAATTTCATTTTCCATTTTATTAATCAAAGATGTATCATATGGTCAGAGTTTCTGATCGCATAAAATAAGTTACCACACACGTTTACATAATTCCTGCCCAATTAGTATTTAGTGTTTAGTTCTTGTAGGGAAAATTTAGTGTTTTGGTTAACCTAGTAGTTGTATCATGTATGATTTCTGTTAGCCCAGGAATCTCAATTAAGACTTAGGGGCCAGGCGCAGTGGCTCACGCCTATAATTCCAAAATTTTGGGAGGTGGAGGCAGTCGGATCACCTGAGGTCAGGAGTTCGAGACCAGCCTGGCCCACATGGTGAAACACTGACTCTACTAAAAATACAAAAATAAAAATAAAAATTAGCCAGGTGTGGTGGCAGGCATCTGTAATCCCAGTTACTCGGAAGGCTGAGCCAGGAGAATCTCTTGAACCTGGGAGGCGGAGGTTGCAGTGAGCAGAGATTGCACCATTGCACTCCAGCCTGGGCAACAGAGCAAACCTCCGTCTCAAAAAAAAAAAAAAAGACTTGGGGACTTCTTATGTCTGGAACATTGTATTTCCCTTTTAGTTCTTCTAGCAGCTGGTCTCAAGGGCAGGAAGGATACCATCGTAGGAGAGGGAACCTAGAAATCAGGCGGAGGCATTCTGGGTTGTCACAGTGACTGGAGGGAGGAGATGCTGCAGGGGTTGTTGGATACTAGCATTTAATGGGCCAAGGCCAGGGACAGTCCCACCCAAGGAAGAATTTCTCAACCAAGTGCCAAGAGCACTCCTGCTAAAAAACCCCCAAGGGCTGCTTACTGGAGGATGGCAGAGGAAAAGGAGAGACATGGAAGCTCCATTCCTACCATTACCCCCAACTCTGCCATGTTTCACTGGAAGAACTTCCCTCTCCTGGTGTCTTGTGAGGTCCAGGCAAGCCCCTCTTACACCTTTCCATTAATGTTTCCAGTATTTCTACATTGTAATGCTCCTGCACATACAGCAAGACACCATCTGGGGAAAGCCACTGTCTTTGTGCAATGATAGAGCTTGTTGTACACAGTCAGAGCCTGAAGGACACATCTGTGCCAGGGCAAACCCCCTACCAGTCCACTACGTTTCAAAGAATTGCCTTTGATCTTTCCTTTGTTCTGGGAGAACTCAGCGAGACATCCTCACAGGATAACCAGAGAGTGGCAGAGCAAAACCTCATGACACATGTCGAATAAGGTTTTTGATCCACATTCATTGGCTCTTTTAAAAATATGTATCAAAAAATCATTATGAAATACCACTTTACATCCTCAAGGATAGCTAAAATTGAAAAGACAGATAATACCAAGTGTTGGTGAAAATGTGGAGAAATCAGAGCCCCCATACACTGCTGGTGGGAATGTAAAATGGTACAGTCACTTTGGAAAACACCTAGGACTTCCTCAAAAATTTGAACAGAGAGTTACCATATGACCCAGCAGTGCCACTCCTAGCTACACACCCAAGAGAATTAAAAACTTGTCTACACAAAAACCTGTAGATAAATGTTCATAACAACATCATGCATAACAGCCCAAAACTGAAAAAAAAAAAAAAACACAAGTATATATCAAACTGATGAATGGATAAACAAAATGTGGTATATCCTTAAGGCAGAAAGGATTGAAGTGCTGACACATGCTACAACATGGATGAACCTTAAAAACATGCTAAAAGAAAGAAAAGTAACAAAAGGCTACCTATTATAGGATTTCATTTATTTAAAATGTCAAGCACAGGCAAATATATAGACAGAAAGTAGACTCGTGGTTGCCAGGGGATGGTGGTACAAGGAAATGGGGAGTGTCTGCTAATAAATAAGCTTCTTTCTCAGGTGATGAAAATATTGTGAAATTAGTGGTGACAGTTGCACGATTATGTGACTAAACTAAAAACCACTGAATTGAACACTTTTAAAGGTCTAAATTTTATGATATGTCTCAATAAAGCTATTATTAAAGAATAAATATGAATGGAGTTTCTACCTTGTGGCAGACACTTTTCCAGCCATTGAGGGGATCCCGCAATGTACAAAGAAGACAGTGCACTTGATCTCATGGAATTCGCAATTCTAGTAAATAAATAAGCAAATGAAAGTGAACTGCATGCTCCTGCATATACAACCGCTGGAGCAAGCCCAGGGCACAGTGTTCAATTCCACATTCATATGGACTCCTGCCAGACATTCTTGCCCAGTGTGGCTCCGGGACACTCACATGGGCCCCCCACAGGTCTCCTCTCAGAGCCACCACACAGCAGCTCCCTGGCCAAGGTCCCATTCCAGAAACTCACCCGCGGCGCCAGGCACCCAAGTTCTTCATGGATCCAGCTTGCACTCTTCTTTCAGCCTCCCTGGTTTCCTCTACCCACTCACTTTTACCCTTATTCGTTCATTTAGCAAATTATTTAACACGTATTTACTGAGGGCTATAGTAGCTAGAATGCTTTGGGCCAAAATATATAGAAATTTGCATCCAGTTTGGACTCAAAACTATTTAAACAATACAGACAATTATTGTTTCCTGAACAGGATGTCCACACTGCAAGCATGGGGCTCTGACTGTTTCTCTAGTCCATTTGGTTCTACCCTCACCAGTGTGTTATCATTGTCCTCAGGCAGCCATTGAGGGCAGCAACAATGGGGGCACAGGCTTTCTTGATTAGATCTAGCAAGAGCCGGGCGCAGTGGCTCAAGCCTGTAATCCCAGCACTTTGGGAGGCCGAGGCGGGCGGATCACAAGGTCAGGAGATCGAGGCCATGGTGAAACCCCATCTCTACTAAAAATAGAAAAAATTAGCCGGGTGCAGCGACGGGCGCCTGTAGTCCCAGCTACTCGGGAGGCTGAGGCAGGAGAATGGCGTGAACCCGGGAGGCGGAGCTTGCAGTGAGCCGAGATTGCGCCACTGCACTCCAGCCTGGGCAACAGAGCAAGACTCCGTCTCAAAAAAAAAAAAAAAGATCTAGCAAGAAAGAGAGAGGAAAAACTGTCCTTCAACCGTGGAATAGAAATCCATTTTTTCAACCTATCTGGGACAGTCTAGATCAAGTATCTTCAGGTGCAGTGAAATGCCATGAGTCAATTGATTTCAGCCACATTCCTGGGCCAGTCACTCCAGAGGAGATGGGGTTTCCCAGGATTGATTGAGGATGAAATCCTAGAGCTGGAGGAGGAGCTAGCACTCCCTGAAGCCTGTGGGATACATAGGAAGGAGGAAGAAGGAAGATCAGTCTGATTTTCTGTTCATGATAAATTATTTACCTGTCTGCTCCTTAAGCTCATGCCAGGTACTAAGTGCTTTTCTGTGTGCTAGGAATAGTTTATCTTGTTTATTTATGTATTTATTTCAGAGACAGGGTCTCACTCTGCCACCCATGCTGGAGTGAAGTACTGTGATCATAGCTCACTATAGCCTGGAATTCCTGGGTTCAAGTGATCCTCCCAACTCAGCATCCTGAGTAGCTGGGACTGCAGGTGTGTGCACACCTGGCTAAGTTTTTAAAATTATTATTATTATTATTATTTTTGTAGAGACAGGAGTCTCACTGTGTTTCCCAGGCTAGTCTCAAACTCCTTGCCTCAAACAATCCTCCCACCTTGGCCTCCCAAAATGCTGAAAATGCTGGGATTACAGATACCACTTGGTCTAGGAATAGTTTACCTTTTATTTGATGAATGACTATGTTTACAGTTTAAACTGCTACAAAATCTTCCCCAAGTAACAATGTGTTCTCTCTCCTACTTGTAGCATTTCAAAGTCAGTGACACCTGATATGGGGTGATATTTAAGAAGTACTTGACACCCCCAATGTCACATTCTATACGCAGCCACTCCTACTACATTTATGGCCAACCCTGCCCATATCCCACAAAATTCTCATGAGCAGAGGTGTGCCCTCTAGGAGAAAGTCTTCACTTGACTCCACCCATGCAATATGCTATAAAACTGATGCCAAATTTTCTGCTAGAAAACTCTATACTTCGCTACCAGAAAGACTGGGTCAAGCGTTGGTCAGATGATTAGCCTATGTTTAGAAAGTGATTTGGACATCTTGGAAATATCTCAGAAATATTTTGGAAATCTGAAATTGTTTAGAAATATTTGGATTCTTTGGAAATTGCTATTTGATCTTTTTTGTTTTTTAATTCTTACAATAAGGAGAATTTAAGGCATCTATAAAATATAGAGCTACCCCACTGCCACATACATACATGCCATCATTTCCCCACTTAACCAAAAATGTGCTTGCAGGTGGAATCAAAGTGAATATGAGCATTAATTCTAAACTCCATGAGTGATTAATCACAATTATAACCTTGTCTATACAATCTTATAAGTGCAAGGCAAAGAGACTTGCCAATGTAACGGGAAGGAGAAAAGCCAACTGGTTGGAGGAGAGTTGCAATTAATTGATTAAATTGATAGGCAGCAAATGCAGAGATGCTGGTCTCTCAGGAAAGAAGTTTTCAAAATAATACTGAGACTTAAATTCAACTGACATTATAATTAACAATACTAACTATGAATAATACCTATTTCTACCATGCTTTATTATTTATAAAATTCTTTTACATGCATTATCTCATCTGCTATCACAACAACCTTATCAGATGGAGAGGAGGCGTTTCCATTGTATAGATGAAGAAATCAATAGGCAAGGTTAAAGGTGACCTCTCATGCCACAAAGGTAGCAAGTCCAGAAGATGAAGCTCACCCCCAAGTCTGATTGTTCCTGAACTGCACCCAGCTCTCTCACTTCCATTCTCTTGTGGGGAGCATTCATATTTATTATTATTATTATTATTATTATTATTTTAGATGGAGTCTTGCTCTGTCACCCAGGCTGCAGTGCAGTGGCACATTCTCAGCTCACTACAACCTCTACCTCCCAGGTTCAAGCGATTCTCCTGCCTCAGCCTCCCAAGTAGCTGGCATTACAGGTGCGTGCCACCATGCCTGGCTAATTTTTGTATTTTTAATAGAGACGGGGTTTCGCCATATTGGCCAGGCTGGTCTCAAACTTTTGACCTCAAGTGATACGCCCACCTTGGCCTCCCAAAAGGCTGGGATTACAGCCGTGAGCCACTGCAACAGGCCGCATTCATATTTTACTGCATCCAGCACAAAGTAGAAATTCAAAAGTGATTGTCAATGGCTGAATTAGAAGGATTGCCAGCAGAAACAAATTGAGTGATCTGCAACAAGTAACAGTGAGAATCAGAATCATCATTAAGGAAATTTCCGGCTGCATTTTTAGAAACAGGGAGAGTTAACTAATGTAACTGTCTTTAAGTATTTATGGAAAATGGAATGATGGCAAAGTTAAGTAATTTTTCTCCGCGATTGAAAACATCTTTTTTGGCTATGCACAGTGGCGCACACCTGTAATCGCAGCATTTTGGGAGACTTAGGTGGGAGGATTCATTGAGCCCAGGAGTTTGAGATAAGCCTGAGCAATATGGTGAGACCCTTATCTCTACAAAGTATTTTAAAAATTAGCCGGGCGTGGTGGCATGTACCTGTGGTCCCAGTATTCGTGGGGTAGTTGGGGTAGCGAGGGATGGGAAGGGGACTGAAGTGGGAAGACTGTTTGAGCCCGGGAGGTCAAGGCTGCCAGTGAGCCATCTTGGCGCCACTGCATTCGGCCAGCGTAAGCAACAGAGCAAGATCCTGTCTCAAAAGGAAAAAAAAAAAAATTATCTTTTTCAAAATGTGCACTATAAACGTTGATTGTTGCTGTCATCTAAAAAGATCTTTAATATGTCCATGATGTTTATTAATAAGTTCCATTTGTTGTGTTTACTCAGGCACTCTGTATATAGATTATCTGGTTTAACTCTCACGATCATCGTATAAGTAGGAATTATTAACTGCATTTCATAGATAAGGAAGCTGCAGCTTGGAAGGGTTAACTGTCGTTTCTCAGCTCCCACAGGAGGAAGTCATAGAACTGGGATTAAGAGCATTCTCTTAATGTCTTTCTGCTGGGCCAGGTTTAGGGGGATGCGGGTGGGGAACATGTTCCTCAAAAACTTCTTCTAAAGAGCAGACACAAAAATTATGGTTCTTAGTAGCAATAGCATTGACCACAATTCTTAGAAATATCTGAAATGCTCAAGCCTGTAATCCCAGCACTTTGGGAGGCCAAGGCGGGCGGATCACAAGGTCAGGAGATCGAGACCATCCTGGCTAACACGGTGAAACCCCGTCTCTACTAAAAACACAAAAAACTAGCCGGGCGAGGTGGCGGGCGCCTGTAGTCCCAGCTACTCGGGAGGCTGAGGCAGGAGAATGGCGTAAACCCAGGAGGCGGAGCTTGCAGTGAGCCGAGATCGCGCCATTGCACTCCAGCCTGGGGGACAGAGCAAGACCCCGTCTCAAAAAAAAAAAAAAAGAAAAAGAAATATCTGAAATGTATTTAGCAAACCTCAAACCTTACTTGAAATTAATAAATACAAGGTGAAAGAATAAGATACACCTGGACAATTTCATCTTTTCCCTGTTCATTTAAAGCAATTGAATATGTGTGAATTTAGTCCAAACTCTTGTAATTAATACTGAAAGTATTTAAGGTACCAGAATTTTAATTACATGTTCCCAGAATACCAATAAGTGTTGCAAATATTTTGTTATAAAAATGCATGCACCTTCCCTAGTAAATGTGCTTGTTTTTCCTGATGTGTAAAACTTAGAGGAACACCTAGATTTTTAATATTACGTTTATTGCATTGGTAACCCTTTAAAATCTATTGTTTGTGTTATTGGTATCTTCCTTAAAAAGATACGATCAATGAAGTAATTTGGGTGTAGGAAGAATTAACATTCTTCGATAAAATTGTTCAAGACCAATCCAGAGTCATCATCTCAAATATTGCTCAAGACTGAGCATAAAAGTATTCCAGGTGTTCTACAGCCACAAGAAAATATATAGAAGTGCATAGCCCTGCCCTCCAAAAGTTTAAATTTAATGAAAATAGAAAAGGAAAGCAGACCTAGCCATATGTTTAGTAGATCATTAGCCAGGCTCCAGAGAATGGGGTGGCATCAGGAAGACGAACTGGTTACTATGAAAACTTTGAAACCCAGATTCCTTGAGAGGTAAATGCTGCCTGCCCCCTGTAGCCTGGTTAGTGAGCTCTTCAGCAGATGGCGGATTTACCTTTCTCATTTCACTGTTGCATTTAACCCAAAACAGGGAGAATTCTCAATTTCCAAACCAGATGTGCGTGACTGTTTAACTCCAGGAAAAAACACAAAGAAATAGCTGGTGACTTTCTCGTTACGAGGCACTGTTACGAGATGAGGACTGGGGTTTCTTTTTGTAGCTAATGTGACTTTTATTCCATTTAAAAGCATTGAAGATTCCTAACTTCGCTAAGGAAGAAAAGACTTTCCTTAGCAAAGACTTCCCTTTCCTCACATGGAAAATTCTGCCAATCCTCCCCACCCCCTCTCAATTCACCTATAACACTTGTTACTAGAAAGAGCTGTGAGTTGGGGCCAACTCAGAGTGTGGTGCTTTTTTCTTATGAATATGATCTGCCTCGGGAAATTTGCATACGCTTGCCTTCAAAGGAAGAGGAGGAATAATACATTTAATTAGCTCACTGCACTCCTTGAAATGTATCTGAAAGCAGATGACAGATCTCCATAATCAAACTACCACCTACACTTGAATTTTACACTATTTTCTCAAAAGTGGTATGTACTGGTTTATAACTGTAGTTACTTATAAATACGTGAAGTTATTTTTGTATTGTTTTCTATGCTGGAGGTAGCTTTTGCCTATACATAAATTAGAATGGGAGGTCACCTTTGGAAGGGAAAATTCATAATTCATTGCTGGTGAATTCTATACTAATTGTACAGAATAAATGTATTTGTGTACTATCAACACCAAGAAGGGCTTCCACTGGCCCAGCACATACAGCATTTTTACTTTTTTACTTCGATTAACAGACTTCAATGTGTAATCCTTAGAAATAATGACTAATTCTTCTGACTGCAAACTTATGAAAATATTTTAAGGATGGTTTGAGTCTAGCATCCCACTATGTAAAATGTAACACTATACACTGTGCTTCAAATACAGGATATCATACTAAAAATGTTACCTTCATTCATTTTACTTGCTATTTAAATTGACTGGTTTCCCCTCACAGTACTTTGTTAAGATTATTATTGTTTCAGATATAATAGCTACTATGTGCCAGAAACCAGAGATACAAAATACACAAGGCATAATTCCTACTCCTAACACAGCAAAATCTAGTCAGGGATACAGACATATAAATAATTACAGAGAGCTCTGAGATCCCAGAGGGAAAAGTGAGATATTCTTCTAGGGAGATGTTGAGAAGCCTTCCTGGGGACTACCATCCAAGTGCGGTCCTGAAGATAAAGCAAAAATTCAACAGAAAAAAGATAGGAAGAAAGTTATGACTGGGATTTTCTGGAATTGCTGTCTCTGTGAGGTTGGAACATGGGGTGAAGATGGGTGTTTATTAACATCACTTTGGATGTAGTTTCTAAAACAGAACTGGCATCCATTGGCCAAGTGTGGTGGCTCATTCCCGTAATCCCAGCACTTTGGGAGGCTAAGGTGGGAGGATCACTTGAGCCTAGAAGTTTGAGACCAGCTTGGGTAACATATGCTGTCTCTAATAAATAAAATAAATAAATAACAAAAATAGAAAATTTAGCTGAGCAAGATGGCACATGCCTGTGGTCCCAGCTACTTGGGAGCCTGGGGCAGGAGGATTGCCTGAGCCCAGGAAGTCGAGGGTGCAGTGAGCTGTGATCATACCACTGTACTCCAGACCAGATGACAGAGTGAGACCCTGTCTCAAAAACAAACAAAAAGAACTGCCATCCATAGTCTACTAAATGTTACTTATGACTTGACTATGCCTTCATTTTTTAAATAGACTTTAATAATTCATATGATTAAAATAAGAACTGTAACATCATTAATAGGCAAAAGACAGTGAAGAATAATTCCAAAAAATAAGCATTCAATTGAATAAATGTTAATGGGCAGTTAGTATTTTTATTTGTTTATAATAAACTTTATATACATGTGTATAATATTTAAATATATTATGTTTAATTTATTTTAAATATATTTAATTCATAATTTATAATTTATAAACACTCATAATTTATATATACATAATTGTTTTATGAATAATATACCAAAATATATTGTAAAATAATATACAATATGTAATAATAAAATACAATAAATATATTATAAATAATATATAATAAATAAATAAAAGCTAGGTCTTCTTTATTTGGCACCTACTGTATTCTAGGGTATGTTCTAGTCATCAGGGAAACAGGTAAACAGGGCAGATAAAATCCCTGCCTTCAGGGGACTTACATTACAGAGGGATGTGGGCAACAAATAAATGTAATATAAAATAGGCTGGGCATGGTGGCTCAGGCCTGTAATCCCAGCACTTTGGGAGGCCAAGGAGGGTGGATCACCTGAGGTCAGGAGTTCAAGATCAGCCTGGCCAACATGGTGAAACCCTGTCTCTACTAAAAATATAAAAATTAGCCAGGCATGGTGGTGGGCGCCTGTAATCCCAGCTACTCAGGAGGCCGAAGCAGGAAAATTGCTCGATCCTGGGAGGCGGAGGTTGCAGTGAGTCAAGATCAAGCCATTGCACTCCAGTTCCATCTCCAAAAAAAAAAAAAAAAAAAAAAAAAACAGTAATATAAAATAAAATAATGTAAAGCTTAAGAGACTTGGGGAGATATTGAAGCATTAATTACAATAAATTGTGTGTGTGTGTGTGTGTGTGTGTGTGTGTGTGTGTTTCTGTTTCCTGGTGCTAGCTTGCCCTCTAGAATCACCCTAATCATTATAATGCTTATAAGCATTATAAAGCTTATAAGCTTTAAAAATATTGTGTGTGATAGATTTATCATCTCTCTAGCTTTCCTAATAAATGCACTTTCCTGTGTTTATTATGTAAAATGTAAATTTGAATAGCAGTATTAATGGTTTCCTTAAAAAGAAACAGACAGTAAACTGCCATGGTGGTGAAGAGTAAAGATTCTAGAAACAAACTTCCTGGGCTCAGCTCTCATAGCGGAGTGATTTGGAGCAACTTAACCTCTCTGCATCTCAAGTTCCTCATCTGCAAATAATAGTGATACCCACCCACCTCATGGGGTTGTTCTAGTATTAAATAACTTAATATGTCAATTACTTAGAACAGTACTAAGTACATAATAAGCACGCAAAAATACCGCCTATCGTTATTATTAAAATGTTAACAAACTTGCACATTAACAAGCCAGTGTTTGAAGTAAGTTCAAAAAAATGTCATGAAAAACTATGACTTTCTCAGCCAGGAGTGGTGCTGGTGCACCTAAATCCCCAGCTACTACAGAGGCTGAGGTGGGAGGATCACTTAAGCCCAGGAGGTGGAGGCTGCAGTGAGCCATGGTCATGCCATTGCATTCCAGCCTGTGCGACAGAGCAAGACCCTGGCTAACAAAAAGAAAAGGAAAAAAAAAAAGAAACTATGACTTTCTCTTGATCCACAATAGATACTACAAGTGACATGATGTTAAAAAATGAAGAAAAGAAAAGAGAAAGGAAGGAAGGAAGGAAGAGGAGAAAGGAGGAAGGGATGTGGAGGAGGAGAGGAGAAAATGGGAGGAAGAGAGACAGAAAACTTCCCAGAAGTAGGAAAGGGATATATCTGCCCCCGCAGAGATTTAGAGGCTAGTCAACTTAGAGTTTGGGAGTTCTTGTAACAGTTACAACATGCCACTCTTCCTGCGCAAATGAGTAAGATCATTCATCTTGAAGGTAATAGGCAAAGCAAACTATTTCCCACTTCCATCCACCCTGCAGATTTTCAAATGCATTTCAGCTAGCCCTTTGCAATTAGCAATTGTTTCTCTAGTGGTTTCAAAGCTACTTGATCCTCTTATAGCACTTTATTTCTGTACATTATTCATACATACGTTGAGAAGCTAACATAATAAGGTGGTTGCTCAATGAAGTTTTCACTTAGTGAACGTTATTCATTCTAGTCAACAACTATGTAGTTTTTTCTCACCCTAAGAGAGTTGAGAAGGCTTCACAGAGGACATGATATTTGAGTTGCGTCTTGAGAGACAAGAGCATGTCCATGAAGGGTAGAATATGCAAGTTCAGGAAGTGGTGATAAGTTTTAAGGGATAACATCTACATGTTTGATATCATATTTCACTCATAACTGAATGGTATTAATACACAGGTCAACTTTTGTTAGCTGTTGCTACTGTAGATACATTTTCTTCCCTTCTTGCCACTACCTCCCACACAGGCATGTACAAATAGATATTCACACACATTCATAAGCATGAGAGCTATGTTTTAAGTTCAAGTAGAGAAGCAGTGTTTAGTGAGGAAGAGACAACACGTAAGGAAGAGAAAAGCTTTTAAGAATCTAATTATTATTAAACTAGTTTTGTACCCTTGGTAGAAAGAGGGGAAGACAGCAAACAGCTATCTATTCAAGAGTGACCTGTGAGATTTCTGTGAGATGCTTAGTGTCACACTAAGCTCCTGCTATGAAGAAAGTCTGATGAAGAAAACAGCCCACGTAGCACCCTGGCATAGGCAGACATTGCTCTTCTCCAAAGGGCCATGTTAGCCATGAAGCTTCTCCAAGTGGTTTCAGGTAAGCAAGGACTGGAACAGAAGAACAGATGAGATGCTAAGTGGTGACCACTGCAGGCAGATTAACCTATATGGTGTGAGCACTTACGAAGCACCACGTTGGAAACTCCTAGAAATGGGCCACGTGTGATGGCTCACACCTGTAATCCCAGCACTTTGGGAGGCCAAGGGATGTGGATCACTTGAGTTCGGGAGTTCAACACCAGCCTGGGCAATATGGCAAAACCCTGTCTCCACCGAAAATACAAAAATTAGTCAGGCATGGTGAGTGACCCCATGGTCCCAGCTACTTGGGGGGCTAAAGTGGGAGGATGGTATGAGCCCAGGAGGCAGAGGTTACAGTGAGCTGAGGTCACATTACTCCAACCTGGGTGACAGAGTGAAACCCTGTCTCAAAAAAAGAAATTTCTAGAAATGGACAGGGATGCACTTTTACAAGTTTTTAAATACAATGGCTAATTAAGAGCTTGTACTAAGAGTAGAAAGAATATTGGTTCTGGCCTTTATTCAACACAGCTGCATGGTCCGTCACGTGCTCAGCACTGGCAGTACAGAGCAAGACAAATATCCCTGTCCTCAAGAAGCTTATATCAGAGCAGATAACAGATATAGTAAATAGGTAAATTATAAGATATGCTAGAAGATGATAAATAGTAGAGTAAAAAAAAAAATGAAGCAGAATAAAGAGAATGAGAAATGCATCTCTCAGAATGGGAGTTGAAATTTTAAATGAAGTAGCCAAGTGACCTATGAGCAAAGACTTGAAGGAGGTAAGAAGCGAGCCCTGCCAAGAACTGAGGGAAGAACACATCAGGCAGGGGAGCAGCCGCGGAAAAAGCTCTGAGGTGGAATGTGGCCAAAAGGCACTGTCTATGTGTCTGAAGAAAAGCAAGGAGATCAGCGTGGCTGAAGAAGAATAAGCTGGCAGGGGGTTGGAGGATTGTGGCAAGGAGAGGCTACTACTCTTGTTCTCTTTTGCTTACATTATTGGTATCTGTCAATATTTTAAGTTACTTAAATATGTTATAATGTTTGCTTTAACTAAATGTTGATCCTACACCCTATCTAATCCACTTACCCAGGCATACATAAATTGCAATACTTTGCAATAAGCCAAAAATAAACAAAGAATGAGGATGCCAATGCCACTGTCATTCCCTTCTGCACTGGGGAGCTATCATTCTTCCTTCAGGATCTGTCACATTTTATATACATCAGAATCGGTCACATATTATGTATGATGACCATCTGACATCACATGGAGTGTGGGTGATGGCATCAATTTATAAATTGATATTAACAACACTTAATTTCTTATTTTTTATTAGAATAAAATATAAATATTAATACAAGTTCAAGTATGTTCCTCCAGCCCCCATTCCTCTCCCCCTAGAGATGTTGTGCACTCCTGAGGAAGATTAACTTCCTCGGGAACATCTGGACTAGAGAAGCCAAGGCTGAGGTCTTCAGCTTAGGATGGGTTGTGGGTTCTGGGAAACCTCTCTGGACTCCATCGAGGGAGGGACTTTTCTATGAGTTGCAGAGAATGAGGGCCAGGAAAGTGATCCAAAAGGCACTGTCTGAGGAGGAAATTAATACAAAATGGGACCATGTGCTCCAAAGAAACTGTGGGTTCAAAAGAGCAGGGCAAACATGGAAAAATCCAGGAAGAGATAATGAAATAGAAACTGAAAATAGGATTCAATTCTTTCTTGTGAGTTTTGGAAAAAAAATCTAATCCCTGAAAGGTTCAGAGTGTAAAGGTTTTGCCAGAAACGAAAGGTTTTGAGGAATCCTTGCTCAATCCGTGCCAGTTTCTATCCCGCTCCCTCTCATCCCCACTCCCATTCCCAGATCAGCAGACCAAATTGTGCCTGTTTGCTCCAAGTTTTCCCAGTTCTAGCAATGAAAACCTCACATCCTGGGAAATCTCTCAGTCTCAGGAAAACCATGACAATTGGTCACCCTACTCCCAGATTGAACAGTCCACAGTTTTGGAATACGGGGAGTGTCAGAAGAGAAGCAAAAGAGTTTGATGCAGATTAGGGTTTTGAAGTCTTTGCCTAGGAACTGACTGGGACAACTCTGAATTGTCTGAGATTTCTTTCCCCATCATTTAGCATAATGGGACTCAAATTACAAATTAAATTCAATCATAGAAAAATGCACTTACATTTCCTGCACACGTGAGTCTGTGGCCTAAATTTCTCTGTCTCTCTCTCTTAATTACACACACACATACACACACAAACACAAACACACATACACACACAAATCTGGAGGAAGTTAGTTGATATTGAGGACAATAACTTTTTATTCCTATGTCTCTGAATTGTTTAAATTTTTAATACGATGAATTTATTTATCACTTGTCCCATTTAAAAATAAAAGAAAGAAAATATGTTTTTCCTGCAAGTCAGGAGGGCATATACCTATTTTATAGTGGACAGGTCACCAAAAGACAAATAGACAGAATGAAACTATGAAAAAGACTCAACTTGAGAGAAGGGGAAAACCCAAGGAAAAGTGATCATTAGAATGTGGCATGAACTAGAGAGGTAGAAAAAAGATGAGTTTTTTTGTTTGTTTAGGTAAAGTTTCTGTAGGCTGATGGACTAGAAAGAAAACATCAACAACTTTTACAGTAGAGAAAAACTTGAGGTTTGAAAAGCAGAGAATAATGTGACTCAAAGACAACCTCCCATGCCCCTGACCAGCCTTGTGCTCAGCAACCCTGGGGCAGCACTGGATGCTGGACCAGCCCCTCCCTGAGCAGCCCCTCTCCGGACTTGCCTACTCAGTTTGTTATGCCCTTTTCTCTCTGGGCTCTTGCCTTTGGCAGCTTCCAAGCGGCCCCACGGGTTTAATTAGCACTTTCATGCAGACAGCTCCCAAAGCGCATCCATCTCCAGAGGTGACCCTCTCTCCTGGGTCACATTCTTCATTTCTAATTCCCTGCTAGTATCCTGTCCTAATATGTCAAAAACAGAACCCATAATCCCCCTCATCTTTCTGTTTCCATTTGTTGTTAGTGATAGTACTATCATGCCCCAGCCATATAATTTTGGGTCAGAATGTCTTTTCTCCTCCTCATCCCTTTCCCTGTTTTGTGCAATCAGTTGCTTGTATCTGTTGAATCTTCCTTGTGTGTATCTTTCAATTCTGCATTTGAGCTGAGCCTGAAATAGTCCCTATAACCTTTCACCTAAACTGCTGCAATAGTAGGTTAGGTTCCTCTCTGAGGACAACCAGAATTCATTTCACACACTGCTGGAAATTTCTTGGAAACAAATTTATCCATTCAACACAAATATACTGAGCACCTGTTCATACCAGGCACTGTTCTAGGCCTTCTAGGCCCAGGTGAATCAGAATTAAATAAGACAAGATCTCAGCTCTCCTAGAGCTTACATTCTAGTGAGCTGTGACAGACAATTAACAAGAGACCACAGAGGTAAATAAAACTTCAGAAAATAAGTGCCTTGAAAGAACAGTAGATGGGTAATTGCATTGGTAGGGGGTGAGTAGAACTGACAGCTTTTGATAGCGTGGTCAAGAAAGGCTTCTCTGAAGAAAGAGCCCAGGGCTGAGACCTGACTGAGCTGAGCCTTGCATCTCAGGGCTAAACATGTCAGGAAGAAAAGCTAGAAAGGGAGAAAGGCCTAGGCAGGGGCGGCTCACAGAGTGCCTTGTAGGAGTCTGGATTTTGTCCTTACTGTGAAGCAAACACATTACAGGGTTTTAAGCAGTGATCAGATCTAAGCCAATTTAATATGTTAAAAGATTACTCCAGAACTATGTGGAGAATGGCTTGTTTGGGGCTGGGGTATGGAAAAGATGATAGCAAAGAGAAACTTAGGAGCTACTGAAGTTGTTCAAGTGAGAGATGATGGTAACTTGAACCGGGGAGGCACCAAAAATATGTTGAGAGGTGGTTTGGAGTGTTGAGTTAAGAGGAATTGATTGATAGGTTTATTGTGGGGCATGAAGGAAATCATCAATGCTGATATAGTTTAGGGATGTGTCCCTTCTGAATCTTATGTTGAGATGAAATACCTATTGTTGGAGGCGGGGCCGTGTGGGAGGTGATTGGATCATGGGGGCAGATCCTTTAGGGCTTGGTGCTATCCTTGTGATAGTGAGTGAGTTCCCCCAAGCTCTGGTTAAGTGTGTGGCTCCTCCCCTTCACTCTCTTTCTCTTGCTCCTGCTCTCACCATGTGACACACTGGCTCCCACTTTGCCTTTCACCATGAGTAAAAGCTCCCTGAGTCCTCCCCAGAAACCATGCAGATGCCGATGCTATGCTTCCTGTACAGCCTGCAGAAACTTGAGCCAATTAAACATCTTTTTCTTATAAATTACCCAATCTCGGGTATTTCTTTATAGCAACACAAGAACAGCTTAATTCAGATGCCTTCACAGTTTTGGCCTGAGCAACCATGTGACAAAAGTCTATTAACTAAGATGATAAATATTGGGTAACGAGTAGGTTTGGAGGGCAAGGACCAAGACATGTTAAGTTTGAGATGCCTATTAGACATTTGTTGTAGGATGATATTTTAAGCATTTTTCTTGCATAATTTCTTGCTTTTTATTTTGAAAAATCCCAAGCATATACAAAAAAAAGAAAGAACAAAATAATAGACTCCCATGTATCCATCATCCAGCTTCAACAATTACCAGTATTTAGCAAATCATGTTTCATTTCTACCCACTCATGTACAGTTGCCCTCACCCCACACAGCTGGTGTATTTTAGAGTAATTTCCAGACATTATGGCATTTTACTCACAAATTCTTTTTTTCTAATAGTTGGACATCCTTTTATAACATATTCGCAAAGCTATGATCAAATCTAACAAAACTACCATCAATTTCTTCATAGCATCATCTACCCAACACCCGTTGTTTAAAATTTTCTAATTGCTGGAATGTAATTAAGAGCTTAGAAACAAACCCTTGAATATGCTGTCAAATGACTTTTGACAAGCATGACAAGACCATCCAATGTAGAAAAGATGGTTTTCAACAGATGGTGCTGGGAAAACACGCAAAAGAATGAAATGGGACCCTCACCTAAGACTGTATGCAAAAAAAAAAAAAATCAAAATAGATCAAAAATCTAACAGCTATGTTACAAATATCTTAGAAAAAAACATGAATATATATCTTCATTACATTAGATTTGGCAATGATTTCTTGGATTTGACAGCGAAAGACAGATCAACTGGGGTTCATCAAAATGTAAACCATTTGCACATCAAAGGATATTATCAACCAGGTGAAAAGGCAACTCATGAAATAACATAAAATATTTGTAAATTACATATCTAATAAGGAGTTAATATCCAAAATATATAATGAACTCCGACAGCCCAACAACAACAACAACAACAAAAAATTTTAAGTGGGCAAAGGACTTGAATAGACCTTTCTCCAAAGAAGATGTACAAAAGCCAATAAGCACATTAAATGATGCTCAACATCACTAGTCACTAGGTAAATACAAATAAAAACCACAATTAGATACTACCCAACACCCATTAGGATGGCCATTATAAAAAAACAAACAAACAAAAAACCCAGAGAATTAGTGTTGCTGAGGATGTGGAGAAATTGAAACCCACATTGCCGGTGGAAATATAAAATGGTACAACCACTGTGGAAAACAGTATGGTGATTCCTCCAAAAATTCAAAATAGGCTACCATATGATCCAGCAATTCCCCTTCTGAATATACACCCAAAAAAATTGAAAGCAGAGACTCAACAGATATTTGTACACCCATTTTCATACAGCATTATTCACAATAGCCAAAAGGTAGAAGCAATCCAAGGGCTCCTGGACATATGAATGAATAAACAAAATGTGGTATATACATACCAGAGAATATTATTCAGCTTCTAAAAGGAAGGAAATTCTAACATATGCTACAGCATGGATGAAACTTAAAGACATTTGGTAAGTGAAATAAGTCATTCACAAAAGGACAAAGAGCTGTTTGATTCCATTCATATGAAGTACTTAACAGTAGTCAAATTTACAAACAGAAAAATAGAATGGAGGTTGCCAGTAGAGGGGTTAAGAGGAATGGGGAAAGGACAGTATTTTTTTTCATGTGTATACAGTTTCAGTTTTGCAAAATAAAATCAGTTCTGGATATTGATTGCACAAAAATGTGAATGGACTTAACACTACTGAACTATATGCTTAAAATGGTTAATATGGTAAACTTATGTTACATATATGTTACCATAACAAAAAACATTTCCACTTGCATCATAAATGTCTTTCTACAATTGGTTTGTTTGAATAGGGATTCAAACAAAGTCCACACATTGCATTTGGTGTTTTGGTTTCTTAATTCTCTATTAACTGATAGCAATTCTATGTCACCCAAACCCCTTTTTATCTTTCATTGTTGAAGAAACCAAGTTGTTTGGTTCATTAAATTTCCACATTCTGGATTGGCTGATTGCATTCTTATGATATCGTTTAACATGTTCTATTTCCTATCCTTGGTAGCTAAGTCTAAAGGGTTGATTAGATTCAGGTTCCAAGTTTCAGTAATGATATTTCCTAGGCAACACTGTGTACTTTCTATTGTATCACATCAGGGAGCACTTGCTGTGCCACTCTTTTTCTGATGTTAAGATTGATGCCTGAATGCAGGCAAGTGTTGTCAGCCTCATCTATCTATTATAAAGTTCTCCATCAACTTTTCACCCAACAGTTCTAGAAGCCATAGATGACCATTGATAATCTACATCCATTATTTCCTTATGGGATCCAAAAAGGAGATTTTTCTAATTCTGTCATTCTCTCAGCACTCATTAGTTGGAATTCTTTTATAAAAATGACTTTTTTCATCAGAACTATTTGATAACTCTAAAGTTTGTTCAAGAAGTCAGGAAAAATGTTTTATTCTTTCCCTTAGTCATTAGTTTTCAGAATAATGGGCTAATGCCTAGCAACTTTCTTTTTTTCCTTTTTTTTTCTTTTTTTATTATTATACTTTAAGTTCTGGGGTACATGTGCATAACGTGCAGGTTTGTTACATATGTATACTTGTGCCATGTTGGTGTGCTGCATCCATCAACTCATCAGCACCCATCAACTCATCATTTACATCAGGTATAACTCCCAATGCAATCCCTTCCCCTTCCCCTTCCCCATAATAGGCCCCGGTGTGTGATGTTCCCCTTCCCGGAAACCAAGTGATCTCATTGTTCAGTTCCCACCTATGAGTGAGAACATGCGTTTGGTTTTCTGTTCTGTGGATAGTTTGCTGAGAATGATGGTTTCCAGTTGCATCCATGTCCCTAGTACAAAGGACACACAAACTCATCCTTTTTTATGGCTGCATAGTATTCCACGGTGTATATGGGCTACATTTTTCTTAATCCAGTCTGTCACTGATGGACATTTGGGTTGATTCCCAAGTCTTTATTATTGTGAATAGTGCCGCAGTAAACATACTGTGCATGTGTTCCTTTATAGCAGCATGATTTATAGTCCTTTTGGGTATATACCCAGTAATGAGATGGCTGGGTCATATGGTATTTCTAGTTCTAGATCCTTTTGAGGAATTACATACTGTTTTCCATAATGGTTGAACTAGTTTTACAATCCCACCAACAAGTGTAAAAGTGTTCCTATTTCTCCACATCCTCCAGCACCCGCTGTTCTCCTGACTCTTAATGATTGGGTTATTCTAACTGGTATGAGATGGCATCTCATTGTGGGAGTTTTGATTTGCATTCTCTGATGGCCAGTGATGATGAGCATTTTTCTATGTGTCTGTTGGCTGTATGAATGTCCTCTTCTGAGAAATGTCTGTTCATATGTTTTGCCCACTATTTGATGGGGTTGTTTGTTTTTTTCTTGGTAAATTTGCCGAGCCTGTAGGTTCTGATATTAGCCCTTTGTCAGATGAGAGTAGATTGCAAAAATTTTCCCCCCATTCTGTAGGTTGCCTGTTCACTCTGATGGTGTTTCTTTGCTGTGCAGGAAGCTCTCAGTTTAATTAGATCCCATTTGTCAATTTTGGCTTTGTTGCCATTGCTTTTGTGTTTTAGACATGAATTCTTTGCCCATGCCTATGTCCTTTTTGAATGGTATTACCTAGGTTTTCTTCTAGGGTTTTATGGTATTAGGTCTAACATTTAAGTCTCTAGTCCATCTTGAATTAATTTCTCGTATAAGGAGTAAGGAAAGGATCCAGTTTCAGCTTTCTAAGGTTACATGTGGCCAGTTTTCCCAGCACCATTTATTAAATAGGGAATCCTTTTCCCATTTCTTATTTTTGTCAGGTTTGTCAAAGATCAGATTGTTGTAGATGTGGTGGTGTTATTTCTGAGGACTCTATTCTGTCCCATTGGTCTATATCTCTGCTTTGGTACCAGTACCATGCTGTTTTGGTTACTGTAGCCTTGTGGTATAGTTTAAAGTCAGATAGCATGATGCCTCCAGCTTTGTTCTTTGACTTAGGATTACCCTGGAGATGCGGGCTCTTTTTGGTTTCATATATGAACTTTTAAAGCAGTTTTTCCAATTCTGTGAAGAAACTCATTGGTAGCTTTGATGGGGATGGCATTGAATCTATAAATTACCTTTGGGCAGTATGGCCATTTTCACGATATTGATTCTTCCCTCCTATCCATGAGCATGGTATGTTCTTCCATTTGTTTGTGTCCCTTTATTTCACTGAGCAGTGGCCAGGCTCTCCTGAAAGAGGTCCTTACATCCCTTGTAAGTTAGATTCCTAGGTATTTTATTCTCTTTGAAGCAATTGTATGGAAGTTCATTCATGCATTTGGCTCTCTGTTTGTCTGTTATTGGTATATAAGAATGCTTTGTGATTTTTGCACATTAATTTTGTATCCTGAGACTTTGCTGAAGTTGCTTATCAGCTTAAGGAGATTTGGGCTGAGACGATGGGGTTTTAAATATACAATCATGTCATCTGCAAACAGGGACAATTTGACTTTTTCTTTTTCCTAACTGAATACCCCTTGATTTCTTTCTCTTTGCCTGATTGTTCTAGGGCCAGAACTTCCACCATCAATTATGTTAACAAGAGTGGTGAGAGAGGGCATCCCCTGTCTTGTGCCAGTTTTCAAAGGAATTTTTCCAGTTTTTGCCCATTCAGGATGATATTGGCTGTGGGTTTGTCATAAATAGCTCTTATTATTTTGAGGCTACATTCCATCAATACCTAAAGCCATTGAGAGTTTTAGCATGAAGTGCTGTTGAATTTGTCAAAGGCCTTTTTCTGCATCTATTGAGATAATCATGTGGTTTTTGTCTTTGGTTCTGTTTATATGCTGGATTTACGCTTATGGATTTGTATATGTTGAACTTGTGCCTTGCATCCCAGGGATGAAGCCCAATTTGATCATGGTGGATAAGCTTTTGATGTGCTGCTGATCCGTTTTGCCAGTATTTTATTGAGGATTTTTGCATCGATGTTCATCAGGGCGCTGGTCTAAAATCTCTTTTTGTTGTATCTCTGTCAGGCTTTGCATCAGGATGATGTTGCCCTATAAAATGAGTTCGAGGATTCTCTTTTTCTATTGATTGGAATAGTTTCAGCTAAATGTACCAGCTCTCCTTTGTACCTCTGGTAGAATTCATAGCTGTGAATCCATCTTGGTCCTGGACTTTTTGGTTGGTAGGCTATTAATTATTGCCTCAATTTCAGAGCCTGCTATTGGTCTATATATTCTAGATTCAACTTCTTTCCTAGTTTAGTCTTGGAAGAGTGTAAGTGTCCAGGAAATTATCCATTTCTTTCTAGGTTTCTAGTTTCTATCGGTATAGAGTGTTTTATAGTATCTCCCTCTCAGATGGGTAGTCTGTATTTCTGTGGATTGGTGGTGATATCCCTTTATCACTTTTTTATTGCATCTATTTGATTCTTCTTTTTCTTTCTTATTAGTCTTGTTAGCTGTCCATCAATTTTGATCCTTTTCAAAACCAACCTGATTCATTGATTTTTGAGGGTTTTTTTGTGTCTCTATTCCCTTTCACCTCTGCTCTGATCTTATGTTCCTGCCTTCTGCTAGCATTTGAATGTGTTTCTGTTCCCTGCTTCTCTCAATTCTTTTTAATTGTGATGTTAGGGTGTCAATTTTAGATCTTTCCACCTTTCTCTCTGTGGGCATTTAGTGCTATAAATTCCTCTCTACACACTGCTTTTAAATGTGTCCCAGAGATTCTGGTATGTTGTATCTTTGTTCTCATTGGTTTCAAAGAACATCTTTATTTCCTATCTCATTTCCATATGTACCCAGTAGTCATTCAGAGCAGGTTGTTCAGCTCCATGTAGTTGAGCCGGGTTTTGGATTTCGAGTTTCTTAGTCCTGAGTTCTAGCTTGATTGCACTGTGGTCTGAGAGACAGTTTGTTATAATTTCTGTTCTTTTTCCATTTGCTGAGGAGTGCTTTACTCCAATTATTTGGTCAATTTTGGAATAAGTGTGATGTGGTGCTGAGAAGAATGTATATTCTGTTGATTTGGGGTGGGAGAGTTCTGTAGATGTCTATTAGGTCCACTTGGTGCAGAGTTGAGTTCAATTCCCTGGATATCTTTGTTAACTTTCTGTCTTGTTGGATCTGTCTAATGTTGACAGTGGGTGCTGGAAGTCTCCCCATTATTATTGTATGGGAGTCTAAGTTCCTTTGTAAGTCTCTAAGGCTTGCTTTATGAATCTGTGCTCCTGTATTGGGTGCATACATATTTAGATAAGTTAGCTCTTCTGTTGAATTGATCCCTTTACCATTATGTGATGGCCTTCTTTGTCTCTTTTTGATCTTTGATGGTTTAAAGTCTTCTGTTTTATCAGAGACTAAGATTGCAAATCTTGCTTTTTTTTGTTCTCCATTTGTTTGGTAGATCTTCCTCCATCCCTTTATTTTGAGCCTAGGTGTGTCTCTGCATGTGAGATGGGCTCTGGAATACAGCAAACTGATGGGTCTTGACTCTTTTATCCAGTTTGACAATCTGTGTCTTTTTTCTTACGCTGGAGCATTTAGTCCATTTACATTTAAGGTTATGATTGTTATGTGTGAACTTGATCCCGTCATTACGATATTAACTGGTTATTTTGTTCGTTAGTTGATGTGCTTCTTCCTAGCATCGATGGTCTTACATTTTGCATGTTTTTGCAATGGCTGGTACCGGGTTGTTCCTTTCCCCATGTTGAGTGCTTCCTTCAGGGTCTCTTGTAAGGCAGGCTCACAGGGTGACAAAATCTCTAAGCATTTGCTTATCTGTAAAGGATTTTATTTCTCCTTCACTTATGAAACTAATTTGGCTGGATATGAAATTCGGGTTGAAAAATTTTTCTTTTTAAGAATGTTGAATATTGGCCCCCACTCTCTTTCTGGCTTAGAGTTTCTGCTCTAGAGATCTTACAGTTAGTCTGATGGGCTTCCCCTTGTGGGTAACCCGAATTTTCTCTCTGGCTGCCCTAACACTTTTTCTCCTTTGATTTCAACTTCTTTGGTGAATCCTGACAATTATGTGTCTTGGAGTTGCTCTTCTTGGAGGAGTATCTTTGTATGCTCTCTGTATTTCTGACTTTGATCGTTATTCTGCCTTACTTTGCCAGTTCTCCTGATGATATCCTGCAGAGTGTTTTCCAACTTGGTTCCATTTTTCCCCTCACTTTCAGGGCACCCTAATCAGATTTTAGATTTGTCTTTTCACATAATCCCATAATTTTGAAGGCTTTTGTCTATTTCTCCTCTTTTTTCTTTAATTTCCTTATCACTTCATTTCTTTATTCATTTGATCCTCAATCACTGGATACTCTTTCTTCCAGTTGATCGAAATACTGAGGTTTGCGTGCATTTGTCACATATTTCTCGTGGTCGTGTTTTTATCTCTGGCTCGTCTGCTTATGGCCTCTTCTCTGTGCATTGATTATTCTAGTTATCCATTCTTCCATTTTTCAAGATTTTTATTTCTTTTATACTTGTGGCATCCTCCTTGCTCTGGAGTAGAAGTTTGATGACTGGAAGCCTTTCTCTCAACTCACAAAGCCATTCTCATCCAGCTTGGATCCATTGCTGGCAATGAACTGGCGCTCTTGCAGGAGATGCCTTATTTTTGAATTTCCAGCTTTCTGCCTTGCTTTTTCCCCATCTTTGTGGTTTTATCTGCCTTGGTCTTTGATGATGGTGACGCACTGATGGGTTTTTCTGTGGGTGCCTCTGTTTGTTGCCTTCCTTCTAACAGTCAGGACCCTCAGCCAGATCTGTTGGCGCATTGCTGAGTCCACTCCAGACCCCGTTTGCCTGGGCATCAGCAGGCAGGCAGAAGATAGAATATTGCTGAACAGCCAGGTGTACCCGTCTGATTCTTGCTTTGAAGCTCGTCAGCTGGGGTGTACCCCCACTGCGGTGAGGTGGGTGTCATTCTGCCCCTAGTGGGGAGGTCTCCCAGTTAGGGCTGGGATCACTCAGGGTTCAGGGACTCCACTTGAGCAGGCAGTCTGGTCCTGCTCTCAGATCTCAGCCTCTGTGTTGGGAGATCCACTCTCTTTCAAAGCTGTCAGACAGGGTCGTTTGCATCTGCAGAGGTTTCTGCTGCTTTTTGTTGTTGTTGTTTAGCTGTGCTCTGGCCCCAGAGGTGAAGTCTACAGAGACAGGCAGGCCTTCTTGAGCTGCTGTGGGCTCCACCCAGTTCGCGCTTCCCAGCAGCTTTGTTTACCTACTTAAGCCTCAGCAATGGCGGGCGCCCCTCCCCCAGCCTCGCTGCTGCCTTGCCATTAGATTGCAGACTGCTGTGCTAGCAATGAGGGAGGCTCCGTGGGCGTGGGACCCTCCCCGCCAGGTGTGGGGTATAATCTCCTGGTGTGCCATTTGCTAAGACCCTTGGTAAAGCACAGTATTGGGGTGAGAGTTACCCAATTTTCCAGGTGTTGTGTGTCTCAGTTCTCCTGGCTAGGAAAAGGGATTCCCTTCCCCCTTGTGCTTCCCAGATGAGGCGAGGCGCCCTGCTTCAGCTCTCGCTGGTCGGGCTGCAGCAGCTGACCAGCACTGATTGTCCGGCACTCCCTAGTGAGATGAACCTGGTACCTCAGTTGAAAATGCAGAAATCACCCGTCTTCTGTGTCGCTCGCTCTGGGAGCTAGAGACTGGAGCTGTTCCTATTTGGCCATCTTGCTCTGCCCCCTCTCTTTTTTTCTTTCTTTCTTTTTTTTTTTTTTTTTTTTGAGATGGAGTTTCACTCTGGCACCCAAGCTAGAGTACAGTGGCATGATCTCAGTTCACTGCAATGTCCACCTCCTGGGCTCAAGCAATTCTCATGCCTCAGCCTCCTGAGTAGCTGGGATTATAGGCAACCACCACAACACCCAGCTAATTTTTGTATTTTTAGTAGAGATAGGGTTTCCCCGTGTTGGTCAAACTGGTCTTGAATTCCTAACCTCAAGTGATCTGCCCACCTCAGCCTCCCAAAGTGCTGGGATTACAGGCATAAGCCACCTAGCAACTTTCAAAGTTTACCAATTACTCTTCTGCTTGTTTTGTTTGTAAACATGGGTTTTTTATATATTTATTTCCAACTCATTGCATTGCATTCTTTTTTTTTTTTTTTTTTTTTGAGACAGTCACACTCTGTTGCCCAGGCTGGAGTGCAGTGGCATGATCAGCGCTCACTGTAGCCTCAACCTCCTAGACAGAAGCAACTCTTCCACCTCAGTAGCTGGGGCTACAGGCATATGCCACCATGTTCAACTAATTTTTTTAATTTTTGTAGAGATGGGGGTCTCCCCATGTTGCCCAGGCTAGTCTTGAACTCCTGGACTCAAGCAATCCTCCCACTTTGACCTCCCATACTGTTGGGATTATAGGCCTGAGCCACCATACCCAACCTCAGTATTCTTTTTGATGCTCAGTTGGTCCCATCTGTGGCCAGTGGGGGTCTCAAGTTGGATCCTGAGTCCTTTTAATAAAACCTCAGTAGTCTTTATTAGCTTATTTGCTTTCTGTTACCACATGGTTTTCCAGAATTATCTTGTATATTTCCTGCTTCAGACCTGGAATCAGCAATTCCTGCCAGGAGCCTTAGGAAATGGTACTTAGAAACAACAATCCAGGAGGTAGGGATATTAATTGCTACTGAGACATCATTGCTTCTAGGTCTTTTCAATATCCACAGTAAGAAAATAAGTTTTGTTGTTGCTTTGTGTATTAGTTCATTTTCATGCTGCTGATAAAGGCATACCCAAGACTGGGCAATTTACAAAAGAAAGAGGTTTAATGGACTTACAGTTCCACATGGCTGGGGAGGCCTCACAATCATGGCAGAAGGTGAAAGGGACATCTCACATGGCAGCAGACAAGAGAAGAGAGCTTGTGCAGAAAGTCTCCCATTTTTAAAACCATCAGATCTCATGAGACTTATTCACTATCACAAGGACAGTATGGGGTAAACTGCCCCCATGATTCTATTATCTCCCACTGGTCCCTTCCATAACATGTAAGAATTTTGGGAGCTACAATTCAAGATGAGATTTGGGTAGGGACACACACCCAAACTATATTACTTTGTGTTTTGTTTTATTTTGTTTTTGAGACAGTCTTGCTCTGTCACCCAGGCTGGAGTGCAGTGGTGCAATCTTGGCTCACTGCAAATTCCGCCTCCCAGGTTTAAGCAATTCTCATGCCTCAGCCTCCCAAGTAGCTGGGATTACAGGTGCACACCACCATGCCCAGCTAATTTTTGTATTTTTAGTAGAGACGGGGTTTCACCATGTTGGCCAGGCTGGTCTCAAACTCCTGGCCTCATGTGATCTGCCTGCCTCAGCCTCCCAAAGTACTGGGATCACAGGCATGAGTCACAACACCTGGCCGTTGCTTTGTGTTTTGTTTGTTTGTTTGTTTGTTTGTTTTTGGTTGTTGTTGTTTTGAGACAGAGTCTCACTGTATCACTCAGGTTGAAGTACAGTGGCAAGATCCCGGCTTGCTGCAACCTCGACCTCCTGGGCTCAAGTGATCCTCCCTCCTCAACCTCCCAAGGAGCTGGGACTACAAGCATGTGCCACCATGCCTAGCTAATTTTTAACTTTTTGTGGAGATAGAGTCTTATGATGTTGCCCAGGCAGATCTCAAACTCTTGGGCTCAAGTGAACTTCTGCCTCAGCTTCCCAAAGTGCAAGGATTGCAGGCATCAGCCACCATGCCCGGCCTGCTTTGTTGTTTTTCTTTTTTTAGGAGAAAAAATCATGAGTTCATATTATATTTCCAGAATATAGTGTTTTAACTTAACTTCTTTAATTTTTACATATGTATCTCTTTATCCTGAAAATCTTGGTTCCCAGTGATATGACATAATTATTTATTTACTCTATCCTATTATATACATATTATGATTTCAAAATAATGCCAATATAAAAACTAACAATATGATATCTAAGTACAATTTAAGATTTATTTCCAGTTCTTTGTGTCCTTAGAATATATTTCACTAAGAATGCATTTCCAAAATTCGTTGTGTCTTAAAGTCACATGTGTGCCTAAGACACAAATACACAAATATAAAATACATTTGTTTTATTTTGCCTCATTTTGTTTCCAGTTCTTAGAGATTGCATTATTTGTTGTTGTTTTCTTTATTTTTATCTAATTTTATTTTAAAACTGGGTAAAAACATTCACATGGTTCCAAGGTGAAACTAAGTACACTTATCAAACAAAGTATGTTTAGAAAAGTCTAGTATCCATTTTTATCCCTTCCACTCTGTTACCTCCCTCCTTACTCTCTACCAAATAACCATTTTCACTAGTTTTTGCATTATCCTTCCATTATTGTATTAATATATGCAAATATAAATATGTATTTCTATTTATACTCCTTTATTAGGTAAAAGGTAGCATATAACAGACACTATTCTGCCCTTACATTTTTTCACCTAATGCTATACATAGCAGGATAGCAAGATATGGAGATTTCTTCATTTCTTTTAACCCCTGTGTGGTCATCCATTGTGTGAATATACTGTATTTTGTTTCAATTAGTCTCTCATTGCTGGACATTCAGGTTGTTTTCTATTTTGCTGTTATAAATGGTGTTATCATGAATTGCTTTGTACATGTCATTTCATATTTTTCCCAGTGATCTTTGGGAAAGATTCCTGTAAGTGGGACTGCTGGGTCAAATAAAAATGTGTATGTAATATTGATAGATATGGACAAGCTCCCTTCACCAGAGATGTACTCCCATCAGTAAGGTATGGAAGTACCAATTTCTTCAAAGCCTTGCCAACAGAATCCAACTGTTAAACTCTTGGATTTTTGCCAATCTGAGAAGTGAGAAATGGCATTTTAATGTAGTTTTAATTTTCATCTCTCTAATGATAAACAAGATTGAGCATCTTTTCATACTGTAAGTGGCATTTGTGTTTCTTTTCCTGTGAATTGTGTGCATATTTCTTGTCCAGTTTCATAAGGTTGTTTGTTTTGCTTCTCAATTTGTAGAAGTTCTTTAGATCTTAGGGATATTAATCCTTTTTCTGTGAGAGAAATTGCAAATATTTCTCCAGGTGTCATTTGTATTTTTTGTTTGTTAGTTTCTTAAGACGGGGTCTTGCTCTGTCACCTTGGCTGGAGTACAGTGGAGTGATCATAGCTCACTGCAGCCTCGATCTCCTGGGCTCAAGAGATCCTTCTGCCTCAGCCTCACAACTAGCTGGAACCACAGACATGTGCCACTATACCCGGCTATTTTTTTATTTTATTTATTTTTTGTAGAGACGGGGTCTCCCTATGTTACCTAGGCTGATCTCTAACTCCTAGGCTCAAAGGATCCACCTGCCTTGGCCTCCCAAAGTGCTGAGATTACAGGTGTGAGCCATTGCACTCAGCATCATTTGTATTTTTACTTTGCTTTTAGGGGTTTTTGCCATGCAGAACTTTAAAACATGAAACCAAAGTTATCAAACTTTTCTCTTCGTTTTTGGAAATTTTCACTCACATATGGTAAAGGAATTCACCCATGTTTTCTTCTAGTATTTGTACAGTTTTGTTTTTAACCCATTCAGAATTTATACTGGTATATACTATACAGAATAAATCCATTTTTATCTTTTTCATATGCCTATCCATTTGTGCCAACATTGCTTATTTAAAAGTCTATTTTTCCCCACTGATTTCAGATGCTGCTTTTATCATGGTCTAAATTTCCATGTGCAGTTAGGTTTATTTCTGGATATTCTATTCGGTTCCATCAGTTGTCTGTTCATTCTCTTGCCAATACAATTTTCTTCTAATTATAGAGACTTTGTAATATGTTTTAACATCTGGTTTAAGATCAAGCCTCCCTCTCATTGTTTTCCTTTTTTAGAGTTCTCCAGGCTATTTCTGTTTAGTTGCTTTTCCAAATGAAATATATAATCAATTTGTTTAGCTTCAAAAAAAAACTGATAATATTTGTATTATCACAATAGATATCTTTATAATACTGAGTCTTCCTATCTAAACTTATGGCCTACAATCTGTTCATATCTACTTTTGTGTCTTTCAGGAGTGTTTTATTCATGTATGTTTTGGTCATTTCTTATTATTTATGCCTAGGTACTTTTGTTGGTTTTGCTGCAATTATAAAAGGAGTCTTTAAATCTTCCAACCAGTTGTTATTTTTATATATGGAAGCTATTCCTGGCTGGGCGTGGTGGCTCACACCTGTAATGGCAGAACTCGGAGAGGCCAAGGCAGGATCGCTTGAGGTCAGGAATTCAAGACCAGCCTGGGCAAGACTCTATCTCTATTTTAATTTTTTTAACCTATGGCTTTCTATATATTGATTTTATAACTTGCACTTTACTGAATTCTATTAAGTGTTTGGCAGTTTTTCCAATTTTTTTTTTTAAGTTTTCCTGATATATAATAAATAATCTGTAAACAGAAATAATTTTATCTCTGTGTCTCTAATTCATATGCCTCTCTCTACTGGCACAGGATGATAATTTCAAACTGGTTTTAAAGAGTAATGATGATATTGTCCATCCTTGTCTTATGCCTGAATTTGGCAGGTGTTTCTCGATTAAGTAAGATGCTGACTTTAGGGATGAGATGCATATAATTTTCAGATGCATTTTTAGTTCCCAATAAATCTGTCACTCCTCCTATTGAGGCTGAGATGGTACTTCAGGATAAAGCAAAAATCACCAAGAATAGTTGCTTTTTGAATGTTAATGTACATACAAATCACCAAGTGATCTTGTTTAAACGCATATTCCGATTCAGCAGGTATGGGTTGGGGGCTGAGATTCTGCAGTTTTAACAAGCTCCCAAGACATGCTGGGATGCTGCTGCCTACAGCGGACCACATTTTGAGTAGTGATGACCTAAAAGAAATTTTTTTCTAGCTTTGATTTTCCAAAATAAACTTTAAAATAGTTCAAAGTAGAAAAAATAGTCATAAAAATTCTGTTTTCCAATTTTAAAAGCCAAACTTTTAACTCTCTATAGACCAATCCTAGAGGACTAAACAGAGGTTTTTTTCATAAGCCACAGAGTGGGAAGATGCAGGATATGACAAAAGGGTGGCTTCCTGCCACATAGGAAGAGGAAGAAAGTTCTTTCTGCAGCTGTGGGGAGGAGTCTAAGAAGATCGAGTTGAGACATGTAGTTCTTGCAGCCCTAGTTAGAAATCATGCTGGGGCTGGTGGCAGGGGAGAGGAAAGCCCAGATGGTTCAAGGGAGAATATGAGACAAGGAAGTAATGCAGGAGCAGCTGCAGCTAATGAACACAATGAGGGCCTCACAGGTGCAAAGAGCAAGACCAAAGCCCCCAAAAGAGACCCTTCAGCAGAGCCAAGCCAGGCTCAAAGGACTCAGACAAACTCCTTTCCCAGTGTCAGAATAAGAATTTATTGTTGGTTTTGTGTCTGGGTGTAGTCGATGAAAAAAACACTAAAGGAATCTGAGGCAGAGTGACCCATCCATTCACTCTGCAAACTGAGTGCCCATTATGTCAGGTGCTAGGGACAAAGTGAATAAGATAGACAGAGCTCCTGCCCTCATGGAGCTTAACGTCAATAACATCTAACATCTATCAGCAATGGTAGTTTACACAGGGATATACATCTGAAAATCTATATCACATGCCCATACCTGCCCCTGGAGATGTGATTTGATAGGTCTGGGAAGAACCCAGGTAATTCAGATGCTTAATTCTAGTTAAAAATAACGATTTTTCAATATTTTTGCATCGCTAGAGTATTTAATTTCCCGACTAAACATTTGCAACTACAAATTTAAACTTGTATGCAGTAAAATAATATTTTACATTCTTTTTGAATTCTAAAAAGTATTTCTAGAATATATGAAAATAGTTGGTTTTTAGGACACGAATTAGTCACACTGTATTTGGGATATGTTCTAAATCATAAAACAAAGCTTCACAATTTTTAAAATTACGACTTTTTAAACATATACAAATTAAGATCCAAATATAGGGTTTTTTTTAAATTAGCACTCTTCCCTATAATAATTTAAGCCAATTAGTATTTGCATATTTAGTAATGCTGTGAAAAGGAAATTTCTGGGTTGAAATAGTACTTCTGTGAAAAAAAAATGTTGTGTATATATTTTTATATTTAGGGTGTGAATGCATGTGTGTATATAAAACATTACCCTATATTTACAAATTCTAAATCCTGATATATATTGATGTTTAGAAAATAAAATCATTTATAATGTTTTCCTTTATATAAAAAATACACACTTTCCCCTAAGATATCACTTTAATCCAGACTTCCTCCTGGAATCTTCTCCAGGCTCCACCTTCCCTCCCACGCCCGCCGGCATTTGGTTCCAGCTCTATCGTGTAGCTCTATTGTGTTGCTGAGAATAAATGAACAACTCTGAAAGGGAAACTTGATCACTGAGACCAAAGTGAAGTCTGATATTTTCAAGATCTTGCTCAAATGTACTCACCCCGTTAGTTACCATATCCTGTTATAGTTCTTGCCACATTGCATTGTGACTTATCAGTTCAAGAGTCTATGTTAACTAGACTGTGAGAAGTTCTTGTTCTACTTTACTTAGAAATCTGACACATAGAACACATCAAGAAATACTTCATGAATAAATGAATGATTAAATTGCACTTCCCATCCTCTTTAAGAGCTGTCATTTAACCACAGCATTTAGACAGACTCTAGCTTTTGTGTCTTTACAATTTGGTTTTATAACCAAACTCAGTTCTGTAGGGCCTAGGTCTCTAACCTCCCTTGTGAGCTGCTTTTTTATCCTAGAGGCATAGGACTTACTGGTAGAAACAATAATAGGATGGCAGTGGGAAGAGGCCTCTGCATGCCTGGATCTGCTCTCAGGAGTAACCAACCAAACCAAAATCTGAAAGCCAGTTAGTGTACCTGTGGTATCAGAAAAACAAAATGAGATGGATAATCTTAAAGCATCAAACGCCTTTACAATAGTTCTGCATTTATCCATTAAGCAAACCTAGTATTTCTTTCTTCTTATCAGGCCTCCTGGCTTTTCTTCAGTTCTCTTCTTATAATCTAGAGGTTAACAACCTTTCTGAGATATCTTCAATTGCTCTTTATCTGATTGCATGAGGAAGGAACAGTGGAATTGTTCAAGAAAGTCAAGACCAACGTGCTGGAGAAATGAAAGAGTCCCCATTATGCTTGCCCAGGTTTTGTCTAAAGCAAATTTTTCTGCAGCTGTAAGTAGATTTCCAACTGGTCAGACTCCTTTAACTTAAAATCCTAGAAACAACTGGAGTACTTAAAGAGGTTCCAAAAGATGACATAAATGAGAAAATATGGCTAAAGAAGACTAAACAATCTAGAGGTGTAGGCGGGAAAGGATCGAATCCAGAAAGATAAACTAAGGCATGGAAGCACAAGTAGGTCTTCAAGTCCTCTCAACTCCGAATGAAAGTCTAGAAATGCAGAGTCAGCAACAACAATACCTGAGAATAAAGTTAAATTCTATGCCTAAGGCATGGGCTTGATTCTGCTAGGAGTCAGTATCCTTAGACCCTCAAGTGTTATCAGAGCTAGAAAGAGGCTAAGTGACTGCAGGTGAGCCCTGATCCAATTCCTGTGCTGCATTCCCAAGATGTCCTCCCGAAACATAAGCAACTTATGTGAGACAGCAGGGCTTCTGGGGGTCATGGGTACAGAGGAGACCATTAAAGCTCTGAAAGTGAATGACAGATTACTATACATACAACGTATACCACACAATACGTCTCATTTTTAGCACTGTCAGCATTTGGTAATGATTACATTGTTTGTGACATATTTGATATGCAAAATCTCTAGAGTAAAGAAATATCCCCTAGAGCCATATCTGTATCCATTATGTGTTTTCATATTGACCAATGCACTAGAAGAAAACCGTCAGAAAATAACTTTACAGAATATCCTCCCATGGCTAGGGCCTTGGGGAAAGTTTTAGAGATGAATTTTTTCAACAAATACTTCTGAGATACAAGAGTAGAGCAATAGTAGGTGGTACAAAAAGAATGTAGAAAGTGTTGGAAAAGGAAGGGGAAAAACTCGATAAGGTAGCTTCACCGGGCTGTGGAATGAGAATAGGATTTGGAGTTGAAGATTTGAGAATGAATCTCAGTTCTGCCACTTGCTAGAAGTGCCTCTATTTATCCATTTGGAGAATGACAGAAATAAGTATACTATGTCATGAAGTTTTGTGAGAATCAAATAAGAAACTGTATGAAAAAAACTGTAGTTAGCATATGACAGGCATTCAAAAATTTTAGTTTCTTCTCCGGCGTTGCAACTTTTAGATCGTCAACTTCTTTGAGCTTTAGTTTTCTCATCTCAAAAATGAAAATACTCTCTGGGTTGTACTAAGAACTAAAAAGAAATCTATCAAGGCACTCTGCAAACTGCAAAGCATTACTTAAATGTTAGTTATTGATTTGTATGAAACATTTGGCATTTTTGGTTTCTCAACACATAAACACCTCTTCTATTGGGGGAAATCCCAAGAGAAGTGGGGAGCAGCTCACTATGACAGCCAAGGAAGGGTAAATATTCCATGAGTTCTGGCAGGTGGAGCAGACCCAGGCAGAAGCTTCTGCCTGGACTTTGAAACTTAACGGAGTAACCGAAAGCACAGGGTCAAAGATTCATCACAGCAGCTGCAGGGGTTGGACTGCAGCCTCTTGATGGCACAGGTGCAGGGTGGTGCTGCCAGCAGCAGCAGTGCCAGTGCCTGCGAGTGTCCAGTGGCAACCACGCCAGTGGTAGGATCCTAAACAGAGTCAGCCTGTGGTGGGATCTTGGCTGTGCCTCATCTTGCTTGGAACCTGCTCAAGTCTGGCTCTCCAACCTTCTCCTGGATCCTTTTTGCATGTAAGATATACAGAAGCAATTATATTTTCATAATTAAAAAACTATTATTGATACACATACCATCACAGTCCCTAAGCTCAAGGAGTATACATTCAAATTGCCAATGATAAAATGATTTATACATATGTAGTTATTTAATATGTTGGCTAAAACCCCAAATAACCAGATCCTTTTAGTATCAGATAAAAAAAAAAAAAACTCAGCCAATGCCCAAAGTAAATCTTTGTGTGAAGCACTATACAGTTGATGCTCATTTTTCTGCAAACCCTGCACTGAATAGCTGCAAAAACTTCACAGCTGCAAAACCTTCAAAGTCAAGAGATTTTGTTTTGTCCTTTTTTGCTAAATGAACTCTAGCAAAAAAAAAAAAAAAAAAAAGACAAGCCAGTTCATCCCAGACACTAGAACCCATAGGGAAAACACATAAGATTAATTTCTTCTACAAATTATTTTATTAACATCTTTAGAGTTAGTGTTTCTTGGCCCTTTTTTAAAATTTTTCATTATTAGTCCCTAGGGAGACAAATGTAATTTAATTTAAATTCTCTATAACAGAAGATTAGATACTAAGGAATCCAACTTTGTCAGGTGAGGTTGAGGTATGGGGGACCACCATGGTAATATCTTGGGTTTTTGCCCCCTAAAAACCCATATTTGCTTTCCAGTGGTCAGGAGAGGAGACTCTGTAGCCTCCACTGAGAATGCATGCTTTAGCATTATGGTCTTAGACAACAGACTAAGCTTCGAACAAGGACTTGGTAAGTGTTATCAATGCTTCCTATTCCCTTTCTAAATAAATATGTATTCTGGGACTTAATGAATTGAATTTACTATAGCTAAAAAATTTTGTCAGGATTAGTCCTGTCCAAATGATTACCTACAGTTCAAACTGCCTCTAAATTACACTCTGGTAATATTCTGATTTGAATGAAAAAAAAAAAAAGATTATCTTTGTTAAACTGAGATTGAATTAAAGTTTAAATTTACCCAATATTATTCCAGTAGAGACAGAAAACACAGTGTTATGTAGTATAAAAAGGGAGAGAAATCAAGACTGTACCCAATATCAATCCCAACTCATTCTGACCAATGGAGCTGAGGAGGCCTTCTTGTTAAACTCTTCCCAACCTACTTAATCCATGCCCTTGGCTTGAACTACAAACATACTGCTCATCACCCCAAATCTCTATCACTAGCTCACATCTCTTTCCTGAGCTCTAGATCCATTTATCCAACCTCCAATAAATATCTATGCTTTGATTCCCTCCAAGCATTTTCAATGCCATGTGTCCCAGATTGAATTTGCCCTTTTATTTTTGCTTTATATGACCTATTTCAATGAATGACAGTTTCCTAAGCCATAAGCCTGGAAGTCTTTCTAGCATTTTCTTCCTCCTTATTTTCCTTATCCAACCAAACTCTAGGTCCTACCAATTTTACCTGGCTACATCTCTACAACCCTTGGTCTAAGTCATCTCTCTCTAAGAGAATACCACAGCCTCCTCAGAGATCTCTGCCTCCAGTGTTACTCCCTCCAACTCCTCCTTCACACTTCACACTGAATGTTCTTTCTTAGTATAATGAAAATGGAAACCATACCCCAATTAAAACTTTACAATGTTCACCAACATCTACATCCTTTCCCTTGGCCTCATGTTTCCATTAGGAGATTCCTGCCACAGTTTCACACATGTTCTCTTTCAACTTGCCCATCCTCCAACTCACATCTTCCTGTGGAAGCATGAGTGATTTTCCTGGCAAATTTTGGGGAATATACTGCATATAACTGACTTAACTCTTCGGAGCCAGCCAATCTGCAAAGCATGTCCTGTTCTCTACTCATCTGTAGGGTAAAATTTTTCAGGGGCAGTCTCTGCTCCTTTAAGGAAGGGTGCCGCAGTTTAGGAGGTAAATGTAATTTAGGCACAAGTATTGAGAAGCCTAGTGTGACTGTACATCTAAGCGACATCATCCAATCCAGCTTTTGTCTGTAATAAGTCTCCTTTTATTCCAGAATACCCCAAGCTCTCACACATCCTTCTTTTCCACATGCTGTTCCCTGTGCTGCTTTTGCATTTGGAAAGCTCTTCTCATACTTCCCACCTCAGCTAACATGCTATTCCTAGACAGGCTGCAGGACTCTTACTTTTCTTCCACTGAAAGTTATCTGTATATTCACATAGAAATCATCCTATCACATTGTAACTTATTTGCATATTTGACTATAAATTCCTCCAATAAATTCCTCCAGAAAAGGAAACATACCTCAATTTATTCTTGAGTTCCTAGAGCTCAGTACTGAATGACATAGTAGGTCAACAGTAAATACTTACTCATTAAACTGGTAAATAAATATGCTTCCCGTATACTCTCATTCCCAAAAAGAGGAGTTTGTATAAAAAATCATATAACTACATTACATGAGTACTAAAACTGGATTAACGAGAAGTGCCATAGTTCTTTTTACAATGTATGCCAACTTCAGTGAAAGGAGAACTATATTCTTTAGATGTGTCTTAACTGGATACCAGTCTAGAAATAAAATCAGCTCTATTTATAACCCCTATTCTATAACTCCTCAAGTAAGAAATTACATATCTAATATCTAAAAAAAGAAAGCTATTTTTCTAGATAAAATCAGTCTTACTGAAAATTTTACACAATTGATTTTCAAGTTTGCATTATGTGCAGCTTCTGGATTGTAAAATGCTGATCACATCATTTTATAACATTCGGCCACAGACAACTGTGTTTTGGACAGAGCACAGTGTCACTGTAATTCCTTAATATAGTATTATGAAATGAGAGCATAGGTATTCATTTTAACCCTCTGAGGATCATTCCAAAACAAGACTTTAGTTGTTTTAGAACAAAGAAGTATTAAAACATATTTATACATCATCTTGCAAGCTTATTGAAGATGAGTTTCAAAATACAACAGAAATATAATCAAGTAAAGCAATCAGGAGGAAAGGAAATGAACAGCCTCAGTGAGATTAGGATACAAAATATAAGCTCTAGGTTCTATACTCTTTCAGAGGTTGCACATAAATTTGGCCTCAAATGGAGTTTGGCAAATTCCTATCAACTTGCAAGGTATATATAAACATCAACACACTGATGTCTTTTATTTTATTTATTTATTTTTTTGAAACAGGATCTTGCTCTCTTGCTCTGTCATCCAGGTTGGAGTGCAGTGGTGCAAACACAGTTCTGGGCTCAAGCAATCCTCCTGCCTCAGCCTCCCAAGTAGCTAGGCTAATTTTTTTAAATGTTTTTGTCAAGACAAGGTCTCACTATGTTGCCTAGGCTGGTCTCAACCTCCTAAGCTCAAGCAATCCCCCGTCTCTGTCCCAGAAAGAGCTGGGATTACAGGTGTGAGCCAATGCACACAGCCACACTGAAGCCTTTATTAAACTCTTAGTTTAATAATTATTATATCTTATCCCATAGCTTATTCACAGCAATGGCATGGGGTGTAAATAAAAGGTCAATAAGTCAAAATAATCATAAGGAATCCTAACATTTTCTTCTCACAAAATATTGAAAATCTAGTTCTAGTCTGTAGTGAGATAGCCAAGTCTGAAGCTGACCTATACTTCCAAGTACAATTTTCATCGGAGAGGCTCAGACTTAAAACTCAGCAAGGAAGTTAATGTGTATTTTGGGTGGAATGTCTAGAAACCAATAGGTCAATAATTTTAGAGGAGGAGGAGAAGAAAGTTTCTCTCTTCTAAATACAGAAAGGTCATAGTCTAACATCAACTAATCGAAGGAAATATATTCATAACTTTAGTAAGAGCAAACAAATAGTATGGATAAAATACTCTCAGTGATTCAGAAAGTAGGAAATCTTCGGGTACTTTCATTTACACTGAACTTATTTTTAAATTTTATTTTATTTTATTGATGTGTTTATTTATTTAGAGAGGGATTTTGCTTGCTGCCAAAGCTGGTCTTGAACTCCTGGGCTCAAGCAATCTTCCTACCTCAGAATCTCAAGTAACTGGGACTACTGGCACACACAACCATGCCCAGCGAGCTTGTTTTTTAAAAGCAATTATATTATCTAGTTTTGTAATATTAACATTCCAGTTAAAACTTGGCATGGGATCTACAAACTTTAGGGACATTAACCTTGGTTTGTAAACTTAAAATTAAAGTACCCAGGTCGGGCGCTGTGGCTCATGCCTGTAATCTCAGCACTCTGGGAGGCCAAGGCGGGTGGATCACTTGAGGTCAGGAGTTTGAGACCAGCCTGGCCAACATGGTGAAACCATGTCTCTACTAAAAATACAAAAATTAGTGCTACTTGGGAGGCTGAGGCAGGAGAATCACTTGAACCTGAGAGGTGGAGGTTGCAATGAGATGAGAAAAGAAGAAAAGAGGAGAGGAGAGAAAAGGAGAGGAAAGGGGAGGGGAAGGGAGAGGACGGTGGGGAGGGGAGGGGAGGGGAGAAAAGTGAAGCACTCAGAGGATGAATGAAATCTATACTTCCATGATTTTATTTACCAAATTCATACCTTGTATTACTGTGCCCTTGAATATACATGAATTACTGGACAGTTAACCTAAATTCAGGTCCTTCTATATTTATTATACCTGAAAACGATTTTTCCACATAGTGAGAAATTTATTGTATGATAAACATGTAGTTGGCCTCTTCTAATTTTCCTTCCTATGTTACCTTACCACACTGGCCAGAGTTTTTACTTGCTGGCTGAGCATTCTTGCCAAACCAGGCACGAGAAAGAATGCCACATTTGCAGGACTACTGTGCAGTTTAAACCAGTTTTAAATCATTCGTCACCCAATAATAGAAGATGACAGAAGAAATTTCTCCCTCAAAGCACATGAGAAGGATTTTCTAAGATTTTAAAAGTTTTCAGAAAGTAAAATGTCACCCATAGTTTTCAGTTCTTTGTTTCACGCTACTCTTCATCTTCTAATATCCCAGGTCTAATTATGAGTACAGATAGACTCTGAGGTGAAAACAATGAGGTAGAAATAATTGCTTTTCATGCAGTCTAAAAGAGTCATGGTAATTAAGATACAGGAACAAAAACGAACCTAATCTATGATGCTAGTTTCTAAAAAAACATGAATAAATGTCCCCAAATTGATCCCATGTTCTCCTTTTCAGCTCCAACATATTCATTTCCTGGATAGATATGGGGAGAAATATTCTGTGTAGAAAAATGTATCTGTCCTTTTCAAAAGTTTCCAGAAAGTGCTCTCCCATCCCTCAACAACTCCAGAATAGGAAGATTCCATTGACCATACCTCCAGTTGTGGTACTGAGGTCCCCAGAAGCAACTCAACACATTATAAACTATGTAGAAGAAATAAAAATTGAAACAACATAAAAGAGTGCCATAGGTCCAGTCAGACACCGTACCTTTCAACAGAGAATACAGAAGCGTGAGGGCAAATCACAGTTATCTTGCCAGGAAAAGAAGTCACAACCTAAGAAACTCCTGACGGAGCATTCCCTGTATGGGAGGCTTGTTCATGCTGTCCTGAGGTTGACAAGAAAAAGACTTCCAATCTACTCTTACCTTTTCTATGACAGACAAAGATAACTGCTGCAAATACACGGGGAAAATGGAAAAATGAATATCATGGCATCTAAGTCTCTATTAGGCCTATGATATTCAAAACCAATAGAAAATCCAATGCATAAGAGATCTCCTGTTTAGGACAACAGCAGGCCATGTCCCAGGAGAGCCTACTGTAAAGGAGCTCACTCCAGTATGACATCATGCGAAGGAGCCCACTGGGTCCAAGGGGATTCATCAGTTGTGCCAGTGGCTTCCAGTGCTGGCATTTGCTGGCTTAGAGTCTCATGGCTGTCTTCCTCTGCTGGCCTTGCTTCTGACTTCAAAGACATTCTATTTGAAAGAGATTCTGCCATTTGCTCAGACTCATATTTGGAATGTTAAAAGGTTGACCATTGTTGGGTAAAATGGTCCAGATGCCAAAATCAAAACTGAGTGCATAAATTGTTGGGACAGATGGGTGGCCATCTGGAAAAAATACAGTTGGATTAAAACCTCACACACTTAACACGAAGCCAAACCCAATATGGTAAAACTTTTCATGTAGAAGAGTAGAACTGTAAAAGGAATAGAAAAAAAAAAAAGATAATTTTCTATAATTCCAGAGTAGGAATGGTCTTTATGACACAAAATCTAGATTTTTTTTTAAAAAGGTAAATTTAAGGATAACGAAATCAAAAACAGCTGCATGAGAAAACACACAAAATGCAGATTAAAAAAGTAAAACAGGCCAGGTGCAGTGGCTCACACCTGTAATTCCAGCACTTCGGGAGGCCAAGGCAGGTGGATCACAAGATCAGGAGATTGACACCATCCTGGCCAACATGGTGAAACCCCGTCTCTACTAAAAATACAAAAATTAGCTGGGCATGGTGGCATGCGCCTGTAATCCCAACTACTCAGGAGGCTGAAGCAGGAGAATCACTTGAACCCGGGAGGTGGAGGTTGCAGTGAGCCAAGATCACGCCACTGCACTCCAGCCTGGCGACAGAGTGAGACTCTTCTCAAAAAAAAGAAAAAAAAGTAAAATAAAAATAATTTGTAGTCCATGTCAGAATAATTGTCTATATATTATGACATATAATATATAGTGTCATATTTATATATACGTACATAATTTAGAGCTATGCATTTATAACATTATATACACATTTATCTTTATACACACACACACACACACACACACACATCTCAAACTTGCAAACCAACTGGTCTGCACAAGTTACTTACAGTTAGTGAATTAATCAACCAGATAAGTTTTTCTTATGAGTAGTCAGAGAAATGGTCTGTATTCTCTAATGCATGTGTGTTGTATTAATTCACGTGGTTCATGCTGTTGTGAAGCTGCAGTTATTGAGACGGTGTAGAACTGAGCGCTGTCCAGAAGGAGGAGCACAGGTTGCCCTGAAGCTGATACTCTTGTCTGCAGTGTTGCCATGGAGCCTGTGCATATACGCTTACTATCAGTGTGGAGCAATCATTTCCTATTCCATTCAGTACCTTTTTATACCTTGTGATTTTGATTGATGTGAATGTATTATCTATTCAAAAGATTAAACATATTTTAAAGATTAATTTCTTAACATTAGTGTGAAAGTTCTGGCTCAAGATAGTGAATGAGCATACATTTTCCAACTCTCTCATGACCTGATTCAATTTCAGGAATAATGTGAAATGGAATAAATCCATGGAATAAAGCATGCCTTCCGCAGGTAAGAAATTATGTTTTTCTACAAGTTGGAATGCAAATGGGCTCAAATGGTCAGAGAAAACAAAGAGAAGAAATCATGATTCCAAATGCTTATAGAATAAAACTACAGAGGAAGTAGGAGACATTCTTTCAGGTAACTTTCTAGAGAGATCCAAGTTCATAGTTAGCAGGTACAAAGATCAAGATGTTTGGGCTGAACAGCAAAAATTTTGAGGAACTACTAAGCTCCTCAACCTCCTCTCATATGAACAGAGAGCAGCCGGTTGAGCATTTTCATTTCTACTGGGTGTGGCTGTTGGGACTGGAGAAAAAGTAGAAAAGAGCCTAAAGTGAACTGCCAAAACAAAAATCAAGAGAACGTAGCATGTGTGCTGAATCTAGAGGCTCTAGAACACGGATTGACTGAGCTAGAATCAGCTCAACCCCAAGAGTCAAGCCCTCCTTACTGACCAGCAATTGCCTCCCTGTCTACGAACTGTAAGAGATGCCTGCATCTGGAACTACCCTCTTGCCCAAAGAACTCTGCTTGTCAGGAAGAAGGTTTTTGGGTAATCAGATCTATACAACTGTAAAGCAAGCTCAGGCTGCCTGCCTATACCAATTAACATGGTCTTTTATTCTTAAACATAAACAGGCAACCAAATGTTTGAGGAAAACTAATAACAAAAAGAAAAAGATTAATATCAATAAGCAACAAACAACAATTAATTCAGAAGAAAGAGATGATGCAAGGAATAGAAAAAATCCTTTGTAAATTAAAGATAGTATTCTCAAGGAGATTTAGGCAGATATTGCAAGATCTGAACAAAAATAGGCTGCCATTAAAAGATCAATAAGAAAATAAGGGGCACGGTCAGTCACATCTATAATCTCAGCACTTTGGAAGGCCAAGGCAAGAGTATTGTTTGAGTCCAGGAGTTTGAGACCAGCCTGGGCAACATAGCAAGACCCCCATCTCTACAAAATATTTGAAAATTAGCCAGGTGTGGTAATGCTTACCTGTAGTCCCAGCTACTCAGGAGATTAAGGTGGAAGGATCGCTTGAGCCCAGGAGGTTTAGGCTGCAGTAGCCATGATTGTGCCACTGCACTCCAACCTGGGTGACACAGCGAGACCCTATCTTAAAAAAAAGAAAAAGAAAAGAAGAAAGAGGCCTCAAAATATGATTGTTAAAAGAAAAAAAAATAGAACAGCTTACAGAATTAACCGAATGAGCCAGTATGGTGGCAAGCATCTATAGTCCCAGCTACTCAGGAGGTTGAGGTGGGAGGATTGCTTGAGCTCAGGAGTCTGAGGCTGCCCTGAGCTGTGATCACACCCCTGCACTCCAGCTCCAGCCTGGGTGACAGAGTGAGACTCTGTCTCAAAACAAACAAAAAGAACATAATAAACAAGGTTAAAGCTCAAATTCATGATCTTGAAAATAAAGTTGTAACCAGACGAAATTACTTGCACCTGTAATCCCAGTCACTTGGGAGGCTGAGGCAGGAGGATCACTTGAGAATTCCTATCCTCAAGTCATCCCGTGCCCTCAGCCTGTGCAATATACTGACACCCCATCTCTTTTTAAAAAAAAAAAAGAATAAAGAAAGAAAACAAAGTTGTGAAAATGTTAGATGTTACTATAAAAGAAAGCACAAATAGTGTAATGGAGACTGCACATATATTAATAGAATAAAATGTCCCTGGGAGAAAAGCTAGAATCTTCAAAATGAAAGAGTTCTCTGAGCATTAATGAGTATAAAAAGAAAACACTACACCTAGACATATCCTGGTGACATTTTAGAACTCTGAGTATGAAGAGAAAATGCTGGTCGAGTATGGTGCCTCACGCCTGTAATGCCATCACTTTGTGAGCCCAAGGCAGGAGGACTGCTTGAGCTCAGGAGCTTGAGACTAGCCTGGGCAACATAGTAAGACCTCATACCTACTAAAAACAAAAATTAAAAACTTAGCTGGGCATGGTGGTGCATTCCTGTAGTCCCAGCTATTCAGGAGGCTGAGGTGGGAGGATCGCTTGAGTCCAAGAGATCGTGGCTGTAGTGAGCTATGATCACACCACTGCACTCCAGCCTGGGCGACAGAGCAAGACCCTGTCTCCTAAAAATCAAATAAAGTAAAAAAGAGAAAATGCTGAAATATCTCAGAATGGTTAAAAAATTTAAAAGCAGACTACCTACAAAGGAAATAGAATTAAGCATCTGAAGAGCAACACATGAGTTTCCACAAAACTTAAGAGAAAATGATTTCAAATCTAGAATATTATACTCAGATTAACTATTAGTTAAAGGTGAGAGAAAATCATGGCATTTTCAGATTTATAGTAATGACTAATATTTAATGAACTCTTACTATGAGCCAGTTGTATCTCCACGCTCATTGCAATTATTAACTTATTTATTTTATACTCAGAACAGCCCAACTAGTTTGGTACTATTATTATCACTGGTTTTACAAATAAAAAACCAGAAGTATAGAGAAGTTGAGAAACCTGCCAAAGATCATGCCACTTATAGAAGGCAGAGTTGGGTTTTGAATACAGGAAGTTTGGTTGCAGACTCTGCACTCTTAACTGCTACATAATAGTGCCACTCTGTTGGTCAGGCACTCAGAAAATTTGTGTCCCATGTAGCCTTTTTGAAAAAAAAAAAATGCTTGAGGATATACTACAATAAAATGAAAAAGGAAGTCAAGAAAGAGGAAAGCGTCAAATCCTAGAAACAGTGGCACCCACCTGGGGGTCAGGCCATTTCAGGACAACAGCATGTCTATGAAATTAAAACAGGAAATCAGAACATTACATGAAAAATGTCATCAAAAGAGAAAGATTCTATTGTTCAAATTGTATGATTAAAATCCTGTTCTTGATAGGAAAATGACGGCGTGTATTTCCCCTGGAAACAAGAAAAAAGAAAAGCAATTGGAAAGTCAATGATGAGTCATTTTTTGGAGTGAAAGAAAAGAGAATAGTCAGAACATTCTCATTCTAAAGGGGTAGATTTATTCACATGAACATTTCTGTCTTTATGAGTCCAATCATACCATTTATTTCTTCAACGTGTAATATTTACTTACTCAATATTGTAAATGCAATTTACTGCTTTTCCATTTGTAGTTAATTATAGGAAAAGCATGGAAAACTTAATTACACTTTCTGTAGTCTAGGAAGAAAATAATAAAAGCTTTATAATATACAAGTACTGTCACAGTTAATAGAAGACAAAAGGAAGAAAGAAGAGGAGAGGTGTATGCAGGGGAAATCGAAGTGTGCTTATTTCTTCATTTTATAGAGCAATGGGTTAGCAAATAAAAATACAGAATATCACAAATGTATAAAGGTAAACATTAAAATAGGTAAAAACATACCTGTGAAAGCTATCAGAATCAAAATGGAGTCACTAATGTTAAGAAAACCTTGACTAATAGAGCCCGGGAAGGCCACAAAGAAAGGTCTCTCACACTTGTATGCCTGCCTGATAACAAAAAAGACGCTACAAAAACCACAACTTCGCACAAAGGCCATTGCAACCTTATACACAAAAAAAACCTTATGCCAGGACATCTGTCCAGCAGCTGCCTATCTAACCTCGGACTGGTGACACCCTTATTATTGATCTTTGTAGCCAAGGATAATTATTTCAAAACAATTATGTAATCTTCCTCACTTTTTCCTTTAAAAACCTTTGTCAGGCCAGGTGCAGTGGCTCACGCCTGTAATCTCAGCATTTTGAGAGGCTGAGGCAAGTGGATCATGAGGTCAGGAGTTCAAGACCAGCCTGGCCAACATGGTGAAACCCCGTCTCTACTAAAAATACAAAAAATTAGCCGGGCGTGGTGGCGGGCACTTGTAATCTCAGCTACTCAGGAGACTGAAGCAGAGAATTGCTTGAACCCTGGAGGCAGAGGTTGCAGTGAGCTGAGGTCGCGCCACTGCACTCCAATCTGGGCGACAGAGCATCTCAAAAAAAAAAAAAAAAAAAAAAGACAAACCTTTGTCATCCTTAGCCTTCCTAAATACAAACACAGTTTACTATGGCATGTGTATTCCCATTGCAATGCCCTATTCCCAAATAAATATCTTTTTATTTTAGAGAGACTCTGTTATCTAGGTTGACATACCTAAGTAAAGCATAGAGGTGAAGAAAGAAAGAGGAGGTGGGATGAATATAAGTCCACTAAATTATTGACCTTTCATAGCATAACTGATACAAACTAAATTTTATAAAACAACAGACATAAAAGTAGATTTTATAACGGTACCTACCAGACTGAAATCAGAAATGGTTAAAAGGATGAACTTTGCTTTGTTGTTGATGTTTGTTTTTACCATATGCATGTTTTACTTTTAACACAGAATTGGGTTGATGAATGGATGAATAGATGAATAAGTAGAAGTAGAGTAAATAGAAAGCTGTACTACTTTCTAGAAGGAGGGACATCTAGGCAGAAACACAGAGAAAGACTAAGAGTTACCTAAATGAGAAAAGAGTATTTCAGGCAGAAGGTCTTGCCCAACGGAAAGAGATAATAGGGAATACAAAAAAACAGAAGGAAGTTCATTGGCTTGTGGAATAGAAGGGAAAAATTGAAATGAGGCTGGAGAGATAGGCGAGTCAGAGCTTGTAAGCCATGAGTAAGGATTCAAAAAGGAAGCTACTGAGGGGTGCTAAAAAGGGGAGTGTGGTAGCTATAGGAATGCACCATTCAAATCACCCTCCAAAAGAGGACCAGTTGTGAGGAGCACAGTCAGCTAACAGCTTCTTCCAGCTGTGCACCTTCTGGTTCCTCTGTATTGTGCATGCTGAGGTCATGCTTCCCTTGGGCTGCTTCCAGCCAATGACTAAGCACAATGCAGTGAAGGTATTAGAGCCAGGCCATTGCTGCCCAACATGGGACTCCTCTCACAAGCCATCTACTTCTCCATCAGGGTAGCCAAGAGTTTCTCAAAAGTGCGCTGGCATCCAAGGTGCTTTCTACCTAATTCTCCTTGGTCCCTCTCTCCCTTTTCAATATCATGGTCTGAGGCTCTCCCTATACACTCCTCCTCTTCCCTTTATCTTTCACAGGTATTTCTCCTCCAATAAATCTCTCTCACTTCTGGTTTTGTCTTACCATTTGCTTTCCAGAGGACTCCAACTGACCCAGGGAGTGATATGAAGTCTCATTTTACCATAGAATGTAGAATAATGGTGGTGAGATGAATATAAAGGAAAAATGAGTAGGCTGTTGCAGAAATGTTTATGAAATCTTACTGAAGCCAAGAAAAGGACAATAGAATTGAAGACAAGTGGATGTATTAATATTATATTTGGGGATTTGCATTGACAGTTCTTGATGATTTATTAGCAGTGAGAGGAAAAGCAGAAGTCAAAGGTGATTCCAAGTTTCTGGCTGGATGTATGTATCATTTACTGACATAAAGAGCAACTGGTTGTTTCTCACACCAACCCCCATCATAGGATATCTATTCCACTGATGTCATAGCTGAATCCCAAGAGTTCATTTTCCTTTCTCAAAGCTGATACTCTTCACAATAACATAATGGATATCAAATTGAGACAGGCGTCCCTCACACTTTCCTTGCAGAAGCCGTGATGTTCTTCACACAAAAGAATGGGGAGCTCTGATCAGCCTGGGCAATATGGCAAAATCCCAACTCTATGGAAAAAAAAATTAGCCAGGTGTCATTGAACACCTGTGGTCCCAGCTACTTTGGAGGTTGAGGTGGGAGGATCACCTGAGCCCTAGAGATTGAGGCTGCAGTGAGCCATGATCATGCCAGTGTGGGCAATGAAGTAAGACTTTATCGGAGAAGAAGAAGAAGAAGAAGAAGAAGAAGAAGAAGAAGAAGAAGAAGAAGAAGGAGAAGAAGAAGAAGAAAGGGACCACCATAGCATTTTGTAACCATTACCCACACCACTGCTCTTCAGCCTGCTGTCTCAGTTGTTAGCTTGATGGGACATAGGCTTTTACAAAACTATATCTCCCCAAAAGCCCTATAACTGGCAACACTGGCAAGAGAGATGCCGCTACCTCTTATAAAAGAGAGACAGGAGATAAGTGAAATAGAAGATGACAGCTGAAGGAGAGAGAGATTAGAGTTGGCCAGGCATGGTGGCTCATGCCTATAATCCCAGCACTTTGGGAGGCTCAGGCAGGTGGGTCACCCAAGGTCAGGAGTTCGAGACCAGCCTAGCCAACATGGTGAAACTCTGTCTCTAATAAAAAGTACAAAAATCAGCCAAATGTGGTGGTGCGCTCCTGTAGTCCCTGCTACTCAAGAGGTTGAGGCAGGAGAATCACTTGAACCCGGGAGGCAGAGGATGCAGTGAGTTGAGATTGTGCCACTGCACTCCAGCCTGGACAGCAGTGCAAGACTCCATCTCAAAAAAAAAAAAGAGAGAGGGAGAGAGACAGAGAGAGATTAGAGTGATGCTTCCAATTAAGCCAATGCCAGTAGCCTCTAGAAGCTTGAAGAGGAGAAGGATGGATTCTCCCCTAGAGCCTCCAAAAATAACTAGCCCTGCCTACACCTTGACTTAAGCCTGGTTAAACTAATTTCAGACTTCTGGCCTCTAGAACTATAACAATAAATCTGTATTGTTTTAAGCCACAAAATTTGTGGCAATTTGTTACAGCAGCCATAAGAAATTAACAGAGAAGCTAAAGAACTGATTTACCTTTGTCCTGGTCCTGACTTACCCCCAAAACAGCCAGATCTTTCCAACACTGGCAAGAGAGATGCCGCTACCTCCAGGATTCTAGCTCCTGGAAACTTCTACTACTGTACCTATGTCTTATGGAATCTGATCTGATGGGAGTCTCTCCCTTTTGAAAGCATTATCTTGAAGAGCCCATGAATACATGGACAACATGCTCAAACTATCATATGCACTGGAGAAGCTTATCTAGACATGATAACTCAGATCACAGCAGGCTAGTGGATTGAACTTTTTGTAACACTTCAATATTACCATCAAGTAAATACCCCCTAAAGCTTCCAGATGGTCCCAAATTGCTCCTGGATATCCTCTGCCCAGAAAACTTTGTGGAAATTCAACCTACATTTAACTCACCAAGGCAGTCTGATGCAAGCACACAAAGCTCCATATAACACTAATCTTACATTTAAAACACACACATATATACATATGTGTGTATACGTGTGTATATAATATATCCCCCCTAGTAATATATAGTGTATATTCATATATATTATCTTAATGTTCATCTCAGGATGGTGGAATTACAGATAATTTTTACCTTCTTTCTTGTACTTTTATATATTATAAATTTTATTAATGAACAAACATTTCTTTATACTCAGAAATTCTAATTTTAAAAACTAAAATAAATTAAATACAAAATAAACAAAAATTAAGCTGAAATAATTAAAAACTCAATCAAAATTTTTAAGAATCAAGAATTTTTAAGTAACAGAGTTAAAATACATTAAAATATATAAGACATGAGTAGAAACCACAGCTAAAAAGTTAAAGCATTAAAGTAAGCAAAAAAAGTAGAAATACAAATCATAAATTTAATAGGAAAATTTTGTAAGAGCATAAAACAGAATTTAAAATTCTTAAAGTCTAGAAACAAGGACTCGGTGAAGTGAAGCAAACTTAAAACAGAATGATAAAAGATTTAATAGATAGAAGGAAAATGAAAAAGAAATAGAAAAAATCAAATAGCAAACACTTAACAGCAAGAAAAAGTTACATAAAGCTAGGATGCTGAACTAGTCAACAGAATATGTCTTCAGTAAAATGAGCAAAGATAAAGGGAAAGAATAGAGTCATAAAGCAAAGAAATCCTATTGTAGACCAACTAATAGTCTCAGTTCTTAGTAAAGTTTCCTACCTTTCTGGGAAAATCCCCTCTGATCCTATTGTACTCTTTATTGACTCAAACCTCAGGGAAAGGAGCCACAAGATACCCTTCTTCTTTCTTCTTTTGGCCACAGCTGTGTTTTTACCAGTTTTGTGAAAGAGAGCTTTGGCCCTAGAGAAAGTAGTCTCCACCTCTCAGAAGCCTCAGCAACTATGAACATTTAGTTCCTGGGTACAGCTGGCCTCTTATGTGCTAGAGACAAAGGAACATGCTTCCTCCAGAAAAACCATTTACAACCTTGTTTTATTTCATTCACTGATTTTGTCTTTTATAATATTCTGTTCTTGACCTTCATAGACTTTTCAGAGTTTGCAATAATTTATTTATGTGCTTACTCTTTTAATATCTCTTTATCTTAGTAGATTATAAACTTCGCAAGAGCAGAGATCACATTATTTTGCTCATCATTAGAGAACACAGTGTTGGCTCTTAGTAGGCACTCAGCAAGTATTGATTGAATGGATAGATGAAAGGGTGGATGTGTAGATATGAGCATGGATAGGTTATACCAAGTAGCATATACCAAGTAGCATATACCAAGCCCTATGCTACTTGTATTATTTATCTTTGTAACCCGGCACCTCCCATAACACATGGGGTATGGTGTAGCTCTATAGATTTGTTGGCTATATCCTAGGTACCATGGATATAAAGATGAGTAGAGTGCTTTCTGGCCTTCCAGAAAACAAGTTTTAGGGAGAGAACTATATAAACTAAAAATTAGAGCAATGTGAGGTGTATGGCATGTTAGAAACACAAACACATGCACTATGGAAGCACAGAAAAGAGTGTGCTTAACTGCGTTTGGAGTTCAAAGAAGCCTCCTGCTATTACTGGGTATATACCTAAAGGATTATAAATCATGCTACTATAAAGACACATGCACATGTATGTTTATTGCGGCACTATTCACAATAGCAAAGACTTGGAACCAACCCAAATGTCCATCAATGATAGAATGCATTAAGAAAATGTGGCACATATACACCATGGAATACTATGCAGCCATAGAAAAGGATGAGTTCATGTCCTTTGTAGGGACATGGGTGCAGCTGGAAACCATCATTCTCAGCAAACTATCGTAAGGACAGAAAATCAAACACCTCATGTTCTCACTCATAGGTGGGAATTGAACAATGAGAACACCTGGACGCAGGAAGGGGAATATCACACACCAGGGCCTGTCATGGGGTGTGGGGAGTGGGGAGGGATAGCATTCGGAGATATACCTAATGTGAATGACAAGCTAATGGGTGCAGCACACCAACATGGCACATGTATACATATGTAACAAACCTACATGTTGTGCACATTAACCCTAGAACTTAAAGTACAATAAAAAATAAATAAAAATAAAAAATAAAAAAGTAAGAATATAACAAAACAATACCTAGCTCAAAAAAAAAAGGAAGCCTCCTAAAGGAAGCTACACTTGAATTGAATCTTAAAGTATGCCCAGAAGCTTTCTGAATGAAGAACAGAGGAAAAGCATTCCAGAACATAAACATATAAAGACAGAGAGGATCGTTGGAAGGATCATGACTCCTCCAACACAGCTGAAAACACAAAACACAAGAGGAGTGACAGATAAGGCTGAAATCAAGGCCAGACTGCACTAAAACATTTTAGCTTTTCCTTGTAAGTGATGACAAGATTTGGGATGACAAATATGAGCGAGAAAGACATGGTCAGATTTGCACTTTAGAAAGGGCACTTTAGCCAAAGTATAGCTAAGAAGTTGGAAGGGCAAGAAAATGTAGGCATCAGTTAGAATTCATCTGAGAAAATGATGAGGGCTTGAATGTGGCCGTGGCAGTAAAAATAGAGAAGAGATAAATTCAGGGGCTACTAGAAAGGTAGAATAGACAGAAAAAGACAGTTACCACCCGGATGTGGAGGCTTGGTGGAAAGGGGTTTCCATGGTGACTCACAGTTTCCCAGTTTGACCACCTAGGTGAACTATGGTGCCATTAACCAAAAATTGGGAAGTGAAAAAAGAGGAGAACTTTTGAAGATATGTTGCCTTTTAGGTCCCCCAATCTAAAAGAAAGGATACAGTAATTGAAAAAGTAAGTCTGCAACTCATGATAAGAGTCAGAGAAGGGGATGAGATTTGGCAATGATCATTCATGGATGATAGTAACAGTTGCCCAGGAAACAGAGAAGAGAATGAGGAGAAGGTGGCTGAATGTAGAGCCCTGTAGAAGATGTACTATTCATTTCAGTATCATTTATGGATTATTTGGTGTAGATTGCTTCCACTGACTTAATTTTAATAAGTTATTCACTCTGGTTAGAGAATTCCATAATTTAATTTTAGTTAAGTATATGTATGCAGTGTTGACACTATTGCTGTTTATAATAACTCAAGGCTAATATTTTAATCTTTTTAAATGTTTTAATTATTTGTATAATGAAAACATAAACAACATGCTTCAGAAGTCATTTTATACCTTTGGCTTAATTAAAAAATAAACATGTAGACACAGACAAATTTTGAAGTGACTTCCTCATTGCCTCCTCCTTCCTTTGCTTGCCTATTGTTCTTATTACTCAAATATTATTACAACTGCACCCTGCTTTTGCGAGAAAGTCACCTGACAAATTGTCATTACCAAGTTCTTAAAGAGCTGCCAGAACAAAAATCCAAAAAAAACAGGGCAAGTTAATGGTTATTAGCATATTCATAAACTGAGACATAAGGTCAAACTCTTTATTTTCATTCCAAAAAGTCATCTACTTATGTCATTGACCCTGCCTTTTTTTTCTTCTATAGCCAATAGATTAATTGTTGTGTGATTTGAACAAATTCTCAGAAGAAGTATTTATACTTAAAAAAATAAGAATATTCAGAAGAAAAGGTTTTTTTAAATAGTTAAAAGTACTTGTTAAATTAAGATACTGCAAGGGTTTAGGCAGCTCAGTAGACAACTTCAGGAGAACAATCTGTTGTCCTTTAACAGCCTCGTAATCTCAAGGGTAAAACCTCTTTCCATTCATTGATATTTGCAATAAAAATTGTGACGGCATCATGCTGAAGTAATTTCCTTGCTAATGTAATGGCATTAAGATATTGAAATTATCATTGTCTTTTGTACTGGATGTTTTCAAAGAAGTTACACTTTGAATAGGGAGAATTTCCTTAGCATATTATTCATTAAGTGGCACAAATCACCTCCATGCTAGTTTGGAGAAAAATTGTATGAGAAAATTCAAGATGCATTAAAAAAATTATCTCGGACATCGAAAATTAAAACAACATGGGCACGAAAAACAGAAGACAGAGATATTTTGTTTATATACCACAGAGCACCTCCAAAGTCGGCCTGATATTTAGGCAAAGAAGTGGCCACTTAAATGATATGAATTAATTTTATCTCCCTGACTGGAAAAAGGGATGATGATGATATTGGTGGGCTAGGGGAGGAACGGAAAATGCTGATGGGGTATCCACCCCAGCTGGTGTCCAGGCTGTTGATACCGTCAAGAGAAGGAATTCAAGGATGAGTCAGAAAATAGTGAAAGCATGGAAATTTATTGCAAAGTGAAAAATCCACACTTAAGAAAGGGGAGTGTGGGCATATTCAAGAGAGCATCGCACAGTGGAGTTTGGGGCTTCTCCCTTTAGGGCTTCTTTAACCAAGGGGTGGTGTATTTATGAAGATTCCTGGAAAAAGTTGAATATTTCTTGGAATTATGGTGCCATCCATTTTTACACCAAACAGGGGGTTTCCGGAACTGTCATGGCACTGGCGGGTTTGTGATTTGTATGTTAATGAGCACATAATGAGGTCCTAAGAGAAACTTAGGTCAAATCCAGCATCATGTAGAGTCTAGTCAGTCATAGCCAGCTTGGCTCTCACTCTGGTTTTTCAGGGTCTTATCAGCCCCTAGCTTACGCAGGTATTTCAACAGTTTCCTTTTTGCTGGTCATGTGAAACTACTGCCTGGAATTTTCTATTCTCCTGGTGACCACCCTGTATTATTCCTATCGCAATGAGAATGTGACAGTGCTTTTTTCTACTGTGTCATTTCTTGAATCCTGGCCTACCGTGAGATGAGTAAGCAGGGATGAGTGGAAGTCTTTTTCTCCCCTGCTCTGGTAAAGCCTAGATCCTAAAATGTTACTTTGTGAATTGTAAATATAAACACCTCCTCCCCTGTCCTTTTATGCTATTGTCTTCAATAAAACATAATTTTTCCTCTTAGAAAAATATCAAGGCATAGTTATTTTTTAAAATGACTTTGACTCCCAGACACATTCCCCAGTCCCTTCAAGTGTGTTTTGTCTCTGCTCTTTGCATACATGTTTCCCTACTTCTCTCACCACATTCCAGCATCCAGCAGCTCCCCAGTCCCAACACTCATTCTAACTGTTTAGGGCCAACCTGAATGTCATCACCTCTGTGCAGCCTTCCCTTATCCCCTGTCCCAAACCCCTCACCCCAAATCAATCAATTAATCTATATAAAGTTCTCCGAACATAGTCTGGAATATAAAATATATTATATGAGTATTGGCTGCCATTACTGTCATTGTGTGTGTTTCTAAAGTACTTTCCACAATCCTTTGCTGTGCATGACTTTCATCTTGTCACTTAGCTTCTTTCATCATTTACTTATTCAAAATTCACCTCACTGAGGTCTTCCCAGACCAAAATTTCAAAACCCTCCTTTAAATCTCCTTTTCTGATTTGTAAAATCTTTAACATTTCTCACTATGCACATTTTACTGCATTATCTTCTTTATTGAATATCTCCATCATCAGAATGAAAGCTCCATGAGGGCAGTAAATAGTTATGCAATAAATGAATGTGTTTGTGTATGTTTTTACCTACTAAGACTCTACACCCCCAGAGAACCTAATATACCATATGGCACTCAGTAGACCAGTTGAGTAAGAGGAAGATCTAGAATGCTAAAGCCATTCCAAAGAATGGCACATTTGAAAGGGTGCCTCAGTGTGAAACACTCAATTGGTTGCATAATGAAGACAATGAGTATTAGAAGGAAGGGAAAAAATCCCTAACATGAACGTAATAACTTACGTCCTTTTCTAGACTACAGTGCCTAAGGACATCTCTGGGTCCTAGGCACATTGTTTATATTTAGTGATAATTTATAAAGATTACTGATACATAGTATTTGGCAAAGAAAGATCAAAAGTGACATATAAACTATTTGCTTATGAAGGATAAATTTAAGGTAAGATTAAAAAAAGAAACCTCTCATGTTGCCATATTGTATGATAGGTATGGTTTGCAAAAAGCATAATCCAGGGCCATTTTCCTCATTATACTAAATGGTGCTTCTATATTGAAGTCAACTCCAAAGTTATACCATAAAATATTGTGAAAATGTCATAGGTAGTGCAAGGTAGTTTTTAAATAGGGAATCATTACTTTTGAATGTCCACGGAACTTAACATTTTCTTACTTAATTTTTATCAAGAGATTTCAGGGAGTTTGGAACATCTCACAAAATAGCTACTGAACAGGAATATGGAGAGAAGCAAAGTTTGTTAACTGGAATAAAGTAAACCTACTTGGAACTTGGAACTCAAAATTCAAGCTCACTTACAAGGTATCTGCCATGCCCTGCTCACGGAGTGTACCTTCCTGGTCAGGAATGTTATGTCCTAAATAATTCTGTCTTGGATGACACAGAAACTGATGAAAAAAGATAACCCAATGGCTACATCAGACCAAATATTCTATCACACAGATCAGAAAGAAGTTTTGACTCTAATCCCACTTAGTGGCTGTGTGAACTCAAGTAAGTAACTTAACCCCACCGATCTTCCATTGCCTCATTTCAAAATGAGAATAGCACATTAGCGCTGCCTTACCCAGTTGTTGTGAGGAGCTAATAAAATAGTGTGTGTAAAAACATGTGGTAAATTCTTAAGTGCTATACAAATGTGATGTACTATTTTTGTTCTTTAGAGGTCTTTTGACACCTAATCTTTGCCTCCATAAATGACCTCTGTGTTTTCAAGCTTGCTTTTGTCTGATCTTACACTGGCTCAAAATTTAATTTCTTACCTCTTCAGACCTTCCCTCTGCCCAGCTCTTTCTTGCACTACTAGAACCTAATTACTTCTGTGGCTTCTGTTTGACTCAGCGTTCAATGAATGTTACGCTGAACCTGCCATGTAAGAACTGTGAACGTAAAACTAAGGGCTTATCCCCCTGTCTACTGTAATCCATTTAGGTAATACGCAATATTTGAGTGTAGAAGACAAGATGGCATGAAATTTCACTTCTCTTTGAGAGAACAAAACCAATTCCTTATCTTTAAGAAGGTTTACTTGAAAAGACTTTCAGTTTCTCTTCATAAAATAATGTAGAAACCATTATTCTTTCTGTTTGCCTCTCACCTCAGCACTGGGCTGAATGTATTTATAAACTAAAACTAGAAAGAATTCTTGGTTTGCAAAAGACTTTAGCAGAAAACCAGAGCTGATGGCTAATACTAGCAGAAGCAGGGTCTATGTACTGGTTTCCCCTTCATTAAATAATAGCAGCATCCAGCAGATACAGCACCTACTAAGTGCCTGAGTTTTCACATGTATTAATTCATTTACTTTTCACAACTATTATTAGCTCCATCTTACTGATGAGGAAAATAATTGACATAAGGTCAAACAGCTAGTAAGTGGAAGTGCTGGGATTTAAACTCAGGCCATTTGGTTCTAGAATAAGGTCATATTCCTAACTCTGTGTTATATTGCTAATAATAATGATGATTATGATACTGATAACAAAAAATGTATTATTTCTTGTTGCATAACAAATTACCCCGAAATGTAGTGGCTTGAAACAACAAAATCACAGTTTCTGGGAGTCAGGAATCTGGACATAATTTAGCTAGGTACTCTGCTTCAGAGTCTTTCACAAGCTGCAATCAATGTGTCCTGTGGGGCTGTAGTCATTCCAAGGCTCCACTGGGAAAGGATCCATTTCCTTGCTCACTCACACGGTTATTGTTAGAATTCGGTTCCTTGCAGGCTGTTGGACAGAAACCATCCCTAATTCTGTGCCAGGTGGGCCTCTAAAACACGGTAGTTTGCAAAGTGTGAAAGCTGCGAAGGATATAGAGTCCAGCAAAATACAAGCCACTGTCTACTGTTCATAGACATCAGTATTTCCATCACTTTTGTCATACTCTTTTTATTAAGAGCAAGTAACTAAGCCCACACTTAACTGGAAGGGATTACACTAGGGTATGAATACCAGGAAGTAAGAATCATTGGGAGTCATTTCAGAAGCTGCCTACCTTCATAATAATTAACACTCTATAAATATAATAAGAAAATAACATTTATTGAGAGCTTACTATGTGCCAGGCAATAGTCCAAGCATTTCACATATATTAATTCACATAATCCTCACAACAAACCTGATACATGAATTAGTAAGGGGAAGTGCCATGATTACACTTAGAGGTGGGGAAATTAATACCACTTTTCTGTATTCCAACAGATAAAGCATGTCTTAGAATGCTTCAAAATGATTGCCACAAACTGAATCTACCCCAACCACATCCTCTTTCATAACCATTTGTCTTATTCACAGAACAGGCTTTTTCTAGCTGATGGCAAACAGTAATTTCCCAAAGTAACTCCCCTCTGGCTCTACTAGTCCTGGGGATAGGGAAGAAGTATTCTTTAAAAAAAAAAAAAAAAATCACTATTTTTCATGAACTTTTTTTTTTTTTTGAGACAGGGTCTCACTCTGTCACCCAGGCTGGAGTGCAGTAGTGCAATCGCAGCCATGACCTCCCAGGCTCAAGCAATCCTCCCACCTCAACTTCCCAAGTGGCTGGGACCACAGACATGTGCCACCATGCCCAGATAATTTTTGATTTTTTGTAGCGAGAGGGTGTCACTATGTTACCCAGGCTGGTCTGAAACAACTGGGTTCAAGCAATCTTATGCCTCAGTCTCCCAAAGTGATGTGATTACAGGTGTGAGCCACTGCACTTGGCCAAATATTCTAATTTTTACAAATGAATATATCTTTACTGTAATTCCAATTTTAAATAGAAACTGCTAATAAGAATCATCTTTTCTGTATGAAAAGCTACCAAGGATACAAAATATCCAAATAAATTCCAGTTTTGATTTAATTCTAGTTTTTTTTACATCCTGCTTCTCTTCAAAAAGTTGTTGAGATGGCTGGCTCCCAGCTGGTCAACTACAAAGAAGGATAAGAGAGAATAAGCACATCCCTCTGAAAGATTCTAGGCTCTATGGAATTGGATGGAGGTGGGTACTGGCACATTGATCAGACTGTCTCTCCACTCTTGCCCTCCAAATTAGAGGCCCAAGGAAAAGGTGGGATCACTTAGGACAGGAGAGGCTGGAAGTTCTCTTCTCTATTTTTAATAGGGACTAAAGGAGTTGCTTATTATGAGAGCTGTGTGGAAGACATCCCAGATTCCTAGGCTGCCGGGTGTGTGTCTATTTTCAAGCCTCTTATGTTTGCAATGACACATCCTTTAAATATCTAGAAGCCAGTTCCTGGTCAAGTTAAAAATATAAACAAATGAATATAGATTCAAAATTCTAAATAAAATATGAACAAATGAAATTCAATAATCTATTATTAAAAGAATAATTTACAAAAGGGTTAATTCAATCCTACAGGAAGGATTATTTAATAACATATTAGTAAGATTCATCACACCAATCGGTCAAAAAAGTAATATCATCTTAATAGAAAGCAAAAAGCACTTGCTAGAATTTGGCAACTATTCATAATTAAAGAAATAAATGTCTCAGTAAACTGAAGATAGAAGCCCACTTTGTCATGACAAGTAATATTTATATGGACTAACATATTTAACAATGAAACACTAGAAGAATTCCCAATAGTCAGAATTAAGACAAGGATGTTACTGATTTATTGCATTTTTTAAACACAAAAATTGAAACAATCTAAATGTTCTGCAATTAACTATTAAATAAGTTACAATACAGTCATAATATGGAATACTAGATAGCCACTATAATCATATGGTACATGAGTATACATAGGCATATTTAAGACCTACACACAAACAACATATAGGTATATATAATGTATATAGATAATATATGTTTGCAAATACGAAATATATGTGAATGTAATTGTGGATTGAAAAGGTTCTGAAAAGAAATACAAGCTGCAAACAGGGCTTCCTTTAGAAGAATGGTATTGGTAGAATTAAAAAACTAGAATGGAAAGATCTTTTGTACAAGTATTCTGTGTTGTTCAAGTGTTTTTGGAACAAGGAAATATTAGATATGCAGTATTTATTTATTTATTTATTCAAGACAGAGTCTCACTCTGTCACCCAGGCTGGAGTGCAGTGGTGTGATCTTTGCTCACTGCAACCTCCACCTCCCAGGCTCAAGCGATTCTCCTGCTTCAGCCTCCCAAGTAGCTGGGATTACAGGCACCCACCACCATGCCCAGCTAATTTTTGTATTTTCAGTAGAGATGCGGTTTCACCATGTTGGCCACGCTTATTTCGAACTCCTGACCTCAAATGATCCACCTGCCTTGGCTTCTCAAATTGTTGGGATTATAGGCGTGAGCCACTGCACCTGCCCATGTATACAATACTTAAACCAACTCTAAAAAAAACAGTCAAAGAATATTGATGGTGAAGAAATAATCATATTACCAATAAAAAAAACAAGTTCAAGGCCGGGCGTGGTGGCTCACACCTGTAATCCCAGCACTTTGGGAGGCCAAGACATGTGGATCACGAGGTCAGGAGTTCGAGACCAGCCTGGCCAACATGGTGAAACCCTGTGTCAACCAAAAATATAAAAACTAGCTGGGCATGGTGGTGCGTGCCTGTAGTCCCAGTTACTCATGAGGCTGAGGCAGAAGAATCGCTTGAACCCGGGAGCCAGAGGTTTCAGTGAGCTGAGATCGTGCCACTGCACTCCAGCCTAGGCGACAAAGCGAGACTCTGTTTCAAAAACAACAACAACAAAAAAAAATTTAAAAAACCCACAAAAAAACAAGTTTTATAATACAATATGTATTAATACATCAAAAATTATCTAAAGGATATACCATCTTTTTTTTTTTTCTTTTTAGAGACAAGGTCTCACTCTGTGGCCCAAGCTGAAGTGTAGTGGCATGATCATAGCTTACTGTAGCCTCAAACTCCTGGGCTCAAGTGATCCTCCCACTTTAGCCTCCTGAATAGCTAGCATTACAGGCATGCACCACCACACTTGGCTAATTTTTAAATTTTTTGTAGAGATAGGGTCTCACTATGTTGCCCAGGCTGGTCTTGAACTCCTGGCCTCAAGCAATCCTCCTGCCTTGGTCCGCCAAGGTGCTAAAGTATGAGCCACATGCCTGGCCATACCTCCAAATTTGACTTAGGTTGTTACACTTATACAATAGACTGATTTTTTGATAACGTTTTAAATTTTGCTTTATGTGTTTTCCAAGTTCTCCGTTAATCACATATTTCTTTTGCAGGTAGGGGAAAGATTAGCAAAGAAAACTATGGTGATATTTAAATTACAAATCACACTAAACAATGATTACAGAGTTTACAGAAAAATGTGTTTGTCTTAATCTGGTTTCTAAAAGGGTCACGATGCCTTCTAACTCTGCCTCAATCTTATAAAACTATTGGGAAAGCTAAATGCTTCCATTTTCTTGCTCAGTCAGCTTCCTTTTCTGGACTTGCTTAATTTGTGCATTTCTCTGAGCTTCAAAATGTTGGAGTCATTCTTCATTCCTTTCTCTGTTTTCTGTATGGAGTCACTCACTGACATCTCTCGCTAATCCTTCCTTTATCTGTCACACAGCTCTTTTCCATTCTAATTTCATATCCCTCCTGGTCTAGGCCTTGATCAGCTCACATCTGAACCATGGAGACATCTCACTGAGTCTTCCTGCCTGCCAAGACTGTCCCTCTATCTAGACATCTCCCATCTTCACCTCACATCCTTCAGGTGATACATCTAGGCCCCCTTTAGAACATTCAACTGCTCTCTTCCTTGTTCCTCTCACCTGCTGCATCCCCAGTTCCACGCCTATACTCTTGACATTGCTCCTTGCAAAAATATCCAAGTTCTACTCCTCTTTCCCACTTAACCCCACCTCCACATGTTATTGTCTCTTCTTCATCACTTTGTATATCCAATCATTCTTCCAGTACACATTTTAAACTATGTACTATATACCAGATACTGGACTAGGCACAGGGAATACTGTGCTTAATTTGGGCACAGGCCTTCCTTATTATTTTCCAAATTAGTGATGGACGACAATCAAAGGATTATGAAACTCAAGTTCAGAACATTATCTGCCTCAACAATAGTTTATCACATCCTCCAATGACCACAGAATCCTTTAAGAGCTCCTCGTCTCTCTGCTTCCCTCTAACTTAGTCTCAAGAAATCTTTCTTGTATTCAACAGTTAATATGTGCCTTGTGTACAAGGCTTTATGCTAGATGCTAGAAATGGAGAGGTGAATAAAATCTGCTTCTTACAGAAAGCTCCAAGATTAACAGGGATAGAAGACAGGAAAAGATATACAATAGTGAGTAAAAGGTACTCTGATAGAAATGTACAGATTCAACTGGAGAATTCTACTTGGGAAGAGCAAGGAATGCTTCACAGATGAGGTAATGCTTGAGCTGATAAGAGGTAGAAAATGTGGGGACAGTATTTTAAGCAGCTTGAAAATAGTATTGCAAAGGCACAAGGCATTAAATGGCATAGTTTGTCAGAAAGCCACAGGTACTTCAGTATGACCTGAGCACATGAGGCTGGAGAGTTGGGCTGGGGCCAGATCGTTTTTTCCCTTGTTTTGCATTTGAGGGAATGAGTAAATGCTGAAGAATTTTAAGCAATGAAGTAACATGATTATATTTATATTTCAAAAAGTACCTCTGGTGGTTATATGGAAAATAGTTAGGGAGTGTGAGGGATGGGGCCCGGCTTAGGCAAAAAGTCAAAAGACAGAAGGCTGTTGTTAAAATCCAAGGAAGTTACGTGAACCAGGCAAGTAATTAAGTAGAGGAGTGGTGGCTAGGGTGAAGAGAAGGAAATCATTTGGAGAGCTATCAGATAGGTAAAATCAACAGGACTTATCTATTATTGGGTTTTAGAAGTTGAGGAAGAGGTAAACAAGGACCTCTGAGTTTCTGGCTTGGGTTATACATTTTCTAAGCAGAAAATACAGGTATTGTGTACTAAAGGAGCAGGGTGAGCAGGGTATATAATAATTTTAAGTTGCCTGTTTTAGGTATTGAGGTAGAAGGTCTTGGAGACTGTTAGATACACATGTCTCAAGTTCAGGATTTTGTTTGGGTTAGAATTAGAGATTTAGGAGTCAGAATACAGATAGGGGGTCAAAACCATGCGAATGGTAATAGCACCCAGAAGAAATGTAAATGATGAGAATGGGTGGGAAGGACAGAGCCTTGGGTTATACCAACCATTATGGGGTCAGAGTAAGAGAAACAAGGAAAGGATCCCAAGAAGAAATGGTCAATGAGGCAGAAGGACAGCCAGGATAGGCTGTTGCATGAGTTTCCAATTACCGCTGTAAAAAATTATCAAACATTGTGTAGTTTAAAACAATGCCGGCTGGGCACAGTGGCTCGCACCTATAATCCCAGCACTTCGGGAAGCAGAGGCAGGAAGATCACTTGAGCTCAGGAGTTTGACACCAGCCTGGGCAACACAGCCAGATGACTTCTCTACTAAAAACAAAACAAAGAAAAGAAAAAAAATTAGCTGGGCATGGTGGTACACACCTGTAGTCCTAGAAGGCTAAGATGGGAGAATCACTTGAGCCCAGGAGGTCAAGGCTGCAGTGGGCCAAGATAGCACCACTGCACTCCAGCCTGGGTGACAGAGCGAAACCCTGTCTCAAAAAAGAAAAAAGAAAAGAAAAGAAAAATAAATAAATAAAACAATAAAACAATGCAGTGCCAGTTGTGGTAGCTGATGCCTGTAATCCCAACACTTTATGGGGCTGAGGCAGGAGGACTGCTAGAACTCAGGAGTTTGAGACCAGCATGGACAACATGGTGAGACCCCCATCTCTACAAAACATAAAAATAGCCAGATGTGGTGGCACATGCCTATGGTCCCAGCTACGAAGGAGGCTGAGGCAGGAGGATCACTTGAGCCCAGGAGTTTGAGGCTGCAGTGAGCTATGATGACAACATTGCACTCCAGCCTAGGTGACAGAGCTAGACTCTATTTCAAAAAATTAAAAACAAAACACACACATACAAGTTTATTATCTCACAGTTCTGTGGGTTTAGAAATCGAACACTGGTCTCACTTGTCTAAAGTCAAGGTGTCAGCAGAGTAGCATTACTTTCTGGAGACTTGAGGAAAGAATTGGTTTCCTTGATTTTTCCCAGCACCTAGAGACCAAGCACCTGTGATTCCTTAGCTTATGAACTTTTCCTCAGTCTTCAAAGCCAGCAAGTGGGTAGAGTTCTCAGATGACACCACTCTGACCTTGCTTCTGTCTTCACATCACCTTCTCCAACTCTCTTCTTCTGCCTCTGTTTTCCACTTTGAAAAACACTTGTGGTTACATTAGGCTCACCTGGATAATCTAGGCTATTCTCCATCAGGAGAGTAATAACCCTAATTTCATCTGCCACGTTCATTCTCCTTGCTACGTAACATAATATATTTATTACAGGAGGTTCTGGGGATTAGGACATGGACATCTTTGACGAGAGGTTAGGGGGAGGTGCATTATTCTGCCTACCATATCTGTCATCTCAGAAACTAATCAAACAAATGAAAACATTAAAGAAAGAAAAGAAGTAGAGGCTGGTGATTCTGGGCAAGTTACTCAATCTCTCTCTGCCTCTGTTTCTTTAACTGCAAAGTGGAGAGAATAATAGTGCCTATCTCATAGGCTTGTTATAAGGATTATGTGTGCTAATGTTAGAAAGCACATAAAGCTGTGTCTGGCTTATGTTATAATTTTTTAAAAGAGCAATGAGAGAGATTAAATAAGGCAAAGACCTAAAACTGGCCATTGGATTTGTTAATTAGCCAATTAGTGGTTGTTACCACTGCAGTATTGGGGATATGGTGGTTGTAGAAGTCTATTTATTGTAAGATGGAGGTGAGAAAATTGGAGAACAGGAATAAACATTATTTTGAAGTAAATGTTTAAGAAAGGATAGAGAAAGAATGCTGGCACCTTCCTAGGGGAAGATGGGAAGTTATAGGAGATCTGAACACACATGCTGTGGGGAAGGGGCTAGTGGACAGAATGGCTGAATATATGAGAAAGGGAATAATGACAGTAAAATCCCAGACGAGAAGAAATAGACGTGATAACAGCTTAGATGTTGGCTTTAACTTTGAACTGGATTTTCTGAGTCTAGAGGGTAAGCTATGAGGGTGAATCTTAGGAATTAAACATAATTCCTTTCCTTGGCTTCTGTTCATCAGTAGGAATTACTCACAGGTCTCTACCTGAGGCTCTGACACCAGAGTTAGAGTTCTTGTCCATCATCCAATATTAAGGTGCCACACACTGTCATGGAGGTTACCTTCTTTCACAGAAAAGTTCTGTTAGGTCTTTGAGAGTACAAGTTTAGAATTAGCAAGCAAAAATGTCATCTCTTTCAAGATGGTTAATTTCATAAACAATACCTGTCCGTTTCAAAAGATTTTTCTGAAAGAAAAATGCAACTAGGTATAAATTTATGTTAACAAACAGACTCTCTTTGTTATTTTAAAATTTTTATCATGGACATTTTCAAGCAAACATAAAGAGAATAATATAATAAATCCCATGTACCCAGCACTTCAATAACTACCAGCCTATGACCAATTTTGTCTCGCTTATACTCCCCTCTCACTCCCACCTTCACCCCTGGTATTTTAGGGCTGATATGGTTTGGCTGTGTCCCCACCCAAATCTCGTCTTGAATTGTAGGTCCCATAATTCCCCCATGTTGTAGGATGCACCGGTGGGAGATAACTGAATCATGGGGGCAGTTTCCCCCATACTGTTCTCATGGTAGCAAATAAGTCTCACAAGATCTGATGGTTTTATAAGGCGTTTCTCTTTCCACTTGGCTCTCATTTTCTCTCTTGCCTGCTGCCATGATTTGCTCCTCCTTGCCTTCCACCATGACTGTGAGGCCTCCCCAGCTATGTGGAACTGTAAGTCCATTAAACCTCTTTCCTTTATAAATTACCCAGTCTCTGACATGTCTTTATTAGCAGTGTGAGATCAGACTAATAGAAAGGCAAATAGGCATCTCAAAAACAAAAAACAAAAAACAGGACTTTGGCAACGCACAGTGGATATGATTTTGAAAATGCAACTGGTAAATAAAGAAACATTGAAGAAGAGAGGGAGAGTCATGGAACTCATCCCGGGAGGGTGGAATTCTTTAGATGGCGATTTTTAAATGGGATGAATAAAATGGAAATTGATGGAGTTAAAACAAAGGTCTCAATACAACACTATCGAAGGCTGTGTGAACCAAAGAAAGCCCCTACTAGTCCTCAAACATTAAGGGGTTCCAAACATGTTTGCTGTATTTCCCAGTTTGGAGAAATTCTGCAAGTCAGAAGGCAAATATTATAATGAGAAATCCGATCTCAAATTTCCTGGGGCAATAGCCAGGCAGATTAATCAAGATTAAAACAGAAATAGTGCCAGGGTTCCTTGGCTCAATCCCCTGCTGGGGACTCAAAGCCTTGTGTACACTAGTGGGTAATATGGTCAAGGGGTGGTAAAGAGAAATTCCTGTGACTCCTTGATACATGAGAGCCCCACACGCTATGGTACTAAGATCCACTAGTAGAGCCCTGACTTGGGCTACAATTAGATTGAAAGAATATAAAAATATAAAGGTTGACAGAATTATGAAATTTGGAATGTTTAGCTAGGCTTTATGTAAAGTTTACCCTTTACCCAAATGTCTTATGTGGATGGATATTGTCTGGCTAGGGAACACTTCTCTTACTTTGTCTCATAAAACAGAAGGCATGTAAATATGCCCTTCAAGCAATATTAATTGGACATGCTAAATGGGAACCAGAAAGATTTCCTGAGCCCACATAGTATAGAATAGAAGCTGGAGTGATATGAACAAATTCTCCATGCAATAGCCCTGTGTGGAGCCTAGACTGGGGCTTATGGCAAAAGCCTATGTACACCTTCCAGTGACAACTACTGGGTCTTTGAACTACAGAATTTTCACTTGAGGGGCATTTACCACCTTGTGATGGGACATTATTTGAAGCTACCTGTGACTGAAGGATAAAATAATCTTGAAACCTGAAATACCCACAATTTCTTGGTTGATGTCAGAGAAATGCTTTAGTGGGGATGGCAGTGTCCAGAAGAGTTCCATAATATAATGGAAATGGTTTATACAGGGTCATGCCACCTGAAAATATAGTCAGCCCTCAGTATCAGTGGGGGAACTGGTTCCAGGACCTCCGGTGGACACCAAAATCTGTAGATGACCAAGTCCCTTATATCAAAATGTGTCGTATTTGCATATAACCTATACACATCTTTCTGTATACATTAAATCAACTCTAGATTACTTATAATACCTAATACAATGTAAACAATTGTTATACTATATTATTTTTTCAATTTGTATTCTTGTTATTGTACTGTTTTTACTTAAACAAAATTTTTATTTTTAATATTTAAAAAATTAATTTTAAGTAGAGATGGGGGTCTCTGCCCAGGCTGATCTCAAACCCTTGAGCTGAAGCAATCCTCCTGCCTTGGCCTCCGAAAGAGCTGGGATTACAGGTGTGAGCAACTGTGCCCGGCCTCTTTACTTTTTTCCAAATATTTTTGATTCATGGTTGGTTAAATCTGTGTATGCAGAACCCATGTATACAAGGAGCAAACTGTACTCATAAGCAGGGAACCTCTTTTCCCATATGACTGACTCAGGAACAGTGTGAGGAATTCCTGGGTTCTACAGTGCTCTATAAACCTCTCTTAACTAAGAGCTGCTTGGTTTGTAGATGGCAGTTCCAAGGTGAAAGGACAATATCATATTTGGAATGTTGCCACTCTGACTGAAGAAGATGAAAACAAATCAGCTTGGTGGGTTGAATTGCAGGCTGTTTTCCTCGTAGTGACAGAAATGAATTGAACAGTGGTAAAAGCCCATATGTTTTTTACTGACTCATGGAGAGTGGACAGTGACCTGGCCACAGGGTGAGGCAGGACAACAATGGATACCTGGCCTACTAAAGGAATGCCCCTATGGGGCCCTACAGAAATCTGAGGGGTGCATTAAAGTAGGATAAGTCAATGCCCATCAGAAGAATGCCCTTCCAGGTTCAGGAGGTGACCAAAATCTACAGGCAGAAACCCATATGTGCTCACTGAAGGTGGCCACCTGGGCCCATCAAATGAGTGGAGATGGGGGTACTCAGGTTATGTAGAGATGGGCTAAATCTAGACATGTCCCTTTTGCACCCTCTTAGGCACAAAATGCCAATAAGAATTGTTCTGTCTTCCAGCAAAAGAGACAGAGATGGCTGTGGGGCAGATTCCCTCATGGGAAGGCTCTAAACATAGCTGGCAAGTGAGACCAATGTGGGTAGCCCTGGGAATCTACAATGGTTCTTGACAGGAATACATAGTGGTTTTGGACTGGGCTTTGCTTACACAGTAAAAGATGCAAATGCTCAGAGTGCTATAGAAAAATCAGAACAGAAGATATTGCATAGATTTGGAATAAACTTGAGATCACCAGTTTTAGCACTGTTATCAAGTATAGTATTTATTGAGCATCTATTTATAACTGTGAATCTGGCACTATAATTTGAGTATTTGGCATGCAGAAATTCTTGAGCTCATCCATGAACTTAGGGAAAAAAATAAATAAATAGAAAGTGTTTAAACAGTTAAACCCTATGTTTAGAGTTTAACTAAACAAGGATTTAGTTAAACTTTGCTAAAGTCATTTTTATTTTTTCTCAGGAGGAAGGCAAGTGAGACATCTGTCTTATATATGCCATTATACATGCCACTATACAAAATATGGACACACAGTATTTGAGATTCATGTATCTTAAAGAATCAAAATGAGGACTTTGATGTTTTGAGTTTAATGTTTTGAAAGTGTTATTCCAAATATAGCAAATAGTCAATTAATAAGCAAATAAAAAGAAACACTCCAGATAATGGCAGCATCCTTCAGAGCCGTGCTGATTTATATATTTAACACTTAGCTAAGCACCTACTCTATGTGCAGCACTGTGCTGGGGTGCTGGGGAGAATATAGAGATCAATACTACATGTTCTCAGTCTTAACATTACCTAGAATTAGTTCTATTTTTGTTAGGAATAACATCATTGTGGAACCTCTTTCTTAGATATTATACAAGCCAGATCAGCATGCCAGATTCCTACTTCTACGAGGAATCAGTTGCTAATAGACACTCTTTATGTTCCTGTAAAATGTAATGTGTAAATCAAACAAAATACTGTACTTATGTGTATTTTTAGGTCTCCACGGATTAAAAAACATGAACTGTATTTTCATCAGGTACATTTTATATATCAATGTATAACTCCCTGTCAAATCTCATGGGTCTAACATGCTGCTCTGTTTCATGCTTGACATCATTAGGGAAATATCTGAGAGTAGAAGGAACAGATTTAGGGTGTGTTAGTGATATTGGGCCACTAGCCATTTTCAGTGACTTTTCTCCCAACTTCTCCTGGGTCTATGAGAACAAAAAGAAAGGAACAACTTTTTCCATTGAAACAGGTTTTGGGGCTGTGAAGGAGTGTATATTTCTCTGCAAAATAATCAAATCATAGCTACTTTGAAGGAATCCTTCAGATACCAAACCGAGGGAAGAACCAGAAATATAATTAAAAGAGTATGATAGGGCAGGGGCAGTGTCTCACACCTGTAATCTCAGCACTTTGTGCTGGATTGTGTGTAATCCCAGGAGTTTGAGACCAGTCTGGGCAACATAGTGAGACCCTGTATTTATTAAAAAATAAAAATAAAGGCCGGGCGCAGTGGCTCATGCCTGTAATCCTAGCACTTTGGGAGACCGAGGTGGGCAGATCACTTGAGGTCAGGAGTTCAAGACCAGCCTGGGCAACATGGTGAAACCTTGTCTCTACTAAAAATACAAAAAATTAGCTGGGTGTGGTGGCGCATACCTGTAGTCCCAGCTATGCGGGAGGCTAAGGCAGGAGAATCGCTTTAACCTGGGAGGCAGAGATTGCAGTGAGTTGAGATTGCACCACTGTACTCCAGCGTGGGTGAGAGAATAAGACTCTGTCTCTAAATAAATAAAGATATATATTTTTTAAAAATGTAAAAAAAGGATGGTAAAGACGTAGAGTTTATTATAATACACTACAGTTTTTTTTTTTTTTTTTTTTTTGGTGTTGAAACAATACTTTTAAGGTCTCTTTAATAGACATGAAGTTACTTCTTATTAAAATACTATGTACCACATCGTGAGTCTGAATATCTTTGTTTTTGTTTTGTTATCTTTTAAACAAAATGCTACTTTTAATCTCGTCAAGGAGTTAAGGCATATAATACAAACTCTAAAAATTAAGTGCCAAAGTAAGAAAGAATTAAAAACAGTATATATTGTGCACTTACATAGTTTTATATATATGCAAATCTCTATATAGAAAATTATGTTTAAATAATATCCCTGTATTATGGATTTAAAGTGTATGCACCCTGGCAAAAAAATATGTATCAGTATAACATGCATAAGAAAAATATATGCAACAACAGCATAAAGGCCTAGAGGGGAGAAATTGAAGGGAACAATTGTGAGGTCCTCATACTTATATTCCCCCCCCAAAAAATAAAATATTATCCTACTGATATTATGCCAACTCTAGAAAATTCTAATTTTGGAAACAGTACTATTTGGCATTGATCCTTTAAAGTCATGAAGGACATTAATTGTAATACTGAAATATATCTGAAATTTATCCTATTTAAGTGAAAAATAAAGATTAATAATGACGTATGTAGTGGTCCACATTTTATTCACAACTGCACACACTGAAATATGAGGTAGTATTAAAGAATTAACCTTAATTAAATAATTAAAAGAGTATGATAGGGCAGGTGCAGTGATTCACACCTGTAATTCCAGCACTTTGTGAGGCCAAGGAGGGTAAATCACTTGAGCCCAGGAGTTTGAGTCCAGTCTGGGCAACATAGTGAGACACTGTATCTATTAAAAAATTTGAGACTTGAAAATCGTATTAAACACACATATAAATGGCTTAAGGAAAGCAAGGTATAAAATTGCCCCCCAAAGTTATTACTAGACAGTTGAAAAGTTTGGCACTGCTGTTATTAACACGGAAGCAGAAGAAGACAGCTCTTCGTCACTGTCATGCCTCAACCTTAAATGAAAGCACCTGAAGTAGTCAACAGTGTTGGCTCTGGGTCCAGACTGCCAGGATGCAAATCCCATTTCCACTACTACTAAGGGTGTGATACTGGATAAAATGCGTAACCATCTCTAAGACCTACTTCCCCATATGTAAAATGGAGATAATTATAGTACCTCCCTGTATTAGTTCATTCTCACACTGCTATAAAGAACTGCCTGATACTGGGTAAGTTACAAAGGAAAGAGGTTTAACTGACTCACAGTTCAGCCTGGCTGGGGAGGCCTCACGAAACTTAGAATCATGGCAGAAGGTGAAGGGGAAGCAAGGCACCTTCTTCACAAGGCAGCAGAAAGAAGAAGTGCCAAGTGAAGCAGGGAAAAGCCCCTTCTAAAACCATCAGATCTCGTGAGAACTCACTCACTACCACAAGAAAAGCAGGTGGGAAACTGCCCCCATTATTCAATTACTTCCACCTGGACTCTCCCTTGACACATGGGGATTACGGAGATTATAATTCAAGATGAGTTTTGGGTGGGGAGACAAAGCCTAATCCTATCACTCCCTCATAGGGTTGTTGTGAGGATTAAATGAGAAGATTAATATAAAGTACCTGACACAGTGCCTGGCACATGGTAAGTGTATGATAATTATTAACTGTGGTTACTACGTTTGTTGTATGGATGGCCAGCTTTGGTGGAGAGACAAAATGTCTCTTCGATTAGAGAAAGAGTTTGGTTTAGAAACACCAATGTCCTTACAGAGTCAATAGTGACAAAGCTCTCAGTCACAATTTTCAACCTTTATTATTTTAAGTCCTGCTAATCCCTTCAACTAAGAATTTAGGTTCTGCCATGAACAAGAAGAGGGAAAATAAAGGCACAGCAAATTAATAGTAAAGCCAAGACTGTGCATTCTTCAACCTGTCATTATAACTATACTACACAGGGAAAGACAGCTTTATACATTGTAAGCAACCTATCTGCCATTTACCCCATTTAGCAAATATTTATTGAGAACTTAATATGTTTGAAGCAATATTCCAGGTGCTGGGGAAAATATGGGCAAAAATCTAGGGGAATATAGTTTTTCTGGAATAGGAATATATACCATGAAATTATAATACTTAGAACTTACATTAGGTATTGAGAATGTAGGAATAAACTCAGTAGGAATAAACAAACTCAGCTTTCCCCCGTATATTCTCACAACATGCTTCAGAGAACAGATGTGTGAAGGTTTTCCCCCAGATATCCATAGTTCCGTAGTGTTTACCAGCTGGGTGTCCTCTAATTCAATTCTGACACTATCTCCTTGGACACAGCCTCGGATTCCACAGGTTATGGGCTCAATCCCATGTGACTGCTCTCCACTTCTAACACAAATCTCAAGCTCCAGGTTATTTTACCTGTGCACTGACCAACCAGCTATAAATTAGGGTCTCCATGACCCCTCCTTTGGGTTCAATTAATTTACTGAAGCAGCTCACAGAACTCAAGAAAATACATTGACCAGTTTATTACAAAGGATACAGATGAGAAGAGATGCATAGGGAAAGGTATGGGGGAAAGGGCATGGAACTCCAGGAACCTCCACATGTTCAGCTATCTGGAAGCCCCCCAAACACAGCCTTTTTGTTTGTTTGTTTTTTTTTTAAAAAAAAAAACTTTATTATATAGGTGTGATTGATTCAACTCAGCCATTGGTGATCGACTCAACCTTCAGCCCCTCTCCCTTCCCAGGAGACTGGGGGGTGGGGCTGAAAGTCCCAACCCTCTAATCCTGCCTTTGTCTTTCCAGTGGCTAGGCCCCATCCTGAATCTACTAGGGACCACTAGCCATCAGTCAACTCATTAGTGTAAAAAAAGACTCCCACAACTTTGGACATTCCAAGGATTTTAGGAGTTTTATGCCAGGAAATGGGACAAAGATCCAATAAATATTTCACAATGTCACAGATATACGCAATAGAAATAGAGGGGGTGTGCTTAGGATTCAATCTGTAGCCAATGTAACTGAAATTCTCAAAGATGCAAAATGAGTACACTGTCCTGATAAGTATTGTTAAATTAAGTTTAGTCTATAGCTGCCTCTTTACATATTTTAAGTTCGGCCTAAAGGTTTCACCATACATGGTGAAGTAACCTAACTGGTTGTGTAAACAGGCTGTAACTTACTCCTGTAACAAGTAGCCATGCAGTCTCAGCCAATCACAGCAGCCATACTTGCACCACTCATAGGCACAGACTGTTCAAACCCTGTTCAAAGAAGATAAACGCAGATTATCTTATTTCTGTTTCTGTGCCTGACTTCTAATGGCTATACATCACATTCCCTTTTTTGTCCATAAATCCTCTCTGACAACATGGCAGTGCTGGAGTTGCTCTGAGTCTATTCACATTGTGGGGCTGCCCAGTTGGTGGACACTTCTTTGTTAAATTAAACTCTCTTAAATTTAATTTGTCTGAAGTTTTTCTTTTGATAGTATATGTATCAGTATAATTTGGTCTTAAAATAGGTTTTTGAAAAATTAAACTAGCACCAAATAAAAATTCATTGTGTATAACCAGTTAAATTAGAATAAAAAGCATCTCTATGCCTTTAAGATGCATATTGCTGAGATAAGTCATAAACCTAGAGTACACAATACTAAAGTATAGATAGTATCAACTGAGGAATGATAAGGTTCATAATTTTGGAAAGGAGAGCAGAGTGGGCATTCTGACAGGTTGGGAAGGATAGCCTCTCTAGAAGCTGGAAGCAGACACTGAGAAAGGGGCAAAGGGAACAGGAAATTATGCTGAATGGGGTGGGGAGTGGGGTCAAATACACATATTCAATAAGTTATAGGAGTCAAATTTATGAAAGGAGAAACATGCACATGCATAATTGAGTTTCGTGCCTCTCCCTGAGACTCAAGGTCAAAAATGGCTGCATTAGCATGATCAGATGGTGGAGTTGTCAACCCTCTGATGTCAAAAGGTAGAGGACATTAAAACCCTCATTGCACATTCTCCACACTGGCCAGAACCACTCCATGGCTGGTGGTCCCTTACTTGGAAAAATGCTTGCTATTTTGTCATGAGATCCTTAGGGTGTTGCTTCGCCAGCCAGAAACATCTGTGGCCAGAGGGGCCTCTGCTTGGGCTTTGCTTGTGGCTGCTGGGCTTGTTTTGGCCACTTGGCTGGCAGGATGTACTCAGCTGGCACTACCGGCCAGAATCCCACACCTGCCAAGGGCGAGCCGGGCGCGGAGCAGCAAAGTGTGAGTGAGCGAGCACAGGGTCTGGCCACTACACACAGCCAGGTGTGCTGGCTGCGGCAGGGCTCCAGGCACCAGCACAAGTGGGGCTCTGTGCGAGGCTGTGGCTGGACCAGATGTACCATAAGCGGCTTCCCCTGTGAACAAGGGGAACATGATGGCACCCAGAAGCTTGAAGATGCCTGGAACTGCAGAGTCCCAAAGAGGGTGTTACAGTGTGTCACAGCCCTGGATTAGGGAGCACTGAGGTCTGGTCTCCCAGAAGGGCTGCAGCAACTCTTCTCTCCTTCTCCTCGCCTGTAGTGTGGTAAAAGGAGGGGGTGTGTTTCAGCCCTGCGTGTGTTACAACTCTTTCAGTCCTGCCACTTGGCAGGTCCCAAGTTCTTGTCCCATGTCCAGGAAGAATGAGGTATGAAGACAACTGGAGAGTGAGCAAGGCAGAGAGGAGCTTCATCGAATGACAGAACAGCTCTCAGGAAACCAAGGTGAGTAGCTCCTTTCCACAGTCAGGTTGTCCCGACAAGTCGAGGAGACCCAAAGTGGGTAGCTCCTTCTGGCAAGTGGTAGTCCCAACATCTGTGTGAGTCTGGCTGAGTCTGGGGGTTTTTAATGGGCTCAGAAGGGAGGAAGTGTGTGCTGATTGCTCCATGTATGGCCATGGGTGGACCCGGAAAAAGCACCTAAGTTCTCACTCTGGACTGGACTCCAGCTGGAACTGACAGCCTGGTCCCCAGGTTTCAGGCTGTCCATGGCTTGAAGGTGGGGCTTCACCAGGGACCTGCTCCTTTCTGCCTAGGAACCTGTCTGCCTCCCATAGGCCATCAACATGCTGTCCAGGGCACCCAGGCTGTTCGTGCCAAGGGGTGCCTGCAGGCTCCTGTTGAGCCACCTCAGTTCCCCCCAGCCTCCCTGAGCTTGTTGGTGCCCAAAGCTCTGGGGGGAGCTGAGGTGGTTGGGGGGCTAGCATGTCAGTGCTGCCTTGAATGTGTGCACACCCATCAGGGTCACGACAGTGCCTGGGCTCAGCTTGCTTCAACGTTGCTCTGAAATCAGAGCAGGCACTGGGAGTTGGGAGAGGCCAGGGAGTGGGAACAGGCACTTCCAAGCCTGTGGGAGACGGGGGGCTTCCTGGGCCCCTGAGAGCACAGGGATGCCCAGGTCTGGATCCATGGCTGGGTGGCTGCAGCTGCAGTTGGGAGCCCGGGCACCTGCCCTGCCAACTTGGTAGGAGGCAGGGCTCTTGCCTGTTCCTAGCTCCCACTGGCCCCATGGAACTTGTGACTCTGACTCCACCTGCCCTGCTGTAGCCAGAATCTTTGCAGTGGCCAATCCAGACAGGCCACTGCTGCTACCAATTTGTTGTGCCTAAACTGCAAAGGAAAGGGGTGGCATTGGGCAGTTGGTCATCAGCGATAAAGTTGTTTAAAGGGCTGGTTTCTGTTTAGCCCTTAGGGAAGAAAGCCTATGGTGGTTATGGAGGGAGGGGGTATAAGGAGGCATGTTCTACCCGCATCCCATCATGGCTGGGAACTCAGTTTTCAAGGTTTCTCTGGGATGCCCTTGGTTGAGAGATAGTCTGTTCAGTTGATTCAGGGGCTTGGAATTTTTTTTTATTTTTTATTTCACAATACCAAATGAGGGGTGATAACAATTAGGTTATTGGGAGTGCAAAGGAAGAGTTGTATGACCTAGAGTACTCTATACTCTATATTTGTAACCCATAAAGTTTGAAGTGGAGGAAAGTGGGGGAGGAGGAGGGGCAGAAGCATCTGTGAATCAAATGAAAGCTATGGATCCTCCCTTGCAGAAAATGCACATGAAGCATGCACCCAAACGTTCACATACAATTAATTTTATCGCACTGAAAATAGATTTTCTTACATAAAATTAAAAAAACATACCTTTACTAAGATTTATGTCTTCCTTTTTTATATACAAAAATTTACAGTTTCATTCTGAAAAACAAACAGGAAACCAAAACCAAATTGTTCAGAGAAAACAAAAAGTTAGCTTTAATTCTGCTTAAAATTTCATTGAGAAAGCTGTGTTTGTCTTGATTGTGAAGTTGACACTAAGGAGTGATCTTTGCCTTAGCAACATATATGTCATCTGTAACATCTGTGATTGTAGTGTTTCTTGTTTTTTGGATATCTGCCTCCTGGGAAATTGATAAAACTTTATCAATTCAAGTTACCTGATGAAGTTTTATCACCTCAGTTGCAGAAGCATTTCCTCCATCACTGGACAGTTTATGTGGTTATCCTCGCAAATCTCCTAAACAACGTCAAAATTTTGTCTCAGTTATTTATCAAAGAAGCCACGAATGGGCTTTTCCCTGTTGTTCTAGAATGGGCTTCTGTTTTCTTTCAGCAAGCAACAAAAAAACCTAAAACATTTGTCTTAAATTCAATCAAGCTCTTCAAGATTTGCTCTTGGGATGCTTAGCCAATTTCTTTGTAGTTGAGTAGAGTGTCCTTTACTCACAGTTCTGGCAAAATTATTTAAAAGGCTTGCTCACTTTCCCAGCAACAGGCAACATTTCTTTTGGGAATGTTGACTGAGACTTTGATGACAAAGCCTCAAAAAGACTCATTGAGGTCGGGCATGGTGGTGCATGCCTGTAATCCCAGCACTTTGGGAGGCTGAGGCAGGCAGATCACAAGGTCAAGAGTTCGAGACCAGCCTGACCAACATGGTGAAATCCCGTCTCTACTAAAAATACAAAAATTAGCCAGTTGTGGTGGCGCGTGCCTGTAATCCCAGCTATGCAGGAGGCTGAGGCAGGAGAGTCGCTTGAACCCAAGAGGCAGAGGTTGCCGTGAGCTGAGATGGTGCTACTGTACTCCAGCCTGGGTGACAGAGCGAGACTCCATCTAAAAAAAAAAAAAGACTCACCTATGCATGGAACTTTGTTCTTTGCCAAACACCACCGCTGTTCTAGAGTAGAACATCCCAATCTTTGTGCCTGAATTTCTTACAGGTGTTCCAACCTATTGATCCCCTTTGTCCTTGGGGAAACTGGGTGGGAACGGTCTTCTCTGTAAGCAAGCTCCTATGTTTATCCCATTTTACTACACAAAGATTACCATTTCTGCCACAGGCTGTGGATATAATTGGAAAAAGTTGAGAAGCATAGTTGTTTTGTTTGACAAAGATGTTCTACTGTTTCAAAGATACTGATCGCTTTTAAAGATTCCAAAAGGGGTTCTTAAAATAGAATTTTTGGCCGGGCGCGGTGGCTCAAGCCTGTAATCCCAGCACTTTGGGAGGCCGAGACGGGCGGATCACGAGGTCAGGAGATCGAGACCATCCTGGCTAACACGGTGAAACCCCGTCTCTACTAAAAAATACAAAAAAAAAACTAGCCGGGCGAGGTGGCAGGCGCCTGTAGTCCCAGCTACTTGGGAGGCTGAGGCAGGAGAATGGCGTGAACCCGGGAGGCGGAGCTTGCAGTGAGCTGAGATCTGGCCACTGCACTCCAGCCTGGGTGACAGAGCAACACTCTGTCTCAAAAAAAAAAAATAAATAAAATAAAATAAAATAGAATTTTTTTGTGATGATGTGGTATGCACATCATAGAGACATGTTGCTGGCTGTCTTCTGACCCGTCAGTAGTTTCATTCAGTAGCATGCCAAAGGAAACTGCAATAGCTGGAAATTCCTCCATGATGTGTTCCAACCACTCCCACCCCCACAAAAACAAACAATCAAATAACCCACAGTTCTGGAGTGAATGACATCATTCAACAAAGGTATTACTTAAATTTTCTTTTTCAGCTCCAAATCATAAGCCAGCTTTACCATTTCTAGGGCACACAACTACTATAAAGTTTCTGCAATTGTATTTCTTCTTTTGTTTCATAACCATATTTTTCCTTCAGGGCACAATTCAAATTTGATAGAGTATAAGTCTTCTCACCCCTTTTAGTTTCTCTCTTTAAAAAACACACACACACACAAAGTTCTTCTCTTATTCCTATTCTCTGGGGACTCTGACAAGAGTGCTTTTCAAACACTAACATTAACTCCTGCTAATTAGAAAACTGTAGGAGTTATCACTTTGATTTAGAAAAGATGAAGTGCAAAAATATAATGACTTGTCCAAAGTCATAGTTAATGATAAATATTTATTAAGCACCTCTGTCCTTAGTATTGTGTTTGATACCATACTGATGTTTTTTTGCTTTCTTAGCCAATCCTTTATTCAGAGACTTAGCCTATTTTACAAATTATCATTATTAAATGATATATTCTTTTCTACTTACTGAGTGCCAGTACTGTTCATCGTAAGCACAATATATAGTATCACAGATCTTAAATTCAAAAGGCTCAAAGTAGTTGTCTTTTGTCATCCCTTTGTCCAGGAGCCCAAATTACAGCTGCAGCCAAGGTCACCTTCTGAAATTTGAAAGAGTAACTGTTGTACACTGCTGCCCTATACTTATCTTTTTTCTGTTTACTGTTAATATTTTGCTTATTAATTTCCCTAACCTCTTATTGATGTTACTAGGGCCTTGAAAGCTTAGAGTTTTCATTGATGATGCTAAAAAAAACCCTGTTCTATGCTACATTAGATATACTATGTATGCACCCTGCCACCATAAAATATCTCTAGTCATCACGTTCAAGTGAAAGAGTAATTTATACAAAAAGATACAAAACTATCTTTGTGTATTTCCCCTTCCCACTGAGATATGCATATAACTTCAATAATAAGAAATGGGAGACACTTTTTTTATTCTTCCTTAAGAATAGAAAAAATTCTTTCTCTAAGAATTTTACAGTTATCTAAAGAATTATCTAAATATACTAAGAAGAGATGAATAAATGGCTAAATCTTTAGCTAATATTAAGATCGTTACTTATCTCAGATGAATGCTTATCTATTATGTTTTTCAAATGAAATATTGAATCTAACTACCTTGTAAATCTACGAGGACAAATTTGAAATAATTTTCTTGATATATTGTCATATGTACCATTCCTGATTGCCTGTGGAACCAGAATATACATTTTGCATAGTATTCTATAGATTTAATGTCCTATATTTTTACTGATCTAATATAATTTACTGGTCTAACACTGGGCTTTTAAACAGAGATGTTAAAAGAAGGCACCACAGCCTCCTGCAAAAAGCATGTGTTAGAAAAACTGTTGTAGAGAACATGCATTCTGAACAAAAAAGTTTCCTCTTCTTTCCCATTTTCACTGTGATTTTTAGAAGACACAATAGTTCCTACCTTTCTAGCTGGTACTATTACAACTTAATTTTGACTTCCTTAAAATCAGGACTTTCAGTTATTCAAAAAAGTCAGTTTTATTGTTAAAATTTCAATTATTCTCTTGACCATACATAAAGAAGGCATGCAAGGACATAACTATTTTCCTTGTTGTTTTTGTTATGCTTAGAACTTTTATTATAGTATTTTTATTTGTCTGGAAACATCTTTATTTCAGTATCATTTTTGAAAGATGGTTTTGCTGGGTACAGAATTCTAAGTTGGAAGTTATTTCCTGTTAGTATTAGTATTTTGGAGATCCTTCACTGTCTCCTGGTTTCTATTGCTGCAATTGAAAAGTATGCTGTTAGTCTAACTATTGCTCTTTTGAGGGTGATCTTTTCTCTGGCTATTTGCCAGTATATTCTTTTCTTTTTTTTCTTTTTTTTGAGTCTTGTTTTGTCACTGAGGCTGTAGTGCAATGGTATGGTGGTACGATCTCAGCTCACTGCAACCTCTGTCTCCCAGGTTCAAGCAATTCTTGTGGCTCAGCTTCCTGAGTAGCTGTGAATACACGTGCATGTCACCATGCCCAGCTAATTTTTGTATTTTTAGTAGAGATGGGGTTTTACCATGTGTAGCCAGGCTGGTCTTGAACTCCTGACCTAAAGTGATCTGCCCACCTTGGTCTCCCAAAGTGCTGGGATTACAGGTATGGGCCACCATGCCCAGCCTACCAATATATTCTGTTTGCTTCTGTGGTAGTGCAGTTTCACTATGATGTGTCTAACTGTGACTGTGGATTTCTTATTTTTAAAACCCACTTGGGATTCCCTGGGTCTCCTGACTCTAACAAATATTGTTTTCCTCAATTTTGAAAGATTTATGGCATATATGTACCATAACTTTATATATATATACATATGCAATTTTTGCCTTTTTTAACGTTTTTTTAAGTTCAGGGGTACAAGTGCAGGTTACACAGGTAAACTTGTGTCATGGGGGGTTTGTTGTACAGATTATTTTGTTACCCATGTATTAAGCCTAGTATCCACTAGTTATTTTAATGTCTATATTAGTTATTATTTTAATGTCATATATTCACTGAGGCTATAGCCTCATCTAGTATTTGTTTTATTTAGTGAGGGTGGAGGATGTCTCAGAATTAACTCCTCCAATGTATATGTACCTTGGGACCTAGTTTCCTGCACTTCCATATGCTTCCTAGGACTCTAGGTTCCTGATCTTGGCATATATGCCCAAAGCAGCTACAATTTCTTCACTCAGTTACTTCTCTAATTTCAGTTTGGTGTTTTTTAAATTTTGTTTATTTTTGTTGAGGGTGGCTGGAAATCTTGGGGGTTTTCCTTATTTTCCTGCAAGCTCCACAATATATTGAAAAGTATGTTTGTATATTGTGTTTTATCCAGTACCTTGGCATTTAGCTCTGGAAGAGCCAAAAATACCTATCTTGTTATGCTATCAGTAGATGTCACAAATAATTTAATTAAATGATGAGAACACATGGACACATGGGTGAGACCAGCACATACTGGGGCCTGTTGGAGGGTGGCAGGTGGGAGGAGGGAGAGGATCAGGAAGAATAGTTAGTGGATACTGGCTTAATACCTGGGTGATGGGATGATGTAAGCAGCAAACCACCATGGCACAAGTTTACCTATGTAACAAATCTGCATATCCTACACATATACCTCTGAACTTAAAATAAAAGTTGGAAATTTAAAAAAATTAATTTCCAAATGTTAGGTAAAAGAGAGAAAATGGCAGAATTCTTACAAAATGCAAAATGCTTAGTGTTAAGTCATTTATAAATTGTAAAGATAACAACAATAATAACAATTTACTGAGCTTCTAACTCTATGCCAGCCATTTTATGTACGTTGTCTCATTTACTCAAAGAACTAAGTAATATTATCTCTAAGCTATAAGCGAAAGACCCAAGACTTGGGGAAGATAAAGAATTTTTCCAAAGTCACATAGTAAGTGGCAGAGATAGGGTTTGCCAATTATAAATTGTTATGTAACTTCTTTCCATTAAGCCAGACTGCCTCCCTATTCTGCCTCCCTATTCAAGCTTTGCAATCATAGAAGATAGAACCATTCAAAAACTGTTATCAGCAATACTTTAAGGTGGCAGACTGTTCAGAGATCAACTTGGAAGCACACTATTTCCATAGCCTTAATAATGCATCCGAGGCCATGCGCAGTGGCTCACGCCTGTAATCCCAGCACTTTGCGAGGCCGAGGCGAGTAGATCATGGGATCAGGAGATCGAGACCATCCTGGCTAACACAGTGAAACCCTGTCTCTACTAAAAATACAAAAAAATTAGCTGGGCATGGTGGCAGGTGCCTGTAATCCCAGCCACTCAGGAGGCTGGGGCAGGAGAATGGCATGAACCCGGGAGGCGGAGTTTGCAGTGAGCAGAGATCACGCCACTGCACTCCAGCCTGGGCGACAGAGCGAGACTCCGTCTCAAAAAAAAGAAAAAAAAAAAATCTGATTTGGCCAAAATCTGACAATCCCTTCAAAAGAGAGCATGGATCAAAGAATTAAACAAAAATGGGAAACAGTCAAGCTGAAAATGAGCCACTCTTCAGTCATCGAATAATATCAGATAAGTTCTAGAAGTAGTATTTTGTTTTGTTTTGTTTTGTGCTTCTTTATTCACTCCCTTATTTCAAAGAGAATTTAAGATAGCTGACAAGAATACATAAAATTCAAGATATAAATGAGAAATAGGTGAGGAACAAAGGAACAAGGAGAAAGAAAAGAAGATTAAAATGAACACGTATTGAACTCTGTATAGTTATGATGCAGGTAGCAGATTGGGCCCTAAGCTTTTATGTGTGTTTTCTTTTTTTTTTTTTTTTTTGAGACGGAGTCTCGCGCTGTGTCACCCAGGCTGGAGTGCAGTGGCGCGATCTCGGCTCACTGCAAGCTCCGCCTCCCAGGTTCAGGCCATTCTCCTGCCTCAGCCTCCGAGTAGCTGGGACTACAGGCGCCCGCCACCACGCCCGGCTAGTTTTTTTTGTATTTTTAGTAGAGACGGGGTTTCACCATGTTAGCCAGGATGGTCTCGATCTCCTGACCTCGTGATCCGCCCGCCTCGGCCTCCCAAAGTGCTGGGATTACAGGCTTGAGCCACCGCGCCCGGCCTTATGTGTGTTTTCTTTTTCTTTCTTTCTTTCTTTTTTTTTTTTTTTCTTGAGACAGTGTCTTGCTGTGTCATCTAGGCTGGAGTGCAGAGGTGACACCTTGGCTCACTGCAGCCTCAACCTCCCAGGCTTAAGTAAGCCTCCTACCTCAGTCTCTGGAGTAGCTGGGACTAAAGGTATACACCATCACAAACGGCTACTTTTAAAATATTTTGTATAGACAGGGTCTTGCTGTGTTGCCAGGGTTGGTCTCGAACTCTTGGGTTCAAGTGATTCTCTCCCACCTTATGCTTCCAAAGTATTGGGATTACAGGTGAGCCACCACGCCAGGCCTCTTTCCTTTTATATTTGTATGAATTTATGGGGACAAATGTAATTTCGTTAAATGCATAGATTGCACAGTGGTGAAGTCAGGGCTTTTAGGGTATCCATCACCTGAATAATGTACATTGTATCCATTAAATAATTTCTCATCATCCAACCCTCCACCTACCAGCTTTTTAAGGCCAACTTAAAAAGGGAAACCGGAGCAGTTATGAGTCACCATGTGTATATAGTGAAAACAGCCGAATTGCTCAGAACAAACACAGATATGGCTGATGCCTATGAAGATCAAAGTTACAAAGTTCCATAAGAGGATATTGTATCATGAAAACAACATACTGATCATATAATAACTGACTTTTCTTAAGAGTGAAAGGGGAACTATTATACATTATTCTGGGACAACAGGTATAAATTGGGACTACCTCCCCAAATAAAAATGTATGCCTACTTTGCATATAGTAATCATAACTACATGTTTTATGAAAATGTTTTATTATTGCACCCATAATACAAGCCAATCATTGAACACAAAATAGTACTTTAGTAAAAGCAGCTCTATTTAAGATTAACATATCACGATTGGTTATAACTTTCAGCTGATCTAGTCAAAAGGTAGATTTTAGAGCACTCTAGGGCAAACTCTAGGGTTCTTCAGGGTCTAGGGAGTTATAATTGGAGTGTCAACCAGCTGTAGGATAACAGGGGATGGTGAATGAATAAGAACAAAATCCATCTATTGCTGAATTTTGTTTCCGACTGACTAACTGGTGGGTATAATGGCATATCCATAATAGTATACTTATTTGATGTCTATGCCATCTGCAGTAGACATTCAACAGATGTTTTTAAACAACAACTGGGCCTTCATTTATCCAACTAATTCTTGCTTGTGTTTGTCACTATGCTGAAAATATTTAGGAAGGTATCCAATTACATTTTAATAATTTCTGAATTCTTGACTTTTATAATGTAAGTAGTTCATTCTTTTTAACAGTAAACATTACTGACTCAAATTTTCCTCTGTCCCTGGCTTCTGGATAAATCCTTTTTCTTGATCTTTTAGTAGAAAGAGCTATTAAAAAATAGTTCATTCAATCAGAGGCTACATTAGTGAAAGTACAGAATTCCAAACAAGGAAACTAACAGTTGAAGCAAGACAACGGGTCTCACCTTTGGTCAGACACCATCTGGTGCAGGTCACTGTGGATGTCTGTTACTAAAGTGGGACAAAACACTGGGCACTAAATGGCAACACTACCATTTCCCATAATTTCCATGCCTCTTTTCAAATTCCCATACCTCAATCCCACCACCCCCTTTACTGCTGCTGTCAGATGACTTGGCCTCCGAGAACTCATCAATTACTTCAAATCCCTTCAGAGGTATCTGTGTCCAGTTTGGTTAGTGGAAGAGGTGTTCCCTCTTCCTTTTCAAGACACATTCCTCCACTGCTTCAGCCTGCTCAGGAATCCTGTTTTATTATTTGTTTACACTCTGTTCTGTATCTTCTCTCCCTTTTTCTAGGTTCTTACTTGTCAACAAAGAAAGGAGGTCAAGTGTCCTTTATCTTTAAATAAACCAGGCCCACCCTTTGCCCTCCAGCTTCTGCACTATCTCTTGTCTCCTCTTCACACATTCTAAAAAGGGAGCCTCCAGGCATTATCTTCCTTCCGAACTTCCCATCCATGCCTCCAATCTCTTGCAATCTAGTTTCTGGTCCCTTTCACTACTCTGAAACAGCTCTAGCCCAGTGACTTCCTAGTTGCTAAATCCCAAGAACAATTTTCTCTTATCCTCTTAAAGCATTTGTGACTGTTGACTTGTTTTAAAACTTTCTCCTCTTAATCGCTTGAACCCAGGAGGCAGAGGTTGCAGTGAGCCGAGATTGCACCACTGCACTCCAGTCTGGCGACAGAGTGAGACTCTGTCTCAAAAAACAAACAAACAACAACAACAAAAAAAACAACCAAACAAAAAACAACCAAACAAAAAACCGACAACAACAACAAAAAAACACTTTCTCCTCTCTTAGTGTCTGGGACAGTACTATTTATTGATTTTTCCTCTAATGTGCCTGAACGTTCTTTCTCAGTTGACATTATGAGCTGTGTTAAAAGACAAAATCAACAAATTTAGCTTAAATATTTTAATTGACATTTATTTGCAATTTTATAATTGAGCAACACTGCATTCTATAAAACAAGAATGAGTGTTCCAATGAGCTGAGCAGAGGAATTGGCTTTATAGACAGAAATAGGCTGAAGAAAGCAGAAATAGAACAAAAGCAGATTGGTTGTTTCAAAGTTACCTTCCTTATAGGGCTAAAATAGAGGGAACTTCTTTAGCATGCCAACTCAAGTAAACTGGGCCCATTTGGATTGGTTGCAATGAATTTCCTGTGTGTTTTTTTTTTTTTTAAACTGGCCTGTTTTAGAGTTCAGTTTGATTATGTGGCACCTAGCATGAGTGATTCCATTATAGTTTGGTCTGGTCTGCCGGCCCCAGTGTAGGAGGCTAGTCCAAAACAATGTTTCCTGTAAGTTTTATGTAACACTGATTTGATCATCCCTTAATGTTGGCTGTCCTCTATACACGATAAGCATGATGGCTTCAACTAATACCTGTTGACAAATCCCAGCTCTGCAGCTGTGGGCCAGTTCTAGGCTCCTGATCTGAATATTAAAGTGCCTAGCCTTCCTGAAACTCAACGTGTCTATAACTGAACTTACTGGCACCCTCTCCTCCATGCATTTTCCCTATGAACTAACGTCATCACCTTTATTCACTTATTCAAGATAGTCATTTGAGAATTAACTTTGATACTTCCTCTTCCTTTCCTCCTACATTTACATGTAATTGGTCATTAAGTTTTAATTCTCTTTTGAATCAGTCTCCTGCTCTCCTATATCACTGCCCTAACTTAGGACATTTCTCAATAGGAACACAGTAGTAACATTCTAACTGGTTTTCCCACCTTTCTCCTGCCTTCGTCTATACTACTGCCAGACAGACTTTCCAAAGTTGAAAGTTTAATTGTGCAGAACCTTTTCAATTGTTCCCGATTACCTTCATGACACATTCTTAGATACTTAGGATGGCATCCAAGGCCATTTGTATTCTAGCTTTGCTGAAAGTAGTCAATCTAAACTACTGAAGTCCCCAGATTAACACCATGCTCTCTAACCTCTTTTTGTGAGTTGCCTGTGCCTTTCCCACCCCCACTATTTAGTCCAAATCAACACTGAGTTCAGAGCTCTCCTCCTGTAGAGTGTTTCCTTAGCCTCCCCAACCGCGATTAGGTGCCCCTCTAGTATATTTTCACAGCACCCTGTGTTTACTTCTGTTAGGGCACTGAAATCAACCCTGCAACTGCTAACTTACATATCTGGACCCCAGCTTTAAACCATGTGAATAATAATACCTAGCATTTGTCGAAAGCTGTGTACTAGGCTTTGTATTAAGTACACTGCATGCACTATTTATTTAATCCTCATGACAAACCTTAGAAAGTAGGAACTAATACTAACCTCAACTTGCAGGTGAAGAAACTGAGCACAGAGTGGTTAAGAAACTTCCTCCATGTTGCAGAATTATATCCTAATGTTTTTGGGAGGCAAGGATCATATACTATATGTGTATGAGGAGAATGTGGCAAAGTCTGGCACATGGTAGTGCTTCAGTAAAGGTTTACAGGTCAAATAAGCGAATGAAGACCTCAGAGGACAAACCTGTGACAAACGAACAGAAATTAAAAAGCAGCAGATTTTAGTTTAGCATAACAAAAAACTTGGCCGGGTGTGGTGGCTCATGCCTATAATCCCAGCATTTTGGGAGGCTGAGGTGGGAAGATTGCTTGAGCCCAGGAGTTCAAGACAATGGGCCCAGGCAGTTGAGGCTGCAGTGAGCCAAGATTGTACCACTGCACTCCAGTATGGGCAACAGAGCAATACCGTGTCTCAAAAACGTTTTTAAATTAAAAGAGAAAGAACTTTATATTAATTAGACCATCCAATGGAATGGATTTCTCAAAAAACAGGTACACATAGCACTTATACTGAAGAGTATTTATACATTTGCATTTTCCCCCTTGTGAGTAGGGGGTAGTTCAGCTTTTATTTTTATAATAATTTTATTTTATTGCTTTTATTGCTCAGGATCTAGCCAAGGGCTAGAGATGCTCAGCAGTGTTTGTTGAACTGAATTTGTCTGAATTTAAAACCCCTACAAACTAAAAGCGGGCATTTTTAGTATAAGTTTAACTCTTATTGTTCTTTATTTCTTCCCACTATTCTGCATTTCTTTCATTTTTATTTTTTATTTTTATTTTTATTTTTATTTTTTATTTTTTTTTTTTTTGAGACGGAGTCTCGCTCTGTCGCCCAGGCTGGAGTGCAGTGGCCGGATCTCAGCTCACTGCAAGCTCCGCCTCCCGGGTTTACGCCATTCTCCTGCCTCAGCCTCCCGAGTAGCTGGGACTACAGGCGCCCGCCACCGCGCCCGGCTAGTTTTTTGTATTTTTTTAGTAGAGACGGGGTTTCACCGCGTTAGCCAGGATGGTCTCGATCTCCTGACCTCGTGATCCGCCCGTCTCGGCCTCCCAAAGTGCTGGGATTACAGGCTTGAGCCACCGCGCCCGGCCATATTCTGCATTTCTTTCAAAAGAACTTTGAGAATAAAGAGAGGACAGGAAAAAAGTTTAGAGACTTCATTTGCTGCTAGTAAAATTTCCATTAGAAAGTCAGTAAGTGCAGGGAATGTGTCTTTTTATCACTGTATCCTTAGCCTAGCACATAATAGCCAATCAATAAATACTTGTTGGATGAAACACGCACACATACAGACAGACACACCCAACAGTGTGCTCTTTACTCCCAGATGGGACCCATGGAAATCTATCCCATAGAAGGAATGTCTGCATTAGGTGAGAGATTGGACCAGATCAGTTTTATCATACTGGAAAACTAGTTAAATTATTCACATTGGATCCCAAAAGTGAAAGAAAAGAGAAGGAAAGAGAAGAAAAGCACTAAATCACAATTGCCATTCCCAAAGCTGAGGCAAGACTTAAGTAGTAGAAATCTTCCTCAAATACCCATAGGCAAGTAGTGAAAAAACAGTAGGCAGCATGACCTCTGCAGTTCTGACAAATATAAGATTATTTGATTCTCATTTATTGATCCTAAATATCCAACCGAGAGGCTGTATTTCAAGACAGTGATGGCTAGGTCTAGAATTCGTTAAAAATTATTCTCAGCAATAAGGATATGCTATAAAAACAGAGACAGAAGCCTGGGCAACACAGTAAGACCCTGTCTCTAAAAAATATAAAAAAAATTAGCCAGACATGGTGGTGCATGCCTGTGGTTGCAGCTACTCTGGAGACTGAGGTGGGAGGATTGCTTGAGCCTTGGAGGTCAAGGTCCTAACACTGTATTCCAGTCTGGGTGACAGAATGAGATCCTGTCTCAAAAATAATAATAAAATACAATAAAAATAGAGAGAAATTATTAACCTAATGGAGTTTATATCATTCTAATGGACTATGGGTGGGGAGACAAGTGATAAACAAGCTATTTCAGATAAGAGTGTCCAGAGAAGGTACCAAGATGCCAGGAAGTGGCAAAATTAAAGAAACAACATGACAGTGGTCACATCTTAAAATGCTAGGCTCTGTAGTCATTGGTACTAGTCAATGGGGCCTTAGAGTAATTTTTGACACTAACTTGTTAACACTTCGAGGATCTATTCCTTTCTGAGTGTCCTACTATCTAAATTCCCCATATACGTTGTTTCTAACTGCTCCTGCTTCTTCACTGGTTTCCAGCCTTCCTCTCCTCTGGGCATATAAAAAATGACTAAAATTTTCCCTTTTCAAAAACCATCAACAAATCTGTTAAGAAGCATATGGCAGTTTTCTATCATCTATCTAATTTTTGTTCCTGTTTTATCTCTCTCAAGTCTACTGCTAAACTATTCTAACCATTCATCAGAGTCTCTCTTCTTCATTCCTTCAGTAAACCAGAATAATCTCTTTTTATATTTACCAATCACACTTCCTCTCCTCATTTAAAAATCCCGATTTTCTTTTTCCTCCATGAAATTGTTCCTAACTTAGTAGAAATAAGGTTAAGCATTAACATATTAGCAATTATACAATTACAGCCAGGATTTGAAAGTTATGTCATAAAACAGTAAAATATGGAGAAAAGGATTACAACTAGATTTTACATGTTTTATATTCAAATTGGTTTATTAATGTTTATATTTCTCTTTAGCTTGAGTACAAGACTTCAAGACACAGACTATTTTTTTGAGCTATATGCCATGATTTCTAGCACAGGCCCTAATTAATATTAGATGTCTTGATAGGCTTCAGATCCAAATGATGGAGATAATTGTCTGCTATTGTGGAGTCAATATATAAGAATCACAAATACCTCCATGAGGTATTATTTGCTCGCAAAGAACCATAAAGACCAATATTTGCTTTTAAAAATATAGCTCTTAAATAAAGGCTTGGTGAATACTCTGGGCACACTGCCTATGTGGTAGCCCTGCTCTGTAAGGAGCAGTTAAAAAAATTAACAACAACAAAAAAAGGCTATCACTCACAGCAAAAAAATATTTTTAGAAGTTCAATGAGGCTGAATGTTCCTTATACCACTGTATGTATATCTTCCAACCTAAACCATTTTCCTCTAGGATACACTTTGAGTAGTTATCACCTCAAATTTAAGCAATACTTTGTACCTAGGGTTCTCAAACAATTAATCATATTCAGAATTTTTTTTCCCGATTTTAAAGATAAATAATATTAGAAATATGAGGTCACTCATTCAATATTTCAAAGTAAAGTAGTATAGGTGCTAGTAAGATCTAGAACTGCTATTTTTGTTTTGGACAACTCTTGTATATTTAAATATTTACTATTCTTAAATATTAACTATTACCATTGTATATTTAAATATTTATATAGTATAAATTATAATAACTGCAAAAGAAAGCATTTAAGCTCTCGGGTTTGATCATATTGAAATAAATATAAATCTGCTTACTTTATGCAAGGAGCATATGAGAAATATCCAAATGTTTTATAACGTTTTCCTTTAACTGTAATAAATGACTATGCTGGAAAAAATAATTGTTTTATAGTGCAGGGTCTCAGGGAACATTAATCTCATTTCAAGTAAAGGCATTTTATCTTTTTATAGCTGATTTAATAATCTATGAGTGACTAGATGAAATACCATACACAAATGTGCCTGGCATAGGGTAGGTACTCTGTGCATATGATCAGATCTAAATGTAGAATCTATTCTTTATGGATAAGTCACATGATCCAGGATTTCTTTTGCTCAGACACACAGATGCCATGATTGAATCCAGAGGTGATTACAGCTAGATACCAAATCAATAAACATCCAAACGTGTTCAATGTTTCTCACTACTGTGTGTGTCTGAGCCAACTTTAAAACAAATACTTTTTCTTATACAGTCATGCATCACTTAATGATAACCATACATTTTGAGAAATGCATCATTAGGCAATTTTGTCATTATGGAAACACAGAGTGTACTTACACAAACCTAGATGGTATAGCCTACAACCCACCAAGGCTATATCGCAGAGCCTATTGCTCTGAGGCTACAACCTGTATAGCATGTGACTGTACTGAATACTGTAGGCAACTGTACCACCATGGTAAGTATTTGTGCATCTAAACATAGCTAAACATAGAAAAGGTACAGTACAAATATAATAGTATAATTTCATGGGACCCTGCCATAAATGTGGTCCATAATTGAAATGTCATTATGGGACACATGACTGTATATATTTATCATAAGTGATAGTAGTTTGCAGTTAGTTTCTGTAACACCTACATTTTATCTGGCTCAAGTTCATTAAAAAAAATACAGTCATGCATCACTTAATAACATTTGGCTTACATAAATTCAAAGATGGTTGGCATCTTAGATTTATTTATTTATTTATTTAAAGACAGGGTCTCACTCTGTTACCGTGGGTGGAGTGCAGTGGCACGATCATGGCTCACTGCAGCCTTGACCTCTTGGGCTCAAGTGGTCCCCACTTCTCAGCCTCCTGAGTAGCTGGGGTTACAGGCACACACCACCACACCTGGATGTTTTTATTTTTTGCAGAGATAGGGTCCTACTATGCTGCCCAGGCTGGTCTTAAACTCTAGGGCTCAAGTGATTCTCCTGCCTTGGCCTCCAAGGTGCTAGGATTACAGGTGTGAGCCACCGTGCCTAGCCTATAATACTTTAATACTCCAGTTAGGGTCAGTCCAAGTGGAGTTTTGTCAAAATATTTTTTACCTAAATAAACATGGACTTTAACAGATGACAGCATTGTGTTTTCATTTGTTTGAGATGGGCCTGCTTTGCTGCCTAGGCTGGAGTAGAGCAGCATGATCATGGCTCAGTGCAGCCTTGACCTCCCAGGCTCAAGCGATCCTCCCACCTCAACCTCCCAAGTAGCTGGGACTACAGGTGGGTGCCACCATACCTGGCTAGTTAAAAAACTTTTTTTGTAGACACAAGGTCTCACTATGTTGCCCAGGCTGGTCTTGAACTCCTGGGCTCGAGTGATCCTCCTGCCTCAGCCCCCCAAAGTGCTGGGATTATAGCCATAAGCCACCATCTTACTTTAATAGTTAATTTTTTTTTTAAATTACCAAGTAAAGTATGCAACAGAAGCTCATCCTTACTTCTCAAAATTGTGTTTCCCATTTTTTTTTTTTTTTCTTTAAAGAGATGGAGTCTCGCTATTGTTGCCTGGGCTGGCCTTGAACTCCTGGGCTCAAGGTATCCTCCCACCTCAGTCTATGGAGTAGGTAGGACTACAGGACTACAGGCATGTGCCATGTGTTTTATCTTTTAAATTCAGGGATGCAGGGAAGCATGTGATCATCAGGATAAGGAACATAAGAAGGGTCAGAGTTTTTTTTTTTTGTTTTTTGTTTTGTTTTAGTTTGTGTTTTAAGCAGCCAGGTGTTTTTTTATTTTTTCTTTTTTTTTTAAGCCAGGATCTTACTCTGTCACCTGGCTGGAGTGCAGTGGTGCAATCATGGCTCACTGCAGCCTCGACCTCTCAAGCTCAAGTGACCCTCTTGCCTTGGCCTCTGAAGTAGTTAGGACCACAAGTGCACAAGTGCCCAGATATTTTTAATTTTTTTTTGGAGATGGGGTCTCGCTGTGTTGTCCAGGCTGGTCTGAACTACTGGTCTCCAGCGATCCTCCCGCCTTGGACTCTCAAAGTGCTGGAATTATAGGCATATTGTGCATGGCCTAAGGAGTCATTTCAAAGAGGCCCCCCATGGCAAAACATCTACTGGAATATGTCCTGTTGTAAGGAAGAATGACCCACACATACAATATGTTATGAGTCTTGGAAATCGGTCAAGTTCTCTCCATTGTACTTCTGCAATATTCCTCACATCTACTGTTTTCTCATTCTGTTAATGAACGCTTTGCTTCCAGTTTCCTGTTTTGTCATGATAGTGGTTTACTACATTCCTTACAAGTCACCTCCTGTTCTCAACCTCTGTCAAGACAACTGTTTTCACCAGTTGTGAACAAGTAATAATTCTAAAAGTTAAACATACATTTAAACAGTCAAATCGGTATCTATCTGCAATTATCTATAATAGTGTAATTCCCCTTCATGTATTTTCATATGCTTGAATGGGATGGAATTCACTGCAGAAAAGCCGAGGGCCCAGGAATTGCACATATCCCTGCACATGTGTATGTCTATCATTTGTGTAGCACAAGAAAAATGACTGAGAATAATGTAGCCTTAGGGAAAAAATGTCCAAATCCCAGATTGGCCTGAACACAGCTTTCTGGCTTCTTTTTCACCCTCACTCCCACAAAATGGGCTCATTCAGTGGGCCATTCACCATTCCCAAATCATGCCTTACACTTTTGTGCCTCTGGGCTTTTGAATATCTTAGCCCTACATTCCCCATTAATGGTAACATTGAACATTCTTACTTTAAGATAGACTATTCTTACAAAGCTTCCAGACTCCTCCAGGCAGAGCCAATACCTACATCATACTCCTTGATCATACCATAGTAGAATTACTCCTATGTCCACTCCTCCTTCCCACCACTCACGAACTCCAAAACTTAAGGCACTGTACCTTCTTCAAACAGCTTCTTATCTTAGCACATTGCTTGGCTAACAGTGTTATATCCATGGTAGTTTGAATGGAGATAGAAAAAAAATAACAGCAACTAAACATCCGGTTCTAAAGGATATTAAAGAACTCTCCAATTGTTTATAAGACTTACTCATTTAAGCTACTGCATGAACATCTAATTTAAAAGGCCGTCAAGGCAGGAAGTCTTGAAATTTCCATTAGTAACACTTCTGTATCAAATAGTCCTTAAAAGTTTTCTTTTACAAAGAAAATTCTCATAAAATTCTACAAAAAGGGTGCTCAAATTGCCAAAATACGAGCTTCATACTACCTATTAAGGGTCCTCTAAAAAGCATGATAATCTAATTAAGAAAACATGTTTTACCAGACATTCTCAATGTGTCCATCTTAAACTGATTTAATGATTAGATAGCAGTATTCTTGCTGGTTTTCTTTTTCTTTTCCTCTAAACTCAAATAATTCCTTCGTGTATTTTCTGTTTCCTATTTGTTCCTGATATTTTATTATAGTTTATGGCCTTCAGTATGGATTAGATCCCCAACTGCAATATACAAAACTTTTTGATTATCTTAAACACCCCTAAATCTCCAAGGAATCTGCAAATTTCTCTTTCTACTAATAAGAAAGATGGCAAAATTCTCTACATTCCCCATAAACAGGTATCATACTTGATAACCGAGACTTCCCCAAATGTCCTTGCTTCATGGGTCTGAAGACCTATTACTACTTGCACAGCAGTGGAGTTCCTTCATTTTGGTAAATGTGTACTTAAATACTCTTTAGCACATCCAGTAAATTCTGAAGAATTCCAAGACGTCTCTGGCAGATGAGGCAGGAAACCTATGGGAAAGCATTTGGAGAAGCTCTATAACGTGAAGTAACAGGAAAGAGTGAGGAAGATGCCGCAAATTCTGGGAAACTATATGAACTGTTGAAAGCAGTGGGAACATAAGTAGATAAATTACACTTTTGGGAGGTAGGAGTTGAGAGTGAAGTAGAAGGCTATGAAAAAAGTTCCAGAGTCCCAGAGGGGTAAATGTTGAAGTGAAATGAAATAAATCAGAATACCCTGATTTCTATACCTCACAGTTTTGAAATGCTTCATCATCTATGAACAGATCTTTTATAAGGTTAGGTCTATAACTTTTCAACAGATAAAAACAGCTGATCACCATCTTAAATATGAACCTGTAAAACAGTGTCCATTTAAAAATATTCTATTTCTTCCAAGTATAGAGAAAACAAATATGCATGAAAATATACACGTTATTTCATAATAATTAATTTTATCAAATCAGGAGCATATTAGCTTTGCATTACAAACTGACTCTCCAGAGTTAGATTTATATTAACATATTCAATAATACATATTGAGCATTATATTGGTTATATGCAAGATGGGATTACAAAAAATGAGTACAGACTCTTGTCCTCAAGAAGCTCACACTCTAGTAAAGGATTGGGCACTTTTGGTTTTAGACACGTGTGTTCAATTTTTAACAATATTTAGACCACCATTTTCCAGTATTTTCCTTGGAACACCAATCCTCGTAAAAGGGTAGATTGAGTTAGAAAAGAGAACATACCCAGAGGATAACATAGGAGGACATTAAAGGCACTGAGAAGTCTTGTAGTAAAGAACTTTAACTTTGCTTAACCTGACATTTCTCAAAGTTACGGAACTGCATTTTTTTCTTTTTTTTTAACCCAACAACTATAAACAGATCACGGCACATTTTGAGAAATACTGGTTTGGACACGCAATTTAAAAGATGCATTTTTAAATGTTTCCAAAGGCACTGAAACACAAACTTTTAACACCTTTCACATTTTTGGAATACAAAAGAACAAGTTAGTAAATTATTGGGAAAGTATTCTGAAATAATTTGAGGCATGGGGTTAAGGGATACGGAGGGAATAACAAATAGAATAGCTTTCTAAAACCACAGACAACTATCTATAACTGTAAGTTATGCTTTATAAAGACTAAAAATAGCCCTAACATTTTTGAAACAGATGACATATATAATTTTATTAAAATCTGTTTTATATGAATATATGTTGAGGCTGCTTAAAAAAAAATCTTAATCTGAGATAAATTTTACTTCTATTTTTAATTACATGTAGAGGCAAGACATTATATGCTCCGTATTCCATTTGTTAGCATTATCTTTCTGTCCTTTTTTCTTTATTTTCTGATACAGGGCCTTGCTTTGTCATCCAAGTTGGAGTGCAGTGGTGCCATCACAGCTCACCATAGCCCTGAACTCGTGGGCTCAAGCAATCCTCCCGCTTCAGTCTCCAGAGTAGCTGGGACTACAGCTGCGAGCCACCAGGAATGGCTGATTTTTCTGTAGAGATCGGGGTCTTGCTTTGTTGCTCAGGCTGGTTTTGAATTCCTGGCCTCAATCAATCCTCCTACCTCAGTCTCCCCAAGTTTGGGATTACAGGGATGAGCCATTATGCCTGGCCCTTTCTGTCCTTTCCTGAATTTTAAGTTTGTACCTACTCTTCTCTCTTGATGCTAGCTAATGGAAATCTGATATTTACATACTTCTAATTGCTGTTTTCTTAAAACAAACAAACAAACAGCAATATCAAAAGGGGAAAATGTTCCCTCTTCCCTATAGCTGAAGAAAAGCAAATAGAATTATATTCTGTATCATAAAACTGGGTTTAAAAATATTATTTCAAGTAAAATAGTCTTCCCAGACAGCTGGATTTCAGTGTTGCTATATTCTGTGAAAAATAATGTAAGTTTACAGTCTGTAATTATGATTAGTTGTCTGATTGAATGATTTGTTGTCTTGTTAATAATATTTAAAACAACATTCTGATTCCTGAAAGTTGCCTTTGCAAATTTATTTGTTAAACTGAGAAAAAAAGATTCATGGCACAACCCCTTTCTTGCAAATATATGGTCACACACGTATTTTACTATGTATTATTTCTTATTGAAAGAGTTAAGTCTTGTTTAAATTAGTAATTCGTGCTATGACTAAAACAAAACACTGTATAATACTGAAGAGGGAACTGGCAGCTTGGAGAAAAAAACCAAATTGGCTTCGAGACATGCAGTCTGTTCTTAAGACAAAGTAGTAAAAAATTTTGCTTTCTCCATATTCTTCCTAGATGGCAGAAAGTGCTGTCCTCACCTGAGATGATACTTTAACTTCCGAAAAGTCATAAATGACTGATGCTCCTTAAGCTTTTGGGTAGTTCTTAACTGTAGACAATTGTAAAAACAATAAAGATTCCTCGCTTCTGGAGGAGCTAAAATATCTACTCCTTAGTCTCCTCTGCTGTGGATATTACAAAATACTGTCATTGTTACTAAACTAAGGCTGTGGTGATTTCTTCATGTTTTTATTTTTAATTTTATTCTTAGTAGAGACAAGGTCTTGCTATGTTGCTCAGGCTGGTCTCAAACTCCTGGGTTCAAGAGATCTTCCCACCTCAGCCTACCAAAGTGCTAGGATTATACAGACGTAGGCATGAGCCACTCTGCCTGGCCCATGTGGTGACTTCTTCACAGGCACTGTTGCTCTTATATTTATTAACTGATTTCTTCTGCTAACTCATTCACTTGTTACTATTAAGATCAGGTCACAAACTAAACAGAGAATTAGCGTGATAAATAAAATCATCCGTCCTGGGAGCTCTCTGTAAATATGCAGGTTAATATCATATATGTGTTGTTCATAAGTTTTAGTGATTATGTGTACTTTTGTAGGATGGGTAGAAAACATAACATATTTGAAAGCTGAAACAATGAGTATTGGCAAAAGTCTTTATTGTTACATTTGGAATAGCATTTCGCCTATTTATAGTAACTAGGGAATACACTTTATAAGACAGATTGTAATAGTTTATAACTCCTTGAGATTTTGTAAAGCATTTGCTACCTCTCTATCTAGAAACAATAGGGAAAGTATAACACCAAGATGGGATTCTAAAGACACTGAAGTGGCCAGGCACACTGTTCATTTTTCTTAAGAAATCTTCAGCAGCAAGGATTGGATTTTGCAGGTTCATGAGTGGAAGACAGAGCCTGAAACTTACTTGCAGGGGCCTTTTTCAAGCCCTCCTGAGTACCTGTCAGGTACAAAGGTCCTCTGTCTTGAATCTATGCTTTACGTTTAAGATGTTCATCTTATCTATCAAACAATTTCTTATTAGTAATCTTTGGTTTCTCACAGTGTCTAGAAGAAAAGTTCCTGGACACTTCCTACTCGAGTAACCAGAGTACTTGTACAGCTTACAAATAGTTTCTGGTAGCTGAGACTATCTAGACAGCTGATCGACCTTTTGTCCTAACCCTGGCTTATAAGGAAAATTCAACCCCATGTTTTAGACATGTCCAAAAAGCTTTCCAGATATGCTCCAAATGAGTCCATCATGAAGCAGCTAAACTTTTCAGAAGATAGCATTTAACTTGCCCATCTGTCAGTAAGGTCTTGCCTCTGACCTCATTTGACAGTTCCTAACTAGTAATTTGTCTTCCTTAAATACAGTCTAACTTTTACTTTCATGCATTGAGGATTGGCCTTGGCCACTTCTGAACTGGGTCCAAAGACTACATTAGTTTAAGGCAGATCTACTGATCTGAAAATCTTTATGAAGGGAATCTATTTAGTCACTTTCTTTCTGGAAAATAAATCCTTATCTGAGACCTGTCACTCAAAACAAGAGAAAGCAGGACTGTTGATTTCTCTCATAAAAAAAAGACTGGCAAATGATCACCATTAGAATGACAGGTGCATGACATTAAGCAAGCACTGGGAGGGCTGCTTCGTGGTTACCTTAGTCTGTTTGGGCTGATATAACAAAATATGATAGACTGGGTAGCTTATAAACCTAATAAATTTCTGTCTCTCAGTTTGGGAGTTTGGGAAGTCCCAGATTAAGGCATTGGCAGATTTGGTGTCTGGTGAGGTCCTGCTTCCTATATAATGGTCTTTTTGCTGTAACCTCACAAGGCAGAAGGGGTAAACCAGTTCTCTGGGGTCTCTTTTACAAGGGCACTAATTCATTAGGGTTCTGCCCTCATGATCTAATCACCTTTCAAAGGTTCCATTTCCTAATGCCTCCATAGTTAGGATTTCAACATTCAGATCACAGCACTACCCTACCCTTCCTGAACTTTCTGGCTTTGTTATTGAGTCTGAATTATAACCTGAGAAGTGTCTACCATCAAAGGCTAACTAAAATGAACTTTACTAAAAATAATGGACCATACCTAGTTATTACTCTTACATTCTTGGCTATGGAAACTCAAAAGTTACAATAACAATACATTCCATAAATGCTGGATCTGTTGTCAATTACAAGACACTAAAGGAGAAACTCCTACCATACCAGTGCCTTTACCTCAATAACATGCACAATGTTTGGACAGCTGGAGGTAAAAGCCTTTCATGTTCAGAGTATGGCACTCGTTTGTCACAATAAAATTTTTGGGAAATTATGCAGGTAACTGGTTTACATTTAGCAAGTGATATCCCTGAATTCTTGCACTGTGTTAATGGAAACAGAGCTGCTTGTCCTAGGCTGCACTAAAATACTACCTGGCACTTTGATTCTGGGTGAAACCTCCAGCTTTAACTTGTGACTTTAAGAAAAATAGTATGGACCAAGTGCCCTGGCTCACGCTTGTAATCCCAGCATTTTGGGAGGCCAAGATGAGAGGACTGGTTGAGCTCAGTTCAAGACCAGCCTAGGCAACATAGCAAGACGGTGTCTCTACAAAAATAAAAATAAAAAAATTAACTGGGTGTGGTGCTGCATGCCTGTAGTTTCAGCTACTCAGAAGGCTGAGGCAGGAGAATTGCTTGAGCCTGGGAAGGTCAAGGCTGCAGTGAGCCATGATTGTACTCCAGCCTGGGTGACAGAGCCAGAACCCCTCCCTCTAAAAAAAAAAAAAAAAAAGAGAGTATGGTTAAGACACCTATTTCATCTGTTGAGCTCATGTTCAGTCATAAATATCTGGCCTGGCTTTTTTAATCTTCCTATACTTCTTAGGGGGAAACAGTCATAACAATCTGATTAAGTGAGGTTACACACAATATAGAAAGACCAAAAACTATTGAAATAAGGTAACAACGGGACAACTTTTCTAAATCTGCTTACTACTGAAAGGATGGCCACGACACTAAGGTCCTACAGAATCACATAGCTTAGCCAGCAAAGGAAGTGTATGTGCTCTTATCAGCAAGGAATGATACCCCTACATTCCTGGCAATTCGTATCAAAAATAATTTGTCAAGCTGCACCAGACAGAGATAGGACCTTTTTTTTTTACATAGGTGGGTAGCCTTCTATAGGCCCTTTAGCATTTATAAATTGTACAAGGTATTACTGTGAGGCTAAAAAAAGTTAGTCCATTATGTATGTAGCAGTAATATTTATAAAATGTTATATAAGTTGTAGCCTCAAAAGACTCATTTCAGGTTTCTTACTGGTTATTAAGTATCGCACACTGGCAAATAATATGTAAGAATAAATGATAAGAAAGTTCATGCAGATTCTTTATTTATTTTAAATCCAATTTTACTTTTTTAAAAATAGAGAGAGGGTCTTGCTATGTTGCTCAGGCTGGTCTCGAACTCCTGGTCTCAAGGGACGCTCCTGCCTTGGCCTCCCAAAGTGCTGAGATTACAGGCATAAGCGACCCCACCCCACCTCATGCAGATTCTAATTTAAGATAAAATATCACCTGAGAAGTCCTAGACTATATTTGAACTCAGTTTTCCGAATAATTCCCTAAAGAAGAAGGGCCTTTTAGCCTACTCTAATTCTATTTTTATTTTGCTGATTTTCCATCACTTTTACTGATCAATGATTTCTGTTTAAACTTTTATATACTACTCCTTAAATTAGAAACAATTCAGATAAATTTATGGTTTTATGCTTATTTGCTTAGCAACTAAGTTGATTCTAAAAATTGGATTTTTTTAGCAAGACAGAAAGAATGTTTAGTAGAAAAAGCACTGATTTGGGAGCCAGGAGGCTTATAGTGAAGTGTTTACACTTTAAGAATGAGCTAAATGTATAACTTAAATCAAGTGCATTGGCTTAATTATTGGAACCTCAGTAAAGCATATGTTTTCTCTCAAATATGCCCTTTCCCGTCAGTTCAGTAGGGAGTGGGCCAAAAGGGAAAATCTGAATGCTAACATATATGTAAAACATGATGGGAAACTACCCTCTCCCTTCCACCAAAACAATGCATGGAGTTGTGGATTTTAAATAACAGTAATTATTCATATGAGACTCTATACCAAAAAGGGCACAGAAATAATTCATGTATTACTAATACCTACGGAACAATAGGAATATGCACAGATTAGGGCAAAACTAGCATTTTGTTTTTTTAAAGGTATGCTACACTGCAGTCTGAAGTAGTATTCTTAAAGTTCAAATTACACATTGGGTCCACAGATAATACACAAAAACTGATTTGGGATAAATGAGCCCTATGGATGATCTCTACAAAAGCAACATCTGGGCCAACACCTACATACACTCACCAGAAACTGCAGCAAATACAAGCAGAGCAGGTAAGCACAAAGGAGAACAGGAAGATGGCAGTGTAACCTGGCTACACCATTGGAAACATTCTGATGAATGCCATCCATGAACACAAGCACACACTACTACTCACAAAACGGTAATAAATTCATATTCATCCCCAGGCATTCCCAATTAGTGAAGAATTATATTTGAAGCCTACTTTAAAATAATAGGGGCTGACCACGGTGATTCACGCCTGTAATCCCAGCACTTTAGAAGGCCAAGACGGGCCGATGGCTTGAGCACGCAGATTGCTTGAGCTCAGGAGTTCAAGACCAGCCTGGGCAACATAGCGAGACCCCTGTCTTTACAAAAAATACAAAAATTAGCCAGGTGTGGTGTGGTGTGTGCACCTGCAGTCCTAGCTATTCAGGAGGCTGAGGTGTGAGTCTTGCTTGAGCCCAGGGGGCAGAGGTTGCAGTGAGCCAAGATTGCGCTACTGCACCCCAGCCTGGGCAACAGAGACCCCGCCTCAAAAATAAATAAAAAAATACATTAATTAATGTAATCCCCCATCCATCTATTTTCAATACAGGGCAAACCAAAAAGCAGTTCTGTGCATTTAACCTAAATTTTTCTATACGAATATATTGTATGTAGTTCTTTAAAAATAGATTTTTGCTCATTTGCCGTAATTTTTTTAATTTGATGAATTGAAGTGGTATTCCTTAACTGCAATTTCAAGATGTTTTTCCCTACAGGCCAACAACCCACAAAATAAAATGCCACACCTGAAGCAATCCTCCAAACTTACTATCCGTCATTAACAAATAGAGCTTTAACCTTTTGGGCATGCCTGCTGAGACCTTCTCCCTAGAAAAATGCAGTAAATACATCTTGTTTCATAGGGCTCATGGACTTGTTGAACACTATACACAGGCCACAAGTAGAATCTATTGTCTACCTGAGAATATACTATTATTTCGAAAGTCTCTTAGGAATTGGCAGCAAGGAGTGTATGTGCAATGGGTACAAATCCACCCAGGGTTTTGTAGTTGTGATATTACTACTATTTTTGGTGGCCTCAACTTTAATGGAGCAGAAAAACAATTGAGGTTAGCAAATAGCAGTGTAAAGGATGGATTCAGCTCATTGGGAAGAAAAAAAAATTCTGCATACCCTGAAGAAAGAGAAGCTTCTTTTCAGTTTCCAGAGAACCAGAAGGACCATCATTTAACTTCTGATTAACTTTGAGTATGATAAGTAGGAAATGTCTTTAAATGGGGTTAAAATTAATAGACATTAGAAACAGAAACTACACTCTTATTTAAGCTATCAGTAATCATTGATGGCTAAATGTTATTAGTATTGTTAATAAGAGGGAAATTCAGTTATAAAAATAGAGCACAATACTCTAAAATTTTCATCTTTGTTTAAAATACTTGGAGGCAGTGTAGTTAAATGCAAAATATTATGTCAGTTATTTTGTACACCTGAAGGACTGTTTATAAATGTTTCTCATGTACATTATCACACAAATATTATTCTAGAATACTTGAGTTCTACATACTACAAATCATGTTAAAGAATCATAGCACCTTTAAAAAATTGTTCATACTGAACTGTTGGATAGAATTTCCCTTAATGTATAGCAATAAGCTTCAACAATTTACAGTGGCTCAGGTTGAATATCTATTTTGATGCTATATATGAAGAGTCTGATATGTTTTCTGACAAAAGCAAAAGCTAAATAAATTATTATTAAGTCAACACTACTGACTCATGTAGTTATTAAGGAAAACTATATATACTTTCATGAAACCTAATTATTACACAGTTTTGCATTTCAGCTTAATTCCTATTTTATTGTTTTGCCAACAAGACTGCCAACTCCTTAAGCATTACAGCTAGTCAAGAATTAAATCCGCATTAAATACAGAATTAATTTGTCTTTGGGGTTTAATTTTTTTTAATTAATAGCAAAGTGCTATGTCAAGAAGAGTCAACGTACCAAAAAATTAAAACAGAAAATCAAAATTCATTAAAACAATTTCTGTTTGTTTGCTCAGTAGTATATTTTTTACATTCACTGAACATTGCCTTGCCTTTCCCATAATTAAAAAGTTAATTATTGGAATCATATTTTTTGTAGATCCCAGTTTTCAAACAATGTGATTTAAATGCTTGTTATTAACATTATTACAACACTTTGAGTAACACTGATACTAACACTAAAGTGATGCTGTTTTGTACATAATTAAATTTGTTATCATTCTAAACAGAACTTTAAATTTAACTCTGTGGTAAAGACCCTGCTTAAGTATTGAACCCTCCAGTCTGAATATTTTTATAACCTTTTTTGTTTTAAGAGACAGAGACGCGAACTCCTCGGCTCAAGGGGTCCTTCTGTCTCAGCCTCCTGAGTAGCTAGGACTACAGCTGTGTACCACTGTGCCCAGCTTCATTATAACCTGTTAAAGGTAGCAGTTAAGTTCCTTGAGGGTCAAGTCATTCTCCCTTCCCCCAACTCTTGTCCAAATATTCAAGAAATATTTACTCAGTGATTTAGTAATCTACATTTAGTTACAAATATATTTATTACTAAATATAGATTACCATTAATAAATAGTTCCTTGGTTTAGTATGGTCTCTTAAAGTTTTCAGAAGCTATTAAATACTATAAACTGTGTATAATGAGCACAGTTTTTAGACATCTTTTCAGTGATCAAAACAGAGGAAATGAATAAGAATGGACAAATGTAGCAAATTAAATCCATAACAGTTTTAAAAATTCTGGATTAAACAACCCAAACAACTAATAAAATCAACTCTTTGTCAAAAGTACATCTGGGAATGCTTCTCTAAAAAATATTATTATAATTGCCTAAAATTTAATTTTTTAGTTGTCTTATTAGAAAGTCTTTAATTGAAAATTATCACTTAAAAATCAAACTGGCTTTAATGTACAAAGCATAATCTCCAATATCTACTGAAAATAATTTTTTAAAAAAAATCCCACATTTCTGATTCCTTTTTAAGAGAAAAAAAAAAAATTGAAAAAATCCCCCAAAGCTTATCAGGCTTTTTTGGGCCAAATCATTCAGAAATCTCTCTATAAAAGATTCAGAGTATATTCAGGGCATTAAAATTACCCTACTCTGAAGTAGAATAAACTATTTCCTTATCTTTTAAAAGCTTAGTTATCAATACTACTTAGAATTACCATCAGAGTGTCTGTATTAAGAGTACCCTAAACTGCAGCAGAATAAACTATTTCCTCACCTTTTAAGAGCTTAGTTATCAGTACCCCTTAGAATCATCATAAGAATGGGAGGGCTTCATCTAGGATTTGATATTGTAATTAAATTTTCAAATAAGACAAATTAGTCCACATAAAAAAGTACAGCAATAGGTACAGGCAAGAGAAGCCATGAAGGCATTCTCGAATCTCGCCAAAGAATTTTTCTCTAAAATCATCTTTAAGGGAAATACCAATTTAACTTCAATAGCCTTGTTTAACGATTCAAACTATTTTTTTAAATCTTAGAATAACCTAAAATCACAAAATTTCTCCACTGAGTTGGCATACCAATTCCTCAATTTAAGTTATTTCAGCTGTTGTAATCATACACCTGATATGCTTGATTTGAAACTGGGTAGTTTTTTAAGGTTTAGTTGAGTGAGGGAATTATTAATTTATCACAATTTCCAGACTAATATTAAAACTGATGGTAAGAATGAAAAATTCAAATAAAATAACAGAAACCTCTAATTACGGTGTGCAGCGTTTGCAGTTACAAAAGCAACACTTTCCATTTTTCCCATCATAAGGACTTTGTCCAAAATAGTAAACTATACAAATTGGATTGCAGCAATTTCCACTGTTATTGGTAATTTTTTAATAGGAACACTTTCCATTAATGCTTGAAAACTACGAACTACATTTTATTTTGTATCTTGTCAAATTAGTTGGAGAATATCTATTGTGAAGCTGTCAGCACATCTCTAACATTACTTTGCCAGGATCCACCTGCTCTATGCTGCCCACTACAGGAAATGCAATATGGTAATAAGAAATATAATAGAAGGTTACTTTAGTACTATCTCATAAAAAATATACTGACTCTACTTCGATGCTAAATGTGGTGTTCTTGCAAGAGATACAGACTGATTAGTGGCAATCAAATTTATCAACTCTAAAGGACATCAGTAAGAACAGACAGGACCAGAAATTTTATCTTGGTGATCCACATGCCAGGATTGGCGCGGCAGAGGATGGAGTGTGGAACTTAGTGATTGAGGCGCAGCCTGCAGAAATCTCAACTTCTGCGCTAGAGATTAAATACGAGGATCAAAATCAACATAAACTACACCCCTTTTTAAAAAGTCATGTAAACACAAATGATTGCTGCAACTAGAAAACAACATTTAAAATAAATTATTCTTGTGATGCATATCTGTTTCAACAAACAAACCTTTCCTTAAACCTTTACGTTACTCTTACAGGCAAATACCGTTAATAGCTTACTTTTGTCTTACATTTTTCTAATCACAGGAAAATTGAAACGTTAAGTAATCTGATAAACATCAAGTTTTACGTTTATGCTTTTGACCGCAGGGTATACACTGTTAAGAATTTAAATTCTATTCATCAGATATACTTTAGGACTCCATTTTGAAGATAGCCTCTTCTACAGAAAAGGAATTTTAAAAAGTCAATTCTCCAGTTTCTCATCACATCTTTTTTTTTTTTTTTTTAAAAAGGCTTTTAAACATTAGTATCACTCCAAGTCTTTAGCCTTTGATACTTGCTCTGAAAAGCAAAACACACTATTGTATACGTTAGTGTATGTACACACACACATTAACAGTGACATAAAAGTGGAAACCGCCTCTTGAAAAGTAAAAATGTCATCCCTCCATTCTGCCCTTAAATGAGAAATAAAGACAATAGATTTGCCCACTGCAGACTGGGATACCAGAAAAGACATTCTAAATCTAGCCTGAGACAATATTAACCTTCTATCTTAAGTCCCAACTCGGACGACTTAAATTTCAGTGTACGTGCCTCCGTTCCCACTCTTGCCCCATCAGCTCCATCAGCACCGTCATCCCCAGCTCGGATCCTGGCCGCCACCCGCTAGGGCCGCCGGAGTCCACGAATACCGCCCGCTCCTGGCAACCGAGCTCCCCGGTTCCCGGCCGACCGCGAGTTCCTGGAGCAGCAGCCTCCAGGCTTCCCGAAGCCCACGATTCAGGCGAGCGGTGCCGACCGGGCCGTGGACTGTTGCATTTTAAAAATACAGAAAAGTCTCATTGCACGACAGGCGCGGCCGAGGTGGCCCAGGACACCCTCCAAGAGATCGCGGTCAGCTGCCGGGAGCGTGGAAGAGCAACCAAAGCCACTAAGGCGCCGCGGCAAGTCCCCGGAGCAGTCACCTCAGCTTTCCGTTCTCCCTCTAGTTATACCCCACAGGCTTCTGGCGCTTCCTTCGAGAAAATGAAAAACTAAAAATGCGTAGAGGTGGAAGTCGTTGGCATTTTCCGTTTAATGTGATCCCTCAGGCTCCATCCCTTAAGTGGGGTTTCCAAACTCGGATGAATCCTCAGCAGAGGTTTCCCGTGTTGACAGATCTCTCACCTCCCACAAAATGGGGCCGGGGAGGCGGACGCTGTCTCCTCTATGGGCGCCGCCATTTTGTGAGGCGGCGGCGGCGCGGCGGCAGGAGCCCGGGGTGTGTATAATGGTTGAATAGAATGACCCCCCTCTAGGGAATCCCCGGCACTGACGGTTACGTAAGGGGCTGTGCGCAAGTGCGGCGTTTAGGGAATCCGCACAGCCCGGGCCACGCAGCTCCGAGCCCACATCTCCACTCCCCCTAAGAGGACGGGTGGGGGAAGGGACAGCTGACCGAGTGTTCCTAACAGCAGTCTCACCCCTAGTCTCCCGCGGCCGCCGAGCTTCTCCACCTCCCCGAGCCGGGTCTCCGCCCCTCACAGGCTTCCGAGACACTCACTGGCCCTGGGGTGTCAGGAACTTCCTAGCCACAACCTTATTCCGACCCCACTTAAGAGACAAACTTTAGTTGGGAAGTAAGTCCGTTTCCTAGAGTGAGCACCGGAAGCACGCTGCACTATATTACATAATTTTTCACCTCCAAAGCAATGTTCCCATTGGAACGACTACCTGAAATAACCCATCCAGACCCTTACTACCCTGTGACCTTGCGTTAGGCAGTGACTTTGCCCGTGGTGGCCGTCACTAAAATGGGAATAATAATACGCTTCACGTACTGTAATCTTAACATTTGTAGCAAAAAGCCGGCTCCAACACCCTTCGTAAATGCAAATTTAGGTGGTAGTATTTGTTGAGATGTTTTGACTATCATTTAAACAAAGGGTTTTTTTAACTTTCAAAAATATTTTAAACGAGGATTACATTTAAGACATTTGAAAGCAAGGAAAAATGTTTTATTCGATATTTATTTTAAATGCAGCAATCTTTAAGAGACCTTACTATAAAAATGTAAACGTTAATTATTGTCGAAGTTCGATAGATTGCTTCCCAACCAGTTTAGTTAGCTTGCATAACTTTGGTCATAGAATAATCCAGTTTGATATGTGAAGCCAACCAGCGGCAAGATGTATTAACAGCATTACTCTATTTCCACAGAACTAGGGCAGACAGTTCACAATGTATTTAACGTATAGTTTGCTAAAGTTAGCGTGTGGATAATTCATAGAAAATGTGCTAACCAGGCCCCAAAATACTAGCATAAGGCTCATAAAAGCCGATTCCTTTAGACTTTACAAAAAGAGAAGGTAACACATTGACTTTATTCCGATCTGTGAATGTTGCGTAGCGTGAGTAGCTGCCCCGGTGAGCTTCCTTTCCCTTCAGAGCGCCACACCGGTTCTATCGGGCGGGCGGGGACTACGAGGCGGCCCTTCTAACAGCCGGGCCGGGGACGCGAACATCGCCTCCACCCCTAACCCTGGAACAACCGGTAGTGGCCGTTTCCCCGCGCCGCCCCCCTTTCCGCCGGCTTTGTGTGTGTGTGTGAAATGTGCGGCACATTGCAGACGAACCCTAAGCCCGGCGAGCCGAGTCTATTGTTCCCCGCGAGGAGCTGCCGGGGCGGTGTGGAGCCAGGCGCAGTGCCGCGGCCGGCCCTCGGGGGTCGCTGTGTGGCACTGGCTGCCGGGCCGTGGCGGCGGCGCTGGCGGCGGCAGAGAGGGAGGCTGGCGGGGAGGGAAGCAGGCGGGCGGCGCGCAGCGGCTCAGCTGCCGCCGGTGCTTCTGCCTGGGGACGCCCCGGCCTCCGCGGCCGAGGCCGCGCGTAAATGTGTGCGAGGGCCCCGCGGAGCCGGGGCCGAAATACACGCTGTCACCCCGCTTTCCACAAACCACCACACAGACCTCCCCCTCCCCACCCCCAGCCCCGCCTGCCCCAGCCCCGCCGCCGCCGCCGCCGCCGCCGAAACTCTTGGGCCTCCGGCAGCCCAGACCCCTCACCATCAGCTCGCCTTGCCCCTCGCCCGCTCGCGCGCCCCCGGCAGCAGCACCATGTTGAATCGCGTCCCCGGGCTGAGCCGCCTCAGCCGGCGGCGCTGAGAGGCGGGCGAGAGCCGGGCCACGGGGAGGGAGGGAGGGAAGGAAGGGGTGGGGGCCGCGCTCGCCCCGCGGCTTCGCGCGGATCCGGCAGTCGCCTGCCCCTCTAGTTTCGCTCCGATTTCTTTAAACTTTTTTAGAAATTCCCCTCCCTCCTTCCCTCCTCTCCCCCTGGCCTCCTGCTCCCTCCTTCCCCTCCTCCTCCTCCTCCTCCCCCTCCCTCCCTCCCTCCCTGCGCCGCCGCCGCCGCCGCCGCCGCCGCCGCCACCGCCGGCCCATGACTGAGCCCCGCCGCCGCCGGCCGAGGAATGGGCTCCGGGCTCTGGTAGGAAGCGCTGGGAGCGGGGGGCGCTTTTAAAACACCGATCTGGGTTTTTTAAAAACCTCCTTTGAAAAAATAATGGCAAACTCGACGGGGAAGGCGCCTCCGGACGAGCGGAGAAAGGGACTCGCTTCTGACGATGCCGGGTGGCAGTTCCACCACAGCAGAGGGTCAGAGCAGAACCGGGGGGGCAGCGCCGGGGCGAGCCGGGGCGAACGGGGCTCTCCCGCCCGGGCCGGGCACGGGGTCCCGGCTGACAAGTGCGGGGCTTTCTGTCTCCCGCAGGTCGCCTTTTAAAAAAATCCCTGCGGTGGGTGGGAAGGAGCTGGATCTTCACGGTCTCTACACCAGAGTCACTACTTTAGGCGGATTCGCGAAGGTGAGTGGAAGTTTTAATTTGTATTTCCCTCTCGCTGGCCTCCTCCAAAAAGTCTCCTTTGACCCCGGAGTGGGCGCTTGGGGCTGGGGTGGCCCGCAGGGGCAAAAGGCGTTCTTTTCGCTCCCAGCCGGTGGCACGGAGGCGGACGGCGGCGGGCTGCTGGCCTGGTGGCTCAGTGGCGCGCGGCGGGCGCGGGGCTCCGGCGGGCGGGCGGCCCGGCGCCGGCTCGCGCCGTGCCCGGTGCCCGGTCGGGCCGGCAGGGTCTGAGCGCCGTGGCGGGGAGTGCGGGCGTGCGGGGCGCCAGCCTGAGCCCCGCGCCCGCCCCGCGCCCGCGCCGCCCGCCCGCTCGCTCGCGAGTCAGCTCTGCCGCCGCTGCCGCTCTAGCACAGGCGGAGACACAGAGACACACAGACTCTGAGAGCAGTTTTCGTGCAACTCAAAATTAGCGCGGGCAGGTTTAACATCGATAATCGGCTGCGAAATGATCCCGGCAGCCGGGGGCACAGCCTCGGCCCCGTCGCCCTCGGTTTATACAGCTAACAAAAGAAACCAGGACCTGTCTCCAAATAGCCATCTTAGGCTTCAAGGCTAGGCAGAAGCTGTAGGCCTCAAAGAAGGGCCTATGGAGATGGATAGATCTGGGAGAGGGATCGGAATCGGCCCTGGCCCTGGCCCCCCCAGAACCCGCGGACGTCGCTGTCCGGAACTGTATTGATCCTTTTGAACTTTTTTTTTTTTTTTTTTTTTTTTTTTTTTTTAGTGTAAACGGACCGCGTTGAGATTTAAAAGGGGGCGACAGAGGGACTTGCGATTGGTTATTGTCCGGGCTTCAAAAACAAAACAAACCCACCAACCCCCCCATCCAAACAAAACAAGTGGTATTAAATACAGGGCTCTCTGGTGAAAACACAGTGATTCAAGAAGCCCTTGCTTAGGAACTCTTACCGATCGATCCGAAATACCCACTGATGCCTTAGGTATCTACAGATCTCTGTAGAATGGGTATTTATTTCATAGTTAGGTTAAGATTTTCTTAGATTGTTCACTTTCAGACGAGTGTGCCTGTGTTTTACCAGGTTTCTGAGAAGAATCAGTGGGGAGAAATTGTTGAAGAGTTCAACTTTCCCAGAAGTTGTTCTAACGCTGCCTTTGCTTTAAAACAGTATTACTTGCGGTGAGTAGTAGTGACTTTTCCATAGTATTTGGAAATAAGGGACTTATGGAGAGATTTGTTTTTAGCAAAACCAAAAGCAAACCTTGCACACCAAACAGTTCTTAAGCTCTTGTTCATTTCAGACTGAGACAAATTTAATATAAATAAAGTGAGATTGTAGGAAGGTGAAAGTTTTCCTCACTAATTTCAGGATCATTTACGTTTTTCATACAAAATCATTACAGGTGACACCCTAGCCCCAATCTTGGTAAACATTCTTTTGTGACATTGTTATTAATCGCTTGATATCCACTGAGGGGCAGAAAGGTGATGCTTAGTGAAAGACTTAAGATAGTTAATGAAACTTTGTAGCCTTTGGGAAAATTTTTTTCTTTGTTTTGGAAAGTCCTTTAGTTTTAAAAATTCTGACTTTAAGAATTTTTTTTTAAATGAAACTTCTTGTTTGGAACAGTGTCATTGAATAGGTTTTTCAGTAGAATATTCCTACATGGCATAACATGTTGGTGGCTCAGGTCACCAGGATTGTTTTGATAATTTTGGTTGAATTTTCAGTGACTTAAAAACGTTCAAAAGGATTATTATATCTTTAGGGAAACGGGGATACTATGAAATGGGATACTATAATCTGGATTTTCTTTCATTCTCCCTCTTCTTTTTTGGCTGCTTATTCGACAAAGTTAAATTTCTTATTCAGTTGGTATGTGATACAGTCTAGATGATATATTTTATGATCTAGTGTTATTTTTTCGCTTCTACATTTTCTTCTAGGAATACTTTCATATTGTAATTTATCATGAGGCTGTGTTTTATTTTTAATGTTTACTTACCCTTAGAGGATCCTAAGTTAGTTGGTGTTATTTAAAACTAAAATGATATTCTTTGTATTTATTGATTTTTAATAGTGATATTACAGGCCTTTTTTTGTAAGGTGGCTTCTGCATAATTTGAGTTTTGCATTTATTATTGCTTCAGATGCGCTCAGTTATTGTGTATTACGTTCAGCATTCTGAAATAGGAAATGCAGTAATTGCACAGGTGTACTTTCTATTGGCTATCTTAGATTGACTTCAGGCTTGAAGCTGGAGTTCGCAGAACTTTGTGAGTAGTTATTGAGTTACACAGGAAGTCTAGAAAATATTAAATATGGTTAATTGTCATCTATTGTGTGTGTGTGATGGCATTTGTGTCAGAGTACATTTTAAAATAAAGGGCTACATAAAAAAAAAAATTAACCTCCAAAACTGTTGAGTTAGTAATGGGGTGAGAAATAGAGAGTTTTATATTCATCGTGACATTCATTTGGTCATTTCTATTTATGATATTGAGAGCAACATTTTAATACATATTCTGGTTTTATGTTTTTATCAGCTTAAAACATTTGAATTTTGGACTGTTTGAAATACGTATTTTTGAAGTTTTGCTTCATATTTCTTAGCTTGATTGACTTAAATTTTATAACCAGAAAGTACTATAGAATATACATGATTCATGAGATGTATATTTTTCTGAAGAGTTTACATTCATACTAATAGTTTTAGCATAATCAAATTAATATCTAGGCTTTCATTTTTTTAACAAAAGTTAATTATAAATATTGTTTTTCCAGTTGTCATTTTTATCTTGGGAGGATATCATTGATTATAGGTACTGTTTTTAACTATATAGTTTCAACATTGTAAGTATTTACATTGTCTTCAGATCAAATTGGGCTTTATGCTCTTATTAGAAGCTGCTTTTTGAACTATGTCCTCAGTTAAACTTGTTTTTCCCTCATATGTCACTCTCTAGATTTGTTTTTACAGGGTTGTAGCTAGGCTACTAGGAAAAAAGTTGAAGCATTTGTTTTGGAAAATAAAACCATGTGAAGATTTGCATGGCTTGTAAAGAAATACAAAAGAAATATGCTGATCAAAACTTAGGTACTACCAACCTTGAAAGAATTTTTTCCTGGTGGTCTAATACTGCACAGTAAGAGGATATATATGATGCTGGCTTTTACACCTTCCTCTGAAAAATCTTAATTGGCAGACAGAATGCCAAGTAACAGTAATTCTGTTACCTACCCATAAGATTGGGTCTTCATAGTAAGAAATAGTAATCAAGTGACTTGATAAGTTACGTCTTTGCTACATCAGATTGAATATCATCATTACTGATGAGCAGATAATGGTGTATTTTTTAAATTACAAGTGGAATAATTTTTTAATATGAACTGCTTTTTTATTTGACCTACTGTAAGACTGTCATTATGTGTTAGTTCTCCTTTACAAGTTTAATATTTGCTCACATTTCCCTGTAAGTTTGCTATTAATTGGATAGATGGCTGTTACCCTAGGGTTTTATGATGTATCTTCATAATATTAGATATTTAAATTAGGAAAAGCAAACTAGTATGCTGGCCATGTATATTCTAATAGTGTTTTGTAATTTTTGATACAAATATTGACAGTCATTAAATACAGACTTGAGTATTAATGGTCTGCCAGAAGTTAGCTCCATTGTCTCAAACATACATTTATTCATTATAGCTTGTCTACAAAAATTTCTCAAAGTCTAAAATTGAAAATGCAGTTGATTATTTTAACATTGGCATTTAATTTTTACAAATGTGTCTGCTGTATCAACGTATCTCACTCCATAAATATATATACCTATTGTGTACCCACACAAAAAAAATTAAAAATTAAAAAAGTGCTTACAGATAATGTAAAAGCAGTCTGTTTAAAAATTGGAGGCCAGGCGTGGTAGCTCACACCTGTAATCCCAGCACTTTGGGAGGCCGAGGCAGGCAGATTACCTGAGGTCAGGAGTTTGAGACCAGCCTGGCCAACATGGAGAAACCCCGTGTCTACTAAAAATAGAAAAATTAACCTGGCATGGTGGCACATGCCTGTAATCCCAGCTACTTGGGAGGCTGATGCAGGAGAATTGCTTGAGCGTGGAGACGGAGGTTGCAGTGAGCGGAGATGGTGCCACTGCACTCCAGCCTGGCCGACAGAGCGAGACTCTGTCTCAAAATAAATAAATAAATAAATAAATAATTGGATATTAATCATCTGCAATGTTTATGCACTTTATTTTCCTGTAGTTCCTTTTCTTGGCATGTACATCTCAATGTGTTCCACAAATGTTTATTATTAGGATAGTCCTGTAGTATGAAAGGATAAGGTATAATTTCCCACATTTTGTAGATGGAGAAATTAAAGTACCAAAAATAAAATTAAATGGCTTTGGGAACATTCATTAATTGGACCAAAATATTGTGTTCATGACATGTGTTCAATAATATTTGGAAATTACTTATGGTTAAATTTATGCCCAAGTATATCTTTGCCTAATGTGTTCCATATTTACTTGGTGGATTTTAATTTTTTGTTCTGTTTTGTTGTTGAAATTGGGGGACAATTTGCTAGTCTTATCGGGGTTAAGAATTTGAAGTTTTGGTAAGAAGATTTAGGTAAATATTTCAAATACTTAAAAATTTTGTTTTTGCTTACTGATGCCAATATTACAGCTATAGTCAAGGTTAACTTGATGTTTCCTTTATAAAACTTGATTTTTTGGAAAGGGGGTGAAATATCTTGGACATTAAAAATTTATTGTACAAAACTATATGTTACTAGTTTTCTGGCACTGAAATATTAATTTCTTTTTGTATGTACCTACCTTTAGAATAGTCAGAAACTTAATTGTAGAGTTATGTTTACCATAGTACATTTTCAATTGCATTGTGAATTTATTTTATTTTTTTTTTATTGGGGGGTAAAGCTCTTTCTTAAATTACACCATTTGAGTGAGTTTACATTAGTTAGTTAAATGGAATGAATACACTGATGTGTTCTCTGGTTAGTGTCCACCATATAGGTCAATTCTTTTAAGAGAAAGCCTTAAGTAAATAAACACTGAGTTTGTAAATTTCTAAACGGAACTGAATAAACTGATTGCCCTTCTTATTCAAGGAAGGAAGATAAAAGTTTATGGAGATTGGAAGACAAATATATCAATAAATTATTCATACATGTATTTCAAATTTAACTTTATAAACTGTATCTCGTGTGTGTGTGTGTGTGTGTGTGCGCGCGTGTGTGTGTGTGTGTGCGTGCATACACAGGGGTCTTGCTTTGTTGCTCATGCTAGTCTTAAATGCCTGGCTTCAAGGTATCCTTCCTCTTCAGCCTTCCAGAGTGCTGGGATACAAAAGTGAGCCACTGTGCCTCAGCCTTTCAAAGTGCTGGGATACAAAAGTGAGCCACTGTGCCTGGCAGTGTATCCATTTTAAAAAACAAAAAACCTGATTTTGATATTTTCTGATATTCTGTTACATTTTTAAAGGACATGCAGACTTGTTGAAAGGAAGAACAGAAAGTGGAGAAAATTGAAAGACTGATCAAAGCTCAGCTAGGTTAGTGTTACGTCTTAGAATTCATGTTTTTAGAGCTTACATTGCGTAAAGTAGAAATAAATTGAGTTCTTTCTAAGATAGATAGTTTTTACCGAGGTTACAAATTTTCCTGAGGATACAAAATGAGAACATTATAATTCCCAAAAATGTTTATATGCTTTTCTTTTGCAGTTAAATTTTCTACCTTGGCTGTTAACTAAGATGTCTATTTCTGAATAGAACACGCTTTTATATTCCTATCTCTGCTCTGTTGTGGATTCAATATTTTCGTAGTTGATCACGTGTGAAATCTATAATGTCTTTGATAGAAAAGTATATTGTGGCCGGGCGCAGTGGCTCACGCCTGTAATCCCAACACTTTGGGAGGCCGAGGCAGGCGAATCACATGGTCAGGAGATCGAGACCAGCCTGGCTAACACAGTGAAACCCCATCTCTACTAAAAATGCAAAAAATTAGCCGGGCGTGGTGGCATGCACCTGTAGTCCCAGCTATTTGGGAGGCTGAAGCAGGAGAATCGCTTGAACCTGGGAGGCGGAGCTTGCAGTGAGCCGAGATCGTGCCACTGCACTCCAGCCTACGTGACAGAGGGAGACTCCGTCTGGGGGAAAAAAAAAAAAAAAAAAAAGCATATTGCTACTAGATATTTTATATTCTCAAACTGAATGAAATTAGAAGTTGGAAGGGAAGGAAAAACAAAGTTTTAACTGCATTTCATTAGTCAGCGAGCAGGTACTTAATATATGTTTTTAGATAAAGTATTTACAAGTTTTAATTATATTGTGAAGGTGCTTATTGGGCAGTTTCCAGCCCTACTAAAGTTTAATGGTGAAAATGGATTTTGTCTGAATTGGGAGGGACATAGAGGATAAATGGAGCAGACGGGTGGGGATGAGGGGATTCTCTTTTTGCTTCTTTGATCACCACACTCTTTAGTATTCAGGGCCAACTAGAGTTTGCTCTAGAAACACTAGTTTTCCAGAAATGTTAATATATTTCCGTGAAAAGAAGACCAAATGAACTTGAGCAAAGGCTAAACTTGGGTTACTTCATTGCAGGATTTCTTAGAGACTTTATTTTGCTAATGTGTATTGTGGATCTGTAGAAATTTTGGAGACACACTATTACTTCTCTTCCTTGTAGTAAATAGTGTTTCACCAGTGTTTCACTCCACAGTAAATAGTGAAACACCGTGGCCAAAACTGCAATTACTTGTGCACCAACCTAAGAGATGCACAACTCTACATTTTCTACTGTTTAAACTATAGTGTGATAAAAGAAATAACAAAAAATATTTTTCTGTTTTAAAACAAATTTTACTTGTGCTTGGATACTTTTTGTGTATTCATTATGTTGTGAATTGATAATTCATTTGAGTAAATACATTGCAATAAACTATTGCTGCAACGGAAATCTCTTGGTGATGTCTAGGAATAGCTATCACATTCTGAATTGTTGACCAAAAATGATAAATCCATATTCCATTAATAACTAAGTCAGTGTTTGCAGGGCTTCACTCCCATCTTACTGCCATAGAAATTTTTGATGGAGCCCCAGGGAGAATTTACTGGTTTTGATGTTTTGGCTGCTGCCTTTCCCCTTCCCCCGCCCTTTTTTTTCCCCATTATACCATTGATTTGGAGTAAAGGGGTCAATTTGTTCTTTAGACTGTCTTAAATTCTGGTTTGGATTGCTTTATTTTGGTGTCAATTAACTTGTTCCTCTATCCCTCATACGTATTTGCTGAAAAGTGATAGATCTAAAGGTTAATAATATTCAGATTCAATATTTTAGGCATACTTAATAGGTAGTGCTGTGCTTTTCATCATGTCATGAGGCATATAATGTTTAGTTGTGCCCTTTCAGTGATGCTGAGAGTGAACAGTGGTTTTAGGTATTAATAATTTGATTAATATGTATTTCTAAAAAGAATGCTCCAGGTGATTCTTAAGTACACTGAAGTTTGAGAACAGTTGATCTAAGTATTGTAATGAAACCAATTTAGTTGCTGAGATGACTAGTTTAACATGGCATGAACATGTTGGTCAGGATTATATCAAAAACAAAACCTCTAGGTGACATCTGGTCTAGGGGCACCTGCTCAAGCTGCACCTGTCATCTCTGACCAGAGCTTGGACACACCTTATACTTTGTCTCTGGACTCCAGAGAAGGTAACAAGGGCTCCACTGTAGTTAAGGAAAAAGAAGAGTAAATGAATTACCAAATTCTAACTTATCCTAAGTGTGTTTATGTAATTTGGATTTTTAAAAATTAATTAAAAGTAAGTGTTCCTCAATTATCCCTAATTGGAGAATTTTCTTTATGTATTTTTTTTTCCTCATAGGATTTTACTATATTCTTTCCAAATGGGGTACCATTTGTTTTACTGAATTTGCTGGAATGCTTGTTATCTTTGTGAGAATTTTGTTGGTCTATCCTGGTATTTCATAGTAGAGTTAACATGTATAAATTCCTGTGAAAATAATAATACTAACAATAACCTGTTTTGTTTAATGTTCACTAGCTTTGTTTTTCAAAACATTTTCATATGGGAGATTTTATTTATTTATTTTTATTACTTTTGAGACGGAGTTGCTCTCTGTCACTCAGTCTGGAGTGCAGTGGCATGATCTCGGCTCACTGCAACCTCCGCCTCCCGGGTTCCAGCGATTCTCCTGCCTCAGTCTCCTGAGTAGCTGGAATTACAGGCGTGTGCCACCATGCCCGGCTAATTTTTGTATTTTTAGTAGAGACGGGGTTTCAGTTGGGCAGGCTGGTCTACAAACTCCTGATCTCAGGTGATCCACCTGTCTCGGCCTTCCAAAGTGTTGGGATTACAGGCGTGAGCCACTGCGCCCGGCCAGTGGGAGATTTTATTTTTATCATTTCAAATTTCAGAAATAATTGTGTTATTTAATCTTAGAAAAAATAACAATTAGAAAAAGTATTCTCTCTTTGTGTGTGTGTGTGTGTGTGTGTATATATATATATATGAAAGCAAGGGAAAAAATTCTTTATGCCACCCAAACTTTTTTTCTTCCTGGGGCATATGGGCTACTTTTTTTTTTTTTTTTTTTAAGGCTTTAGGTTATATCCAACTGCCAGCCTTAAATGTCAGCCATAATTGCTAGTCAGGAAAGGATATTTTACATATTTTCAGACCATTCTTTCCCTACTGCACCTTCCCATTCCCTTCCCTGCTGATAGTGCTGATAGACCTGCTGTACATTTTACAGAGTATTGTCTTTTTTTTCTTCTCTCTCTCTCTTTTTTTTTTTGAGACAGAGTTTCGCTCTTGTTGCCCAGGCTGGAGTACAGTGGTGTGATCTTGGCTCACTGCAACCTCCCCCTCTTGGGTTCAAGTGATTCTCCTGCCTCAGCCTCCCAAGTAGCTGGGATTACAGGTGCCCGCCACCGTGCCCGGCGAATTATTATTATTTTTGTTTGTTTTTTTAGTAGAAATGGGGTTTCACCTTGTTGGCCAGGCTGGTCTCAAACTCCTGACCTCAGGTGATCCACCCGCCTCGTCCTCCCAAAGTGCTGAGATTACAGGCCTCCCAAAGTGCTGAGATTATAGGTGTGAGCCACTGCGCCCAGCCAGAGCATTGTCTTATAAATAATCCTACATTATCCGTAGTTGCTATTAATCTTCATGCAGGTATATTCCATGTTCCAGGTGTGCTTAGCTTTTATTTCTATCAGTAAATAATTTTTAAAACTACCATATAATTGGGATAAAATATAAAGTTACTTTTTATGAAAAATTCAAGTAAGGTTGTGTAATCTATTGTTTGGATATACATCTTATTGTAAAATATGGCCAGATTCCATAATTCTGGTCTTTCTGAGTTCTTACTGTTATACTTGATAAATATTTATGTATAGTGCCCAGTGGTCAATTGCTGTGTGCACAAAGATGATGTTTACTATATAATACGTATCTTTCATGGTCAAGTGTTTTTGCGTGAAGTTTTATTCTGTCTCTATGCTAGCCCAGTGATTAATTTTAAATAAATAAAATGTTAATATAAACATACATGAGATTAGTGGGAACATTCTTCTATTAAAATATGTCAAAGAAGAGATGATAGCTAGGGCCCTGTCCAGAAAATACCTAATTTGTAATATATTAAAAGTGGGATGAATTTAAATTTTTCAGTAGTAAGGCTCAGGTTGATCACACTTTTCATAATGGTTCATAGAGTAAGTGAATTTGCAATATGCTTGAGCTCAGATCAGACCGCATAGAACTTCATAAACAGTAGTTAGTGCCTTAGAGTAACTTGTACCTCCAAGTATGCTTGCAAATAATAGGTGGTCTGTCAAGAGTTCTTAAGTGGTTTGGTGTAATTTTTAGTTTATACCATTAAAGAGTCAAACTTTTGAATTTCTGAGTTGTCTTTTCAGGTAGCCCCATATTGCAATGTAGTAATTCAATCTAGTAGTAAAAATGTATGTGATTTTTGATATAGTCCAGTTGAGAGAGAAATAGTGAATCCATCATTTTCCTTTTTTTTTTGGCCATGTTTTTCCTTTTCAAAATTGTTAAATTTCTTTTGCTATCTAAATGTGAACTTTTGCTTATACTTCCTGTAGATCAACCAATTATTTTGCCACATTTGCTTTTTATTTTTCTTTTTATATGTGATGGTGTGCACACTCATACACACACTATCACATATAAAAAGAAAAATATAAAGCAAATGTGGCAAGTGCATGTGTGTTTATATATACAGATACACACATACTATCACTGTCATTTATTCATTGAATATTATTACAGTATAATATCTTTTATTTATATATTTTATTGCCTAACAGTAAAATCATTCTCTAATGTAACAATGGACAGTTATTACATTCAGAAACATTAACATGGATAAAATTGTATTCTCTATTATGTAGACCTTAAATCAAATTTTAACAATTATCCCAAAGATGTCTTTTATAGCAATCATATCCCCCAACCCCATTCATTATCTTTTATTGCAAGTAGTTATATCTCTAGTTCTTCAGCCTTTTTGTGTCTTTTGTGATGTTACCATTTTGAACTGTACAGGCCAAAAGTACTATAAAGTTCGGATTTGTCTAATATTTTTTCAGGATTTAAGTTTGGCATTTTTGGCAAGAGACATGTCACTTTCTCCCATTATTGCCGAGATTAAGGTGGTGTCCTCCTGATTTCTCCACTGTAAAGTTACCATTTTCTCTTTTCGAATTAATGAGTAATCTGTAGCGACATACCTTGAGACCCTATGAAACTATCTTGCTTACCATCAAACTGTTACCCAATAGTTTTAACATCCACTGGTGGTTTGGGCTTGAATCAGTTATTGATATGATACTTGTATTTATTTGTGCTTGAATCAGTTATTAATATGATACAAGCATTTTATGATGCTTGTTTTCTAACTCTATCATTTCTTTTACATTTATTTGTGTTTTGAGACAGGGTCTCTTTCTGTCTCAAAACACCCAGGCTGGAGTATAGTGACACAATCACGGCTCATTGCAGCCTTGACCTTCCAGTTCAAGCCATCCTCCCACCACAGCCTCCCAAGTAGCTGGGACTACAGGCCCATGCCACCCTGCCCAGCTAATTTTTTGTAGTTTTATAGAGACAGGGTTGTGCCGTTTTGCTCAGGCTGGTCTCAAACTTCTGGGCTTAAGCAATCTATTTGCATTGGCCTCCAAAGTGTTAGGATTATAGGCATGAGCCGCTGCTCCTGGCCCCTTTTACATTTTTTAGTTGATAGTCTCCAGTAAGAGAAATATTTTCATTCTTATTTATTTGTTAGATTTTTATGTTATGCATTGGTTAAAATCTATCATTGTTATGCATTTTGTTGCTTAGATTTGGCCAGTGAGAGCCCTTTTAAGCTGGCTCCTTTATTGTTTTAACATGTGTCTATTATTGTTGAGCTCTTCCTTTTTGACAAAATAAGATCTACCAGGGTCTACTTGTGTTTTGCCTACCCAGTTCTAGAATCATCTATTTCTCTGAAAATCCTGATTCCGTTTAGTGTGGAATGGTATATAGAAACCAAGATCAAAGTGGTAGGTGTGTTCATTGCTACTGGGTTATTTTTTCTTCTAGGCCCTTTTAGAGAACAGAGCTCGGGAAAAAATTATTTTATCTGTAAATACATTTATTTTGAAAATCAGGAGGCTATGCTGATACTTCTAATTGCACTCCATACCAGTTAGTTTGTTCTTTTCCTTCTTCCATTCCATGTATCTTCCTTAACCTTCACTAAGAATCCTAGTTCTCTACCATAGTATATATATTCATCTTCTCAGTTCTTCTGTCCATATAGAATACTTCCAGAATTGTTATCCCACAACAAACAACAAACCTACCAAGTAGCTACGTATTTGTTTAAAGTTCTTTTTGTGTTTAGACTGAAGATATATTGTTAAAAGTACAGACATGCACTGTGTAAAATGTTTTGGTAAAAGATGGACTGCATATATGACTGTGTTTTCATAAGAATATAATATTGTAGTTTTACTGTACCTTTTCTGTGTTTAGATATGTTTAGATACATGAATATTTAATATTGTATTATAGTTGCCTGTAGTATTCGGTTCAGTAACATGCTGTATAGGTATGTAGCTTAGAGCAGTGGGCTATGCCTTATAGCCTAGGTATGTAGTAGACTATATACCATCTAGGTTTGTGTAAGAGCAGCCTATGATGTTTGTTGAATTATGAAATCCAACAAATTTTATTTATGAATATGTAAAACACATAAGATTAAACCTAGTTTCCCTTCCTAAAATGAAGCTCATTAAAAATATATATTTTGCCTTTTTTCGCCTCATATATCTTGAAAAATCACTAAGTTCATAGAATCTCATTATTATTTTGTTTTGGCAGCTGCATTATGTTCCATCGTGTAGCTATATCCTAGTTTATTCAACCAGTTCCCTACATAATGGCACTTAGATTGTTTCCAATGTTACTGTAGTAAATAATGTCATCTGAATAATCTGTAAATCTTAGTAACTTTATGCAAGCCTATTTTCAAATTGTTGCAGCTGTGTCTTTAGAGTTAATTACTAAAGTGGGGATTGAAGCGGCAATCGAGGAATAAATGCACATGTAGTTTTGTTAAATATTGCCAAATTCCCTTTGTAGGAGAGAACTTTTTTGCATTGCTACCAACAGTATATGAAAATACCTGTTTTCCACAACTTTGCTGTATTGTCTGGCTTGTTAAATTTTTCTAATATGGGGGATTAAGACATGGTATCTCATTATATTTTAATTATTGAGGCATTACAGCATGTTTGTTTTTTAAAGAGATTGAGTTAGCCGGGCACGGTGGCTCATGATCCCAGCACTTTGGAAGGCCAAGGGGTTGGGGGGGGGGGGGGGGGGGTTGGATCACGAGGTCAGGAGTTCGAGACCAGCCTGGCCAAGATGGTGAAACTCTGTACTAAAAAAAAAAAATGATAATAATAATAATAATACAAAAATTAACCAGGTGCTGTAGTGGGCACCTGTAATCCCAGCTACTTGGGAGGCTGAGGCAGGAGAAACGTTTGAATCCGGGAGGTGGAGGTTGTGGTGAGCCGAGATCGCACCACTGCCCTCTAGCGTGGGTGACGGAGCAAGACTCTGTCTCAAAAAAAAAAAAAAAAAAAAAGAGTCGAATTTTACTGTGTTGCCCAGACTAGAGTGCAGTGGCTATTCACAGGCGCAGTCATAGTATATGACAGCATTGAACTCTTACTTTCAAGCAATGATCCTGCCTCAGCCTCCTGAGTAGCTGAGACTACAGACATGCACCACTGTGCCTAGCCTTTTTAACATGTTTTAATCTTTGATAGTGCCAATCCCATCTCCTAGTTCTTTTTTACAAGGTTATTCTTTAATGTTTATTTTTCCATGTGTACTTTAGCATCAGTTTGTTCTAGTTCCAGAAAAAAAAGCTTGTTAGTCTTTTTATGGGGGTTGCATTAAATTTATAAGTTGGAGAACTGATTTTGTGATGATACTGAGTTGACCTATCAAAGAGCAATGGAAGTCTTTCCACTTGTTCACATCTTTTTGTGTCATTCAGAGCCTAAAGTTTTCTTTATATAGGGTTTGAACATTTCTAAAGTTTATCCTTAGGGATGTTGTTATTGTTGTTGCTATTGAAAATGTGGTTTTCTTTTTCATGTTTTCTTATTCATTATCGTTTATTTATATAAAAGCTGTTGAATTTTTATATTTTCTAACCTGCCGCCTTACTAAATTGTTTTATAGTTTTGATTGTATGATTTTCTTTTTTTTTTTTTTTTGAGACGGAGTCTCGCTCTGCTGCCCAGGCTGGAGTGCAGTGGCCGGATCTCAGCTCACTGCAAGCTCCGCCTCCCGGGTTCACGCCATTCTCCTGTCTCAGCCTCCCGAGTAGTTGGGACTACAGGCGCCCGCCACCGCGCCCGGCTAGTTTTTTGTATTTTTAGTAGAGACGGGGTTTCACCGTGTTAGCCAGGATGGTCTCGATCTCCTGACCTCGTGATCCGCCCGTCTCGGCCTCCCAAAGTGCTGGGATTACAGGCTTGAGCCACCGCGCCCGGCCTTTTTTTTTTTTTTAAGAATTTTACCTGTATACTTGCGTGTCATCTGCAAATAGGGATTGTTTTACTCTTCTAAGTTACGCCTCAAATTACTTTCTTTTGTCTAATCGCATTGGCCAGTATATCCATACAATGTTAAATAGTAAGGAAAATGGAAACATCTTTTCTTTGCCTTGTTGGTGACCTTAGTTTGATGCTTCTAACATTTCCTCATTGAGTAAGATACTGCCCGCTATACATTTTGATACAATCTTAACTATTGACTTTTATTTTAATAATCCTGTGATATATGAAAGTATTCATCTGTTTATTTAATGAGTGGTATTATTAGACTTAGAAATCAGATTTAGTGGTATTTTTTGTGTTATCTACTAGAGTTTAGTTTCTATTTTTTTAATCCATAGATATTATCTATATTTAAGAGAGGGGCTAGTGATGAACATTACATTTTAAAAATTCAATTTTTGCATCTTATATTTGAATATGAATGTTTCTTATGTTTCAAGAATTTAACACAAAAATACAAGTCAGCTACAGTGCTAACTGATAAATCTGGAGGAAAATTACCTTTCTTATTCTATCTATGAAATAGTTTTTGCTCTTTTGTTCTTTGCTGGCCATTGATTACATTACTTGATATTTTGAAATAAGGCAATAATTTAAATTATTGCTTGATTTTTATATTCTCAAGATGAGAAATATTTTAGTCTTATAAGTCTTCATTATAGGTTAATGAACCCCCTAAAGAAGAAAAGCAAATTTGAACTTTTAATCACAGTCAGAAATCTTAGGTTTGTTTGGGTGAATCCATTTAAATTCATCAATGCCAAATTAATTGTGTTATGTTTTTACATAGTATATTTGATCTTCATGATTAATCATAATTCGGTTATTGAAAAAATCTTCCTAGTTTTGAGAATTGCTTGGAACATCCCTCCTTCTTTGGTCCCCTCTTTATAAACTATGGAGGTTAGCTTAAGAGTGTGTGTGTGTGTGTAGGCACGTGTGTGTGTAAGCAACACTCTTTAGAGTTTTAAGCAGACTGTTTGGTGATTTATTGATAGTTCTTGCTCATAACCAGTCTTATGGGAATTTACCAAGGTTTACATATTTATAGGGTTAAGTTGAAGTGGATATTAGCTATTGTATACGAACTTAATATTTTGTAGAAGCCCAGTAGTATAGCTTTCAGCTCCTGAAAATTTAGATTCCTAAAGACAGGAACAAGAAGTGTGTAGTTAGCTATAATTGGATATGGCTACTGAATCTATTTGTTGATTTGTAGTATCATCAGTCTTAATACTAGAAGGGATTTTAAGAAGATGGTCTAGCCCTCTGCTTTCTGGAAAGGTAGAAAATAAGGATACTTTTTCAGGTAGACCTGCGTGGGATAATTGACTTGCCTAAGATCATTACTACTGAATTATGGAAGGGAAAAGTAGAAACCAAATCAGAGCTGCATTTATTATACTAATCACTCCATTCTGTTTAAAAAGGAATAATTGTAGAAGACTATCAGAGATTTCTTTGCTACATAAAACAGGGCCTTTATCGTTACTATTTTTGAGACAAAGTCTCTCTATGTCACCCAGACTGGAGTGCAGTGGCACAATCTCGGCCCACTGCAACCTCCACCTCCTGGGTTCAAGTGATTCTCATGTTTCAGTCTCCTGAGTAGGTGGGACTACAGGCACACAACAACATGCCTAATTTTTTTGTATGTTTAGTAGAGACAGGGTTTCGCCATTTGGCCAGGCTGTTCTCGAACTCCTGGCCTCAAGTGATCTGCCCACTGTGGCCTCCCAAAGTGCTGGGATTATAGGCATGAGCCACTGCGGCTAGGCTGGTTTTATGTTAAAGATGATTCTGCTGACTTATGCTAAGAGAGAAAAAACACTTTTTACTGCAAATATTCTTTATTTCAAATATTTTACTTATAAAAACCTAAACTTACATATTTGATAAAGCTTATATATTTGATAATTTTTTTTTTTTTTTTAAATAACCAGGGATACTCATTTAAAGTTTAGTCTGGTACATTATTTTTTAGATGGAGACCTCTACTGGAAGTATGAAGTAATAGATAAATTCTGTGTTTTTTTTTTCCCCCCTTTGGAGACAGGATCTTGCTCTGCCACCCAGGCTGGAGAATGAAGAGTAGTGATGCAATCATGGTTCACTGCAGCCTCAACCTTCTTGGCTCAAGTGATCCTCCTACCTCAGCCTCCCTAGTAGCTAGGACTACAGGTGTGTGCCACCATACCTGACTGATGTGTAAAGTTTTTGTGGAGACCAGGGCTGTCTGTGTTGCCCAGGATGGTTTCCAACTCCTGGCCTCAAGTTATCCTCTTGGCTTGGCCTCCCAAAGTGTTGGGATTGCAGACGTGAACTACCCACCCAGCCTGATTCTATTACGGTAAAATATCTAGACAAAGGGATGGTAGGGAGATATGTTTTAAAAACAGTCAATGTAACATATCCTAAAGTTTTTTTTAAAAAGTATTTTTCTTATGAAACTTTAATAGTATACTTTTGGTTTATGATACCATGTTGAATCTTTTAAAAAGCAGACTATTAAGTTTATATTTTTTTAGTTAACATTTATTTATTTTGCCATGTGCCAGGCATTGCACTGAGTGGTAACTCATTTCCTCTTCACACCTCCCTATGACATAGATACTGTTAATATCCTGATATTATAGATGAGAAAAACTATTATAGATGAGAAAAACAGGACAAAGGGGTTTAAGAACCTTGCTCAGGGTCACACAGTAAGTTCTGGACCTAGTATTTAAACCTGGGACATCTGGTTAATGGAACCTGTTTCTGGAACCTAGGCATGTTATACTGTCTTCCCCCAATTCACTTGAATATAATTTTATTTAAAAGTATTTGAAGATAAGGACTTGAAGGGAATAAAAATATGAAAATGGTTAGGGTAGTTGTGGGATTATGGCTTTTTATTTTTATTTAAAAAATTCTTTAATGTATCTTTTTGTAATAACGTGTATGTTGCTATACAGTTTATAGTTTATTTTTACAAATATTTATCTTAGTGGATGTTTGCAACAACCCTATAAAATAAGTATTATCCTCTTTTGTAGATCAGGAAAAAACCCTATAAGTACCGTTACTCGTGCAGAATTAGAGTTTAGTTTTGTGAGTTATAATGTACTGCTCCTATTTTACTATCAGAGTCTTGGGGTGAAGGATTTTTTTTAAATGGTAATGTACTTTTTGGCATCTGATACATTGCAGCTGAACTGAATTAGGGTCTCGTGTCACTTGGGGAGCTTCTTATGAACTCAGGTGGGTATGGTAGGCCTCTCAGCAAATGGGAAATCTAATTTGGGAAATTCTGAAAGAATTGAAAATTTCTAACCTACGGAATTAATAGTATAGCATTTCATTTGTCTGGCCCTAAAGCTTAACATTTTTTGTGTGTGGTTTTATTAAACAAGCATCAAGAGTCAGTTATAGTTGTAGAATATTAATTAACATTGTGGTAAATGTATCATTTTGTGCAATTTTATGCAGTAAAGTTGTTTTTTAAAAAAATAGACGCTAATGTCTCCCTCTCTGTCTTTACATGCTACAAAATGAGACTAGAATCTTGTGTAGGGTACGATTTGACAGAGTAATACAGACATACCTGAGAGATGCTGTGGGTTTGATTCCAGACCACCACATTAATATATATTGTAGTAAAATGAGGATGAATTTTTTGGTTTCCCAGTGCATACAAAAGTTATGGTTACATTATACTGTAGTATATTAATTGTTCAATAGCATTATGTCTCAAATAACAATGTACGGCCAGGTGTGGTGGCTCAACGCCTATAGGCCCAGCACTTTGTGAGGCTGAGGCAGGAGGATTGCTTGAGGCCAGGAGTTTGAGACAACCTAGGCAATCTCAAACTGCCTAGTGAGTTTGAGACATAGCGAGACCCTGTCTCCACAAAAGAAAATGTTTTAAGTAGCTGGTTATGTTGGTGCGTGTCTGTGGTCCCAGATACTTGGGAGGCTGAGGTGGGAGGATTGCTTGAGCCTGAGAGGTTGAGGCTGCAGTGAGTCATGGTTGTGCAACTGGGCTCCATCTAGCCTGGACAATAGAATGATACCTTGTCTCAAAAAAAAAAAAAAAAAAGGCCGGGCTCGGTGGCTCAAGCCTGTAATCCCAGCATTTTGGGAGGCCGAGATGGGCGGATCACGAGGTCAGGAGATCGAGGCCATCCTGGCTAACACATGAAACCCCATCTCTACTAAAAGATACAAAAAACTAGCCAGGCGAGGTGGCGGGCGCCTGTAGTCCCAGCTACACAGGAGGCTGAGGCAGGAGAATGGCGTACACCCGGGAGGCAGAGCTTGCAGTGAGCTGAGATCTGGCCACTGCACTCCAGCTTGGGCAACAGAGCAAGACTCCGTCTCAAAAAAAAAAAAAAAAAAAGAAAAGAAAAAAAACTTTATTGCTGAAAAGTACTAAGAATCATCTGAGTTTTCAGTGAGTCATAATCTTTTTACTGGTGAAAGGTCTTGCCTTGATATTGATGGCTGCTGACTGATGGGGTGGTGGTTACTGGAGACTGGGGTGGATGTAGACATTTCTTAAAATAAAACAACAATGAAGTTTGCTGCATTGATCAACTTTTCCTTTCACAAGAGGTTTCTCTATAGCATATAATGCTGTTTGATAGCAAATTACCCACAGTAGAACATAATTTGAGTCAGTCCTCACAAACCCTGCCACTGCTTTATCAACTAAATTTATATACTGTTCTAAATCCTTTGTTGTCATTTCAGCAGTGTTCACGGCATCTTCATCTGTCTCAGTAAACCACTTTCTTTGCTCATCCCTGAGAAGGAACTCCTCATTAACTCAGGTTTTATCATGAGATTGCAGCGGTTCAGTCACATCTTCAGGCTCCACTTCGAATTCTAGTTCTTTTGCCATTTGCACATCTTCAATGACCTCCTCCACTGTAATCTTGAACCCCTCAAAGTTATCTATGAGGATTGGAAACACTGTCTTCAAAACTGTTAATGTTCATATTTTAACCTCCTTTGAATCACAGATGTTCTTAATGACATCTAGAATGGTGAATCCTTTTCAGAAGGTTTTTAGTCTACTTTGCTCAGTTCCATCCAAGGAATCGCTGTGGCAGCTATAACTGTACAAAATGTATTTCTTAAGTAATAGACTAGAAAGTCAAAATGACTTCTTGTTGTATGGACTGTAGAATGGATGTTGTGTTAGCAGCATGAAAACAACATTCGTCTCCTTGTACATCTCCATCAGAGCTCTTGGGTGACCATTGTCAGTGAGCAGTAATATTTTGAAAGTGATCTTTTTTTTTGAGCAGCTGGTTTCAACACTGAGCTCAAAACATTCAGTAAACCATGCTGTAAACAGATGTACTGTCATCCAGGCTTTGTTGTTTCATATATAGAGTACAGACAGAGTAGATTCAGCATAATTCTTAAGGACCCTTGGGTTTTCAGAATGGTTATTGAGCTTTGGCTTTGAGTTAAAGTCACCAGCTGCATTAGCCCCTAACAAAAGAATCAGCTTTTCTCTTGAAGCTTTGAAGCCAGGCATTGACTTTTCCCTTCTAGCTATGAAAGTCTCAGATGGCATCTTCTTCCAATAGAAGGCTTTTTCATCTATATTGAAAATCTGTTGTTTAGTGTAGCCACTTCTGTCATTTACCTTAGCTAGATCTTCTGGGTATCTTGCTGTAGATTCTCTATCACCACTTGCTGCTTCACCTTGCACTTTTACGTTATGAAGACAGTGTCTTTTTGTAAACCTCACAAACCAATCTCTGCTAGCTTCAGACTTTCCTTCTGCAGCTTCCTCACCTCTCTCAGTCTTCCTTGAATTGAAGAGAGTTACGACCTTGCTCTGGATTAGGCTTTGGCTTAAAGGAATGTCGTAGCTGGTTTGATCTTCTGTCTGGACCACTCAGACTTCTTACCAGCCATAAGGGTGTTTCGCTTTATCATTTGTGTGTTCCCTGGAGTAGCACTTTTATTTTCCTTCAAAACTTTCCTTGTACATTTACAACATAGCTAACTATTTAGTGTAAGAGGTCTAGCTTTTGGCCTAATTTGGCTTTTGAAATGCCTTCCTCATTGAGCATAATAATTTCTAGCTTTTGATTTAAAGTGAGAGATATGCAACTCTTCCTTTCACTTGAACACTTAGAGGCCGTTGTGGCCTAATTTCAATATAGTTGTGTTTCAGTGTATAGGGATGCCCAAGGAGAAGGGAGAGAAATGGGAGAATGGCCAGTCAGTGGAGTAGTCAGAACTCACACAGCATTTATTGATTAAGTTTGCTCTCTTATGTGGGTACAATCCTGGGTGCCCCCAAACAAATAGAATATTAGCACCAAAGATTACTGATCACAGATTATCATAATGGATATAATAATAATAATAATGAAAAAGTTTGAAATATTGGGAAAATTACTAAAATGTGATACAGAGCTGTGAAGTGAGCACATGGTTTTAAAAAATGATGCTGATAGACTTGCTTCAATTTGTTAAACCTTCAATTGGTTTTAAAAAAGATAATATCTAGAAAGCGCAATAAAATGAGGCACAATAAAATGAGGTATGCCTGTATTGACTTTGTTTTAAACTGATATGTGAGGATCCAAGGATTTTTCAGAGGAACTACTATTTTTGAAAGCATGGATAAGATTAATACAAATGATGTGATTATTTGGTTGGAGGCATTTGGAGTTGGGAATGTTTATTGTAATAGATAACATTTATTGAACACTTATTATTTGCCAGGTACTGTGCTCAACTTGCTTTATTTTAATCCCCCAAACTACCCTATAAGAATACCATCATCATCATTTTATAGTGAAGAAACTAAGATTTAGAAAGGTTAAGTAATTTGTACAGGGGGAGCCAAGTACAAAGTGGTGGGGCTAGAATTTGACCCAGGTCTTCTGCCTCCAGAGACCAAACTTTTACCAGCTATGTAGAATATTGCTCTTTATTCATTAATTTAATGAGTAATAATTGATCATCTATCTTATGCTAGACTTTATGCACTGTACATATATCAGAGAACAGAGAAAGATATTTCCCCTTTAGAGTGAGGGAAAGGAGACAAATTAGAGTATACTAGCTAATGGCGCAAGGAGAAAAATAAAGCAAATAAAGGGAGATAGCTTTCGCTTGAGTAGGGTGTTACATCTTTAGACAGACTGGACTGGAAAAGTCTTAGCAAGAGTTGAATAAAGACTCAAAAGGAGAGAAAGGAGCAAACCAGGTGGTTATTTGGGATGAGAATGAACAAACAGTAAGAGTATGCTTGGTATGTTCAAGGAACATTTAGGAGCCCATGGTGACCAGATCAGAGGAAAGCAGCAGAGATGAATAGATCAGAGAGGTATAATCTGGGAGCAGATCTTGTAGGGCCTTTGGAAGGTCTTTGCATCTACTGAAACCATTGGAGGATTTTGAGCAATGAAGTGTTATTATCTGGATTTCTCTGGATGCTTTGTTGTGTATAGATGTTGCATGCTCAAGGGTGGAAGAAAAGAGTCTTGACAGAAGGCTAAAATACTGTTAGGTGTTGCTTTATGACTGGGATACATTCTAAGAAATGGGTCGTAAGGTGATTTCCTTATTGTTTGAACAATGTAGAGTGTACTTACACAGACTTAGCTGGTAGAGCCTACTACATACCTAAGCTATATGGTATGGCCTGTTGCTTTAGGCTACAAACCTGTACAGCATGCTACATACTGAACACTGTAGGCAGTTGTAACCCCATGGTAAGTATTTGTGTATCTAAACATAGCTAAGTATATAAAAGGTACAGTAAAAATATGGTATTATAATCTTATGGGAGCACCATTGTATATATGGTCATTGACCTAAATGTCATTTTGCAGTGCATGACTGTAATCCAGTTGAAAAATGATAGTTTGTACGAGTAAGGTTCATAGCTCTTGAGATGGTAAAAAGTTGTCATATTTTAGATATATTTCTAAAGTTTCAAATATAAAACTTCGAGGACTTTAATTAGCAGAGACCTCAGATATAACCCATTAGGTGCCAAGTTTTATACTTTTTCAATTGTAAATTTAATTTTTCTCTTATCAAAGTCTATAATATGTGTTCATAGTATACAATTTAGAAGATCCATGAAGGGAAAATATCAAGCAGAGTAATACCTAGCATGTGCAGATAAAAGTATTGAACACTATGAACAAACATCTTGGCATATTTTTTTCTAGTCTTTTGGCATAGGACTGAACCTTAATAAATGCTGTCTACCATAAGCTAGCTCTCTATCTCCCCTACTAAAATCTTAGCTCCTTAAAAACAGGAACTGTGTTCTTTATTTGTCTATCTTAGGCACAGAGCATGGTGTCTGGTTCATGCCAAGTGCTGGTGCTGCTTGTTTTGTTTGAATTAATTGTGCAAATGCTATATGGGATTCAATGATTTATGTTTGGTTAGGGAGGAAACAGTCAGTAGGTACACCTGTAAAATAATAAGGCTGAGTTTTCTTTTTTGTTTTTCTAAGAGACAGGGTCTGGCTCTGGCTCTGTTGCCCAGGCTGGAGTGTAATGGTATAATCATAGCTCACTGTAGTCTCAAATTCCTGAGCTCAAGCAGTCCTCCTACTTCACCCTCCTGAGTAGCTAGGACTCAGTCTCATACCATGACACCCAGCTAATTTTTTGTAGAGGCAGGATCTTGCTATGTTGCCCCAGCCGGTAAGCAGTCCTCCTGCCTTGGCTTTTCAAAATGCTGGGATTATAGGCATGAGCCTCTGTGCCAGGCCAAGGCTGATTTTTCTTAAGCAAACATAACAGAAATTAAGCTAAAACAACCACTGCAGTTATCTTGGGAGGAAGTCATCAGGGATACTGTTGTTCTGTAAAGACATTATGTAGTTTACTCTTAAGAGTCAGTTTGAGTCATGCTGTAAAGTTAGTTTTATTAAATTTGTTCATTAAAAGTTTTTTTCTGGCTGGGCATGTTGGCTCATGCTTGTAATCCCAGCACTTTGGGAGGCTGAGGCAGGTGGATCACCTGAGGTCAGGAGTTCAAGACCAGCCTGACCAACATGGAGAAACCCCATTTCTACTAAAAATACAAAATTAGCCCGGTGTGGTGGTGCATGCCTGTAATCCCAGCTACTCGGGAGGCTGAGGCAGGAGAATCACTTGAGCCCGGAGGCAGAGGTTGCGGTGAGCTAGGATCATGCCGTTGCACTCTAGCCTGGGCAACAAGAGTGAAACTCCATCTCAAAAAAATAAAAAAAAAGTTTTTCCCCCTTCTTGATGGTCTGTAGCATAGTGATTTAGGAGTTGGCTCTGGAGGCACACTATCTGGGTTCATAGTTCACCTTCTCCATTCAGTTTTGTGACCTTGGGCAAGTTACTCTGCACCTCAGTTCACCTGTAAAAAGTGGATAATAAAGTGTGTACCTTACAGAGTTGTTCTGAGTGGTAAATACGTTATATATAGTGCCTGGTATATAGTTTAAGTAATCTATAAATGCAAATTTTTATTGTTTTCTGCTGATCCTGTTTAATTGATCTAAAACATAATCCAGGTTTCTTTTTTCTTTTTTTGAGACAAGGTCTTGCTCTGTCGCCCAGGCTGGAGTGCAATAGTGCAATTGCGTCTCACTGCAACCTTCGCCTCCCGGGTTCAAGCGATCCTCCCACCTCAGCTTCCCGAATAGCTGGGACTACAGGCGCGTGCCACCATACCTGGCTAATTTTTGTGTTTTTTGTAGAGACGAGGTCTCCCTGTGTTGCCCAGGCTGGTCTTGAACTCCTGGATTCAAGCGATCTTCCCTCCTTGGCCTTCCAAAGTGCTGGAATTACAGGCATGAGCGCCCATAACTTAACTTTCTACAACTTCCTTACCCACCTTATTTGCCACATTTAGCTGTTAGTGATATTTGCCATTTTCAACATGATGAAGTACTAAGATTTGTGATGCTTCTGGCTATATCTGATGTCATTTCTAAAGCAACTACTAAAAAGTTATTTTTAACTAATAGTATCATTGAACTATATTTATTATTTCAACAAGGTCATTACTTGGAAAATAATAATGTTCATTGGAATGAATAAATTCTGGTTTAGTAGTTTCAAAAAACAAACTGTTTAATCTTATAGAAGCATTTCATTCACTTGAATGTGTAAGTAATAATATCAGGCAAAAAAAAAAAAAAAAAAAGAGAGGGCTGAGTGATGCAGGTAAGTGCTTAAATTTCTTCAGGGCCTCTCTATTGCTAGAGAATAAAGTCCAAATATATTAGTAGGTCATAAAAGGCCCTTCATTACTTTTCCATTCTTAATCTCCTTGCCATACTCTTACACATTTTTTGAAGACAGATATTATGTCTTTTTTTCTGTTTTTTTTTTTTTTTTTGTTTTGAGACGGAGTCTCGCGCTGTGTCACCCAGGCTGGAGTGCAGTGGCGCGATCTCGGCTCACTGCAAGCTCCGCCTCCCAGGTTCACGCCATTCTCCTGCCTCAGCCTCCGAGTAGCTGGGACTACAGGCGCCCGCCACCACGCCCGGCTAGTTTTTTGTATTTTTAGTAGAGACGGGGTTTCACCATGTTAGCCAGGATGGTCTCGATCTCCTGACCTCGTGATCCACCCGCCTCGGCCTCCCAAAGTGCTGGGATTACAGGCTTGAGCCACCGCGCCCGGCCTTTTTTTCTGTTTTAAGGCTTGGTTAATGAACAGTCAGTACACATTAGTAGAATTAGTTGGTAGAATTAAATCCAGCCATGGTGATCCATTTATAGTTCTCCAAGCATGCCAAGTTTTTCTCGCCTTTCTGCCTTTGCATGTGCCTTTTTCTCTGCCTGGAATTCCTTTCCTTTTTTTGTTGCCTGACATACTCCTACCTATCTTTGAAACTGAACACAAATGTCACCTTTTCTAAAAAGCCTTTTCGTATCTCATCAAGCAGCTTGAAGTGGATCCTTCTTTATAATCCCACTTACCTCCTCATTTATATCTCTATTACAAACACTATAACAACTTTTTTCTTGTCTGTTTCTTCTGTGAACTGTGAGCCTGAGGAGGTAGGGACTTAGTATTGTGTATTTTAGTAGCCCTAACATCATAACACAATACTAATTAGTGCATACGAGTTACCTAATGTGTGGCTAATAGAATCAATGAATGAATGCTTGCAAGGATAATTGGAAATAAGAAAAGTAGGAAATCACTTTTGTTTGAGGTAGAGAGGAGCCTATGGAAGACCCTCAAGCTTGACATTGAAAGACTGGTTGGATTCAGATAGAAACAAAAAAATAAAAAGGAAGATGGAAGACTTTTTAGATATGAGGAAAATGGAGAATGAGAGTCTGTGCAGTGTATTTTCAACATGTAAACGAACTCTGCTGCATCAGAGGCGTTATGCATGTGATTGGTGGAATATAAGACCTGGACCAAAAATTGGTATTAGACTGTGGAGGATTTTGAAAATCAAATTAACATATTTGAGCTTTATTCTACATATAGTGAGGATGTGAGGTTTGGGGGAGGTTTTGTAGTTGTTACTTGTTTTTTAGCAGAACACTTTGATGAAAGTGATGTTTTGGGAACATTAATCTTACATTGGTATGTGGGATAGATTTGAGATAGGAGAAAGTAGTAGCAGGAATGGCAAACACACCTGCCAGGCTTGGTCAGAGAATGAGATTATTTTTATAGAATATTAAGATAAATGTGAACTAATACTTCTTTAAAAATACTAGACAAGGAAGTCACATTCAGAAAGTAGTTTAGAATGTGTGGTATCTTTAGGCTTATCATTGTAAGTATCAGTTGTCATTGAGCTGTCGATGTACAGAAGAGCAGGTTAATAGAGAATTCGACTCGCTAGGAAATTGGATAAATTTTTCTATATTTTATTTGAGTGTAGGTCCACCATTCTTCATAATCATGTAAAATTTTAGATTACATGTAGCTCATTAATTCAATTTATCTTCTACTTCTATGCTGGAAGGAACTTTTTACAGCTTCATCTCTGAGCTCACTTTTGTTTTTTAAACAAGCTCTGGAACTCAGTACTTCTCTTTGAATAATTTGGCAACATTGTCTTCCATTCTTCTGAACCATGTGAGATAGAGCCTAGTGGGATAAGTTTATCTACACATGACAGAAACAGGCTGAACAGAAGATAGATGCACATACTTGAAACCTTCAGAGTTCTTTAGAATACTTTTTTTTTTTTTTTTTTTTTTTTTTTACACAGTCTCACTCTGTCACCTAGGCTAGAGTGCAGTGGCATGATGTTGGCTTACTGCAACCTCTGCCTCCCAGGTTCAAGCGATTTTCTTGCCTCAGCCTCCAGAGTAGCTGGAATTACAGGTGTGTGCTGCCATGCCTGGCTAATTTTTTATTTTTAGTAGAGATGGGGTTTCGCCATGTTGGCCAGGCTGGTCTTGAGCTTTGGCCTCCAGTGATCCTCCCACCTCAGCCTCCCAAAGTGCTGGGATTATAGGCGTGAGCCAATGCGCCCAGTCTAGAATACATTTTCTAAGTTTGGATATTCCTGGACACACATTTGTGTGACTAGTGCATGTGGTTAAGAAAAAGAGACTGTTCAGGAAAGATACTTGGGGAGTGGGGAGAATTGTCTACTGGACTGTACTTAGCATCGTATCTTATTAAAATTCTTCTGGAAGGGCTTTGCTATTACTTAGAATCTTATTTTAACATTAAGCTGACTTGATTTGGTTTGGACATTTCTATATTTTTTTCCCTTTAGAAGTGATTTTTAAATAGCTATCACAAAGGTTGAGACTAGTAAGAATTACTTCCACTCTAACTCACCTTCAATTAATATGCAAAGAATATGTAACTGACAACATTGCAACCACATTTAGAGGATAGATATTCTCAAATGATGAAAATCCAGCATTTAGAATGAAGTTAATTTTTCCCAAACTTCTCTACCTGTAACATGCAAGGCAGGGGTTTACTTTTGCTTAGAAGAGTGGAGGAGGCTGGGCACAGTGGCTCATGCCTGTAATGCCAGCATTTTGGGAGGCCGAGGCAGGAGGATTGCTTGAGCTACATGTGATGGCATGTGCCTTTAGTCCCAGCTACTTGAGAGGCTGAGGTGGGAGGATCCCTGGAGCCTGGAAGGTTGAGGCTGCAGTAAGCTGGCATAGTGCCACTGCACTCCAGCCTGGTCAACAGAATGAGACTCTGCCTCTAAAAAAAGAAAACAAAAAACAAAAAGAGCAGAGGAGGTTGTAATGTAAACAAAATGTAGAGCTCTTTTGGTGGTATTCACAGCAAGTTCAGGAATAGTCTCCTTGCAATGCAAGGAGTATTCAGCTTTGTAAACTGCAGCCTGAATTAAGGGAAAAATCTCAGCATATTCCTTTCTCTGAATCATTATTACAAGGAAAAGGAGTGTAAGCTCCTAATGAAGTATCAAATCCCCTTTCATTGTACAATTTAGGATGATTGACTAAGGACTGGTTTTCTTTGCAAAGATCTCTAGGCCAGCATTCCGAAACTGTTAAGTAGGTAGACTATGGAAAATGTGTTCTGTACTTAAATACTATTTGGAAAAAGAGTTAAACATGGTTCTTTTCTGCAACACTTCTCAAACTAATATGCTTATAATGTGTCTTCTGACTGTCCACAGAATTTCCCGAATACATTTGAGCACATACTGTCCCATCGCTGCCCACTCCTGACCTCAGTAGCCCCTAGTATACATATCACTTGCAGGGTAATTGTGAAGTTTTAGGAAATGCTGCCATTGGTACACAAACTTGCTGGATAAAATGTACCCACTGGGATAGTCTTGAAAAATGTTTAACTTACTGAGACAGATGTGAAAGCCCATTGCCCTTTGAGTTCTGGGATGATTGATCATGATGACAGAGAGCTTGGTTGAGAAAAAAGGAGAAGCCAAGTTTTAATGGAATTTATTTACAATGCACTAGGAGAGTAAAAACAGTTAACATTCATTACTAGGCAGAGTAGGGTTCCTTGAGATGAGTCTGTTAAAAAGTCTGAAGATGATGAACCCTGATTAGTGAATTAGCAAATACTGCACACGGTTAGTTCTTAGAATTAGATTTCAACACTTCAGTGCAAACTCTTCACACTTTTGTCATGTGAATGCAGTTTGAGAATGCATTTCAATTAGATCTGTAAGTTGTTGAATTATCTTTTATTCTTGAACTGGTAGAATAGACATAGGGCTTGCTTCAATTATCCGTTAACTCTCCAGTATTTCTCTAAATATTTGCTCTCCAGTATTTTTCTAATAAATTCCTTTAGGTGAATATGCAAAGATCACAAAAATGAATAGTCATTTATGAATTCCTTATGAAGACAAAAGGATTCTTTGAAACAACAAAGCAATTTTTCGAGACAACAAAGTTTTGTTTCTCTGGAACCTAAATAAGCAGGATGCTTACAGTTTCTTGACATATTACATATTCTTTTCTTGAGAAAAATGTAAAAGATAAATAGGTGGGCATTTATTATGAAATTATTAATATGGAAAACAAACATTAAAGGCATTTCATTAAGGGTAGATGTAGTCCAAGTTCATAGACTTTCTAATACTCTATACAACAAGCTTGTCCAACCTGTAGCCCCGTGAGCTGTATGAGGCCCAACACAAGTTTGTAAACTTTCTTAAAAGATTATGAGATTTTTTTTTTTGCTTTTTTTTTTTTTTTTTTAAACTCATCAGTGATTGTTAGTGTTAGTTTTATGTGTGGCCTAAGGCAGTTCTTCTTCTTTCAGTGTGGCCTAGGGAAGCCAAAAGATTGGACACCCTCGCTCTACAAGATAACAGTTGGTGTTCCAAATATTAGGATACAGGTTTCATAGCTGCCACGAAATTAAGTAACAATGGCTTAACACAGCTTAAATTTGTTTCTCTCTGATATAACAGTCCCAATATAGTCTAGGACTGATAATAAACCTTTGTGGAGCCCTTGGGCCTTATTCTTTCCTGTCCTCCTCCTTAATGGTTTCTATCTCATGGTCTGAGATGCCTGCTGTAGTACTTGCCAATACATCCTCCTTCCACCTTGCAGGGCAGAGTAAAAGAGAGAAGCAGCACTTTTTCTAAGGGTACACCTTAAAAGTTGTATATGCCTTTTCTATTCACATGCCATTGGTCAGAACCTTGTTACACAAGGGAGACTGGGAAATGTAGTCTTTGAGATTTCACAGAACATTCATACAAATTGATCATGTAATAAGCCTTAAAGAAGACCTAAAAAAGTCACATCAGATATGTCCTGCTGAAACTTCCTTTGTGATAAAAGGCACACATACACACACATATGTGTATGTAGATATTAATACATTATATATATTTATAGAGAGAATATGTAGACGTATTTAGCAGACTGTTTTTAATTCTGATATGCTTTTCCAAATGCTGAAGTGTTTTCTATGTTTTCACAAAAATAATAGATTGTACTTCATAGAAATTCATTTTTAAGTATATTGTATTCTAGTTCTCTGTAAATGAGTAACTTATGGGTCTAAGAATTTTCAGTGTATGAAGCATTCAGTTCCCCAGGATGTCTGAATGTATATTGAGTTTTTAAATTGGTGATATATATATATGTGTATATATGCACATATAGGAATATAATGAGATAATATTATTTGACCTGCAGATATTTGATGTACAGACTGTTTATCAAAAATAAATGTAATAGCAAAGTCAAGTAATGTTTTATTAAAATGAGCACTTTTGATTATAGTTGTTTTCCATGAAAGGGAAAAATGATGACTTAATGATGCAGTGGTCCACTTAAATTGCAATATGATCTATAAGATTTTAGGGTTTTTTCCCCAAATTCTCAGTTTTAAAATTGTAAAGGTAATTGGTGTACTTATCTTACTGAAATAGAGGAAAATATGTATGTTAATGTTTTTAGATCTCATATTTCTTATGGGTAAACACATGCCTATTAATTAGTTCCATTTATTGTAATATTTTTTATCGGGAGTTCCAACTAAAATTAAATTTAGGAAATTATAATTGCACCAATTGGTTGATTGATTGAGATGGGGTTTCACTTTGTTGCCCAGGGTGTTCTCAATCTCCTGTGCTCAAGTGATTCTCCCACCTCAGCCTAGTAGCTGGGACTACAGGCATGCAAGTGCATGCCTGGCGTAAGTGCATATAAAAATAAGATTTTACATTTGGGAAGTTTTATAATTTAACAAGTGCCTTTTCGTGTATATGATATTATTTGGTAGTATCTTAAGTATGTTTTAAATTATTCTTATTTTCTGATCTTTCAAATTCATTTCTCTTTAGGCTTAAGCTAGATTTCACATACTTTCACATACATTTTCTTTTTTGTTAACACTGCATGAACAGCAAAGACATGAATTTTGTCATTCATCTCAAAGTATTATAATTAGAATTTTCTCTTTAATCCACAGCTTAATTTCCAGATATGATATTTTTAAAGTTCTCTTTTCATTGTTGATTTTAATTTATTGCTCTATACTTTGTGTACAGAGTCTGTATTTCATTGATTTGGGAAGGTAATTGGAGTGTGTTTTAGGCTATTACATGGTCAACTTTTTTTTTATATGGTCAATTTTTATGAATGTTCTGTGTGAGCTCAAAAAGAATATAGTTTATGTTTGTTGTGATGTCACATATGTCATATGATACCAGACTTTCAAAGTAGCATTTTTCAAATTTTGGGTTTTTAAATTTTTTTTTGTCATTTTCTAAAGGCTTGTTAAAAACTTCTAATTAGAATTGTTAATCTCTTGCTTTTGCACACAGATTTTTAGTTGTTGCTTATGTACATTGAGGCTGTATGTATATCTATGTATTCACATTTGCTTTTTTACCAGTATATAATGTTTCCAGTTGTCTTTTATTGCCTTTGCCTTTGAATTTAAATACTTTTGATACTATGGTGGGTTTATTTTGGTTCATATTTTTTAGGTACCTTTCGTTTCTTTATTTTTTTTAGCTTTGCTGGATCTTGGTTTTATTTATTTGTTTTGGATTTTTAACTTAATTTTTAAATTTAATTTTTATTTAGTTTTTAGAGATAGGGTCTGGCTCTGTTGCCTGGGCTGGAGTGCAGTGGTGTGATCATAGCTCACTGGAGCCCGAATCTCCTGGATTTAAGCAGTCCTTCCATGTTGGCCCCACAAAGCACTGGGATTACAGATTACGTTGTTCCTGGCCTGGATCGTTGTTTTACATTTAAACTGAGAATATGTCTTCTGAGTTTAACCTATTTGAATTTAATGTGATTATTGCTATGTTAGAACTTAGCTCTGCCGTTTTATATCATATCCTTTCAGTGTCCAAGTTGAATCTCACTCTTCTCCCTTCCCTGCCCAACGAATTCCAAGAACTTTAGGATACTCTCCCACTGCACCCCTACTTTCTTGAAATAGGGTGATGTGATGTTTTAATTATTCTTATGAATACACTTGTTTTAAGATAACAATACATCTTCTAAAATTTTTTCCTTCCCATATTTTGTTGTTTTCTTCTGGATACATTTCTCTTCTGACTAGATTACATTCTTCAAATGTTCTTTGAAAGAAGGTCTTTTTTTTTTGGTGGTAAACATTGAGGCATTGTCTGCCTATAATATGTTTACCATTCACAGTTAAGTGATAATTTACCTTGATACAAAATTCTAAGCATAGATTTGTTTTTCTACCTCAATATTTTGAGGATAGGGAAACGTTTTATTGTCCTCTTCCTGTCCCGGTAGTGTTCTTAAATCTGGTATCAATTTGATCCTGCTCTTTTTTAGGTGATGTTTCCCCTGCTCCTCTTGCTAGAAGCTTTTAAAATTTTGTCTTTGAAAGGCTTACATTTTACTCCAGTACATTTAGGTATAGACTTTTTTTTCCTTATCTTTTCCCCTTAGCACTTTAAGCCATTTTGATCTGAGATTTCATATATTGAATTCTGCAGAATTCTGTCATTTTTTCAAATTCTTCATTTATTTTCTTTGCTTATGCAATTCCTTTTGGGTAGATATTTACACTAATATTACTTTCCCCACATTGTTTTAATTTGTGCTTTATTAATCTTTTTGTCGCTTTCTGAGACTCTGGAACATTTCCTAGATTCATTCTTAAATCAGCTCTGTTCATTTTCTTATTCAAACCATTTAAAAATTCTTCGTTGCAATGATTATATATATTTTTACAGCCAATATTTTGTTTCTTTCTCTTAACTGTTTATTCCTGCTTTGTATTCTAATATTTTCCCATGTCTGCCTAAGGCTATTTATTATGACTGTTTAAAGTTCTTTTTTTGATTAGTTCTGATTTTTCTTGAATGAGGTTATTTATTGTCAATATGTGTTTACCTTTCCCATATTAATGCTTCTCAAATATCTCTTTAATTTTTCCCATTTGTTAATCTTCTATAATCATAAAATGCTGGTATATTTAGAGAGTGAGAGATGGACGTACACTGAGCTCAACCATACTTGGTGTTTTTCTCACACGCGGCTCTCTCCTGTTTCTTAGGGACACTTGTCTGTAGGCACTGCTTATATAAGTAGGGCACCTGCCTCCCTGCTGTCTTGTTTTAGTCTGATATCTCACTGTCACTGCTGATTAGATTCTACACTAAAGTAGTGGTAGCATAGGCAATAATCTGCATAAGAAAATTCAGCCTAGTAAAAAGTATACCCAAGTAGAATTTTTAACCCTAGTTTGTACTTTCCATCAGTGAGTAGACTCTGGCTTTCATGTGCTCTATGCATCCCTAAAAATACCCTACCATTATCAATGTCTTCAAGTGTTGTTGAACTGGTTTTTGAGATCCAGCAATGTTTGTATTACCTTAGCATCATCTGTAGAGTGGGGTTCATAGGAACAAGCCAGTATACCAGCAGATGGTGCTAGTCTCTTAACTTTTCAGAAACCAAAACCCATATCTTACTTCTAAAGGCAGTAGCTATAAATGATTAAATTTCTTTGGAATTCTCAGAATATCTTAGGATATTAAAGTGGTTTAATGAGGAGATAAGAGAACAAGTTTGTCTTTAACAATTTCTGTTTTTTTTCCTCATGCATCAAATTGTGCTATTCTGGTTACAGTATATTTGAAAAACCTTTTATGATAGAAATATAACTGACTTTTAAAGTATTGTGATCTATAACAGCTACTATTTATTGGGTGCTGATTGTGTCTTGGGTACTGTGCTAAGTGTTTTATGTATGTAATGTTGCGATAAGACCAGGATGACTTCTCCAATGAGAAGTTTTAACTTAATAGGTTTATAAGAATTGTGTATTACTAGATTCTTCAAAACAAAAATTATATTCAATATAGTTTAGTAACAGCAAATTCCATTAAAGTCATAAAATGTGAGGCCAGACGCGGTGGCTCACGCCTGTAAATCCCAGCACTTTGGGAGGCCGAGGCGGGCAGATCACGAGGTCAGGAGTTCGAGGCCAGCCTGGCCAACATAGTGAAACCCTATCTCTACTAAAAATACAAAAAATTACGGGTGTGGTGGCAGGCACCTGTAATCCCAGCTACTGGGGAGGCTGAGGCAGGAGAATCACTTGAACCCAGGAGGCGGAGGTTGCAGTGAGCCAAGACCACGCCATTGCATTCCAGCCGGGGTGACAGTGTGAGTCTCAGACTCACACAAAAAAAGGGGGTCATAAAATGTTTTGCATGTGGAAGAGGGAAATAATTGGAGGAGATTGTTACTGTTGTTATTTTTAGACACAGCGTCTCTGTCACCCAGGCTGCAGCCCTGAACTCCTCTGCTCAAGGGATCATCCTGCCTCAGCCTCCTGAGTAGCTGGGACTACACGCGTGTGCCACCATGCCTGGCTAATTTTTAAATTTTTTTGTAGACACAGGGCTTTTCTGTGTTGCCCAGACTAGTTTTCAGCTCCTGGCCTCAAGCGATACCGCCACCTTGGCCTCCCAAAATGTTGGGATTACAGGTGTGAGCCACTGTGCCCCGCTGATTGCTATTGTTGAGGGAACTGAGACCTAGAGAATTTGTCATTTTTATATTGTTAATGGTTTTTGTTTGTTTGTTTGTTTTTTGGTTTTAGGGTTATGTTTGGGATGATTATACAGAGCCATTTAATTTTTAGAGTGTTTAATATTTATAGAAAATTGCAAATAGAAATGATTACTGAAAAGCTGTTTATTCATTGTGTGCTTGTATGTTTTACATTCAGATGTAAAAACAAAATAAATGAGAAAAAATTCCCACTTTCTTAAGCAGTTTATGTGATCACCATTTCTCAACTAGTTTTTGTAAATATTAGACTTACCTATGGACATAACTACTTTTTCATTTAAGACTAGTATACTTAACTATTAAAATTATTTTAGTAATTAACCTTTATTTTTTATTACATAAAAAGGCAAATTTTCTACCCTTATCTTGTGCTTCCTGATTATAGTCATAGTCATACTTGGTGGTGGAACTCAAAACAGCGATTGTGTGAAAAAACACAGATTAGAAAATAGCTGACTCTTATGTTGTCGGAGTTGTTTTCTTTTTTTTGCTTGACGTTACTTCAGTAGTGAAATCATTCCCCTCTTTTTATTAAATATAATTTACACACAGTAAAATTCACCCATTTTAGTACTGCCCTGCAAGTTTTGACACATGCAAACAGTTGCTTTGCGTAAGAACCACCAGAATGAAGATGTAGAACAGTTCTATTATTCCTCACATTCCTCTGTCCCTTGTAGTCAGTCCAGCTCTCCATCTTCAGTCTCTGGCAACCACTAATCTATTTTATACCCTTACAGTTCTGCTTTTTCAAGAATGTGATACAAGTGAAATAATACTGTATTAAGCCTGTCTTCTTTTTCTTAGTACAGTACATCTGAGATTTATACATAGTGCCTCTATCAGAATTCATTCTTTTGTGGTGTTAGTGTTCTGTTGTGTGGATATACTGAAGATTCTTTATTCTTTTTTAGTTGAGGAATAATTTGGGTTGCTTCCAGTTGGTGATTAAAAACACTATAAACATTTGCATATAAGTTTTTCGGAAATTTTAACTTAATTTGGGTAAATACCAAGGAATAAAATTGCTGGGTTATACCTTAAATATTTATTTGATCTCATAAGAAACTGCTAAACTGTTTTTGAGAATGGCTGAACTAATTTTGCATTCCCATTAGCAATATGTGAGGTCCAGTTGTCCCTCAATCTTGCTAGCATTTGATATTGCTAATTTTTTAATTTTGGCCATTCTAAAAGATATGTAATAATATCTCATTGTTCTTTTAATTTGCATTTCCCTAAATGACTAATGAATGTGAACATTTTTAATGTATTTTTTTTTCCACTGTGTATATTCTTTGGTGAAGTAACTAAGTATTTGGATCCCATGCCTATTTCTTTATTGGATTGTTTTCTTTTTCTTTTCTTTTTTTTTTGAGACAAGGTCTATCTCTGTCACACAGGCTGGAGTGCAGTGGCACGATCTTGGCTCATTGCAGCCTTGGCTTCTGTGCTCAAGTGATCCTCCCATGATAGCCTCTCAAGTAGCTGGGACTGCAGGCACAGGCCACCAATCCTGGCTAATTAAAAAATAAACTTTTTGTAGAGATGGTGTCTCATGTTGCTCAGGCTGATCTTGAATTCTCCTGGGCTCAAGTGATCCTCCTGCCTTAACCTCCTAAAGTGTTGGAATTAGAGGTGTGAACTACTGAACCTGGCCTGGGTTTTTTTTTTTTGTCTGTTTTGTTTCTTTTTTTAATTAAATTTTTTGAGTTCTTCAGAATAATCTGGGTAGAAGTCCTTCATCAAGTATATGATTCGCAGATATTTTCATGTAAACTGTGATTTGTCTTTTTATTCTGTCTTCAGTAAGCATTATTGAGATATATAATTGATGTACAGTGAATTGAAAATGTTCTTTGTACAATTTAGCTTCTTGAATTGTATAAAGTATTCAATTTGGTAAGTTTTGACATAAGTGTATCCTGTGAAAATATTAACACAATCAAGCTATGAACATATTCATCACCCTCAGGTCTTTTCTTGCCCCCTTATAACCTCTTGCTATCCCCAGGCAGCCACTAATTTGTTATTTTCATAACAAATCAGTTTGCATTTTCTAGGATTTTATATACATGAAATCATATAATTTGTACTCTTTTAGTCAACAAAATTATTTTGAAATTGATCCATGTTGTTTCATATAACAAAGTTCATTTCTATTTTACTGCTGAGTAGTATTCTATTGTGTTGATATACCATAATTTGTTTAGACATTCACTTCTTGATAGGCATTTGAGTTATTTCCAGTTTTTGGCTGTTACAAATAAGACCACAATGAACATATTGTTTTGTGTTGTATATTGAATATGTTAGGCATATATTTAACTTTTAAATAAATAGCTTGTAATCCTAGCTACTTGGGAGGCTGAGGCAGGAGAATCACTTGAACCCGGGAGGCAGAGGTTGCAGTGAGTCAAGACCGTGCCACTGCTCTCCAGCCTGTGCAACAAGAGCGAAACTTTGTCTCAAAACAAAAAAACAAAAACACAACAACAATAAAAAAAAATTTTACATTCTCACCAGCAGTGTTTGAAAAATTCTAGTTGATCCATGTTGTCACTCAGTATGGCCAGTCTATTTTTTGCCATCCTCATAGGTGTGTAGTTTTATCTTAGTTTGGCTAGAATTTGCTTTTCCTTAATGACTAGTCTTATTGAGTACTGTCATATTCTTATTTGCATTTTTTATATATTCTTTAGTGAAGAGCCTCTTCAAGTCTTTTGTGCACCTTTGAAATTGAGTTGTTTTCTTTGTGTTCAGTTTTGGAGTTCTTTGTATATTCTGAATATTACCCAATAAGTGATTTGCAAGTATTTTCTCTCAGTCTATGGCTTGTGCTTTCGTTTTCTCATGAAAAAAGGAAGAATTTTTAATTTTTATAAAGTTGATTTTTTTCAGTTTTTTTCTTGCAAGATTCATGCTTTAGTTACTTACATGGTTACTTGAAAATAAAAAATATTTTCCATGCTTTGAATAGTCCTGTATGTGAGGAAATAAATCTCTAAAGACTGGGCAGGAATGGCAGGTCAGCACAAATAGCAACAAACTTGAGCTAGGTGGAGTGGCAGGGGCCTGTAGTCCCAGTTCCTTGGGAGGCGGAGGCAGGAGAATCACTTGAGCCTAGGGGTTGGAGATTAGCTTGGGCAACATAGCAAGACTCTGTTTCTTAAAAAAAAGAAAAAGCTCTGGGTTCTGGGGAGAATGATGGTGTGTGGTATCGGATATTTCTGTGAAACTATAGTTTGTACATCTTCCTTGTTGAAGGTATGTGGAAAAAAATCTCTACTTCACTGTTGCTAGTAGTTATCTCTGATTGTGGAAGAGGAATGTAGTGAAGGAGATGCCATAAGAAATCATTAAGACACATTTGAGCTATACATTTATTTGGGACCGTATACTTTCAACAGGACAGCATGAGTCTTTCTGTAGACCCACTTTCCATTGAAACCGGAAAATGCAGTCATTTGAAGTCTCGAGAAATGATCGTAAGAGCATATAGCAAATGAAAAGACATTTATTCAAGAAAATCTACTAAAACTTAGTAAGAACATTGAATTACTGTGGTATTGAACCAAGACCCACTTCCTTTTCCTCTTTCCCAGCTCATTGAGATGGAAACTTCATTCCAGACTGGTATAGCCAAGAGTACAAGATTACCTGTTCCTTTATTTCCTAGTTGGAAGGTATCTTTCTCAAAGGACCAGGATATCAAGATTTTTTTTTTTTAATCTTACTCTCCAGCGGCCTGTTGATGAGGTCAAGTTCTGGATGAGTGGGGCTGAGAGGCAGGAACTCACTATTTCTTACTCATGGTACAGAGGCTGTACCTGTGTACAGTACCACTGGGAATACTGAAGGCACAGTCACCCATGCCCCAGTTTGTAATCCAGCAGTTCCACACTGGGAGAGGCAAGTTGAGACCTGAGGCTATTACCCCAAGTCCACCAAGTGTTTTTGTCCTCTAACTGGGTTGCCATTCAAAGATAAGTGCACCATTGTCCTCCAGCTCCAGAGATAGAGACTTGCCTAGGGGGAGAAGTATGCTGTAAGACAGAGTTCTAAATCTCTTTCTACAGAAACTAACTTCATTTGCAACAGTGTAGGGAGAAGTTCAGGTCTAAGAGTATCCAAAAACAGGAGGGTGTGGTGAGAGGCAGTTAGGAGGAGATTGGTAGGTGCAGTGGAGATAAATAAACTGTAGAAGGGCTAGTTTGCTAGAGAGAACTAGGGAAATGAAGAGCTGGGAGGAGTCTTTTTGGGTTCAGAACAAATCTCAAACATTGGCCCCTGAAACTATTCCTTTAAAGGAACCCAGATTTGTTTTCATTGACCTGTGAAGCAAAGGATGCTTCAGCACATTGTTGAAAACAATGGAGTAATCAGCCAGCAATTGGTGATGCCTAACAACTGGATGTGGTCAAAGAAAGAGAAAAAGAGTGCCCTGCCCAAAGCAGTCATTTCATGGTGACTTTGCGACTATCCAAGGCTGTGCCTCCTGAGGAGGAACATGAGGGGCTTCACACAGGGGAGATGGGGAGAAATACACTTCACTAAAACAATCCAGCCAGTGACTAAAGAAATAACAGTAACATACCCCAGAGTGGGGCAATCAAGATCCAGAGTGGCTATAATATATAAAATGGTCAGTTGCCAACAAAAAATTGTGAGATATGCAAAGAACAGGAAAGAATGAGCTATACACCAGAAAAAAAGCAGGGAACAGAAACTGCCTGTGAAAGTGACTTGATTTTGGAATTAACTTCAGAGAGCCATTGTAAATATGTTCAGAGAAATAAATAAAATCACCATTAAATAAGTAAAGCAATGTATGGTGACAATTTTTTATCAAATAGAGAATGTCAATAAAGGTACAGAATTATTAAAAAGAACTAAGTGGGATTCTATAATTGAAAAACATTAAAGCTGAAATGAAAAGTTCACTAGAGGGACTGAGTCACAGATTTGTACTGGCAGAAGACAGAATTAATTAATTTAAAGATAGATCAACAGAGATTATGGAGTATGAAGAGAAAAAAATCATGGAGAAAAATCAACACAACCTCATAGAAATGTGGGAAGCGTGAAGTGTACCAGTATACACATAATGGGAGGACCCGGAGAGAACAGAGACAAGAACGGAAAATGGAAGAAGGACTGAACATTTTTCTTTCATTGCCAAATTTATTACCAAGTTTATTGAAAAACGTTAACCTGTATGTCTTGGACTCTCAGTGAACGCCAAGTGAATAAATGCAGAGAGATTCACAGACACATCATAGCACAGTTTAAGGATAAGGAGGAAATCGTGAGAGCAGCAAGATAAAAACATGTCATCACTTACAAGTGAACCCCGATGAAATTAATAACTGCCTTCTTATCAAAAAGAATCGAGGCCAGAATGCAGTGGGATAAGATCAAGGGCTTAAAGGGAAAAAAAACAAACCTGTCAACCAAGAATTCTGTATTCAGGAAATCTATCTTTAAAAAATGAAGGCAAAATAAAAATATTCCCAGATAAACAAAACTCAGAGAATTTGTTGCTAGCAGTCATGCTTTATAATGACACAGGATTTTTTTTTGGCCCCTTTGCGAGGGTCACAGCAGTGGGGCACCCTGTCTACTTGTCCCATATGGGCCAAGTCTGGCTTGTGCACCAGCACAGCCTGCAGCTAGACCAGGGGTGCCCCAGCTAACCTGTGCTATAGCTTGTACCCACATTCAGTGGTTCCCAAGCTCTTATCCCTACACCCAAGAAGAATGGGGAAACACTGACAGTTGAAGAGTGAGGAGGGCAGAGAATAATTTTATTGAATGACGGAACAGTTCTCAGCTGAAAGAAGATGCGGAAGTGGTCCCTCTCTCAGTGTGGCTGAGTCTGAGGCTTTTATGGCCGCAGAATAGAGGAGTGTGTGCTGATTGGTTTCTTAGTATGTAAAGAAAGGCTAAAGCAAAGGCATCACTCAGAGGTGTGCACAGCAGGTTAGAAAACCAATTAGGAAAGAGTAAGTATATGTAAAATAGTTGAAAGGTAGAGATCAATGAGAGAAAAGTGCACCAAATGGGAAGACAAGTTCTCAATCCGGTCCATGGATGTGACTTGTAGCTTGGCTTTCAGGCTTGAAACTTTCTTTGGCTTGGAGGTGGGGTTTCACCAGGGATGCATCCCTATCTGCCTGGCATTTGACTGCCTCCTGTCACTACCAATAAGAAGTACTAAAGGAAGTTATTTGGACTGAAAGCCAGCGATCCCACATTGTAATTTAAATCCACACACACAAAATTAACAAAAAGCACCACCAGCAAAGGTAATTATATAATTATAAAAGATAGTATAAGTGCATATTTCTTTTCCATTTCTTAATTGATGGGCGCAGTGGTGAAACCCCATCTCTACTAAAAATACAAAAATTAGCCAGGGGTGGTGACGCACGCCTGTGATCCCAGCTACTCAGGAGGCTGAGGCAGGAGAATTGCTTGAGCCCGGAAGGCTGAGGTTGTAGTAAGCTGAGATTGTGCCACTGCATTCCACCTGGGCAAGAGAGTGAGAGTCCATCTCAAAAAAAAAAAAAAAAAAAAGCAATTGTGAGCTGGGTGGGGTGGCTGAAACCTGTAATCCTAGTACCTTGGGAAATTGAGGCAGGTAGATCACCAGAGGCCAGGAGTTTGAGACCAGCCTGGGCAACATAGCAAGACTCTGTTTCTACCAAAAAAAAAAAAAAAAATTTTTAAAAACTAGTTAGGCACAGCATTGCATACCTGTTGCCCTAGCTACTTGGTAGGCTGAGGTGGGAGGATTGCTTGAGCTCAGGAGTTTGAGGCTGCAGTGAACTATGATTGTACTACTGTACGCTAGCCTGGGTGACAGAGCCAGACCCTGTCTTAAAAAGCAAATGTGTAAACAATATATATATAATGTCTTTGGGCCCATATGCATTAAAATGCAATATATTTGCCAGTTACAGTGTAAGGGAGATTTGTTGACACAAAACTGTACTTAACTGAGGAAATAACTCTTGATGGTAATTTGAAGCCACAGGAACAAAGAGAACCAGAAACAATAAAAGAGAGCAAACATGCTTTGCTCTTTTTATTCACTCAGCTTTTAAAAAAGTCGTAAAATTATGTAAAGTGATAACTATAACAAGTATTGTTCAGCTTATAACATTTATAGGTGTATATAACAATGATATCACAAAAAGAAGAAAAAGGAAATAGAGCTATATAGGAGTAACATCTTCACATCTCAGTGTGATTAAGTTAGCATAAATCTGAAGCTGAATCTGATAAGATGTACATGGGAAGCCCTAGAGCAACACGAAGGAAAATCAATGACAAATGCTACATTAGGAAATATTGATGTAATGCAAAAAGAAAGCAGTAAAAAAGGAATGGAGAAACAAAAACATGAGATACAGAACAAAAAGTAAATTAGCAGGTCAAAATCTAGTTATATCAATAATGACAATAAATGTAAATGGATCAATCAATCAATTCAGAAGTTAGAATCCAGGTGTGGTAAAGTACTAGTCCTAGCTACTGTGTAGTCTAGGACTACACAGTAGTCCTACTGTGTGTAGTCCTACTACTGTGTAGTCCTAGCTACTCAGGAGACTGAGGTGGGAGGATTGCTTGAGCCCAGTAGTTAGAGCCAGATTGGGTAACACAGCAAGACCCTGTTTACAGACATTAAAAAAAGGCAGAGGCTAGAGATAGACTGGATAAAAAGTACAGAACTCAACTATATGCTCTCGACAGGAGACACACTTCAGATTCAAATATATAGATTGAAAATAAAAGGATGACAAAAGATTTATTATGCAAATCATAACCATAAGAAAGCTGGAGTGGCGATATTAATATCAGGCAAAATAGACTTTAAAACAAAAAAAAGTTACCGAAGCTAAAAAGGGACATTTTATATTGGTAAAAAAATTGCAGTGCATTAAGAAGACATAACAATTGTAAATTGTAAATATCTGCATCTAACAACAAAGCTCCAAAATAGTATGAAGCAAAAACTGATAAAGGGAGAAATAGACAATTTAAAAATAATGGTTGCAGACTTTAATACCCCTCTTTCAGTAAGGAATAGAACAACTAGGCAGATGATCCACAAGGAAATGTAAGACTTGAACAGCATTATAAGTCAACCAGACCAGACAGACATTTATAGAACACTATCTAACAGTAGCAGAATATGAATTTTTCTGTAGTGCAAACGGAATATTCTCTAGGAAACACCATATGCGACACTGTAAAAGAAACCTTATTACATTTAAAAAGAAATAATACAAAGCACGTTTTCAAACCACAATAGAATGAAATTAGCAACCAACAGAAAGAAATTTGGGAAACTTAAAAATATGTAGAAATGGAACATGTTCCTGTAGTAACTAGGGGATGAAAGAAGAAATCAGAAGTAAATTTGGAAAATACTATGAGATTAATGAAAATGAAGAAATAATAAACTAAATTTATGGGTGCAGTTAAGGTAGTGCTTAGAGGAAAATCTGTAGTTATGTCTATTAAAAAAGAATAAAAATTTCAAATTGATACAGCCGTCTACCTTAAGACACTGAAAAAGAAGAGCATACTAAACCTAAAGCAAGCAGAGAAAGGAAATAATAAAGGTTCAAGAAGAAATTAATGAAATAAAAGAAAAACTAGTTAAATCAAAATTAGTTAAATCAGAAGCTGGTATCAACAATTTTGACAAAATGTTTAGCTAGATTGTCTAAGAAAAAAGAAAACACAGATTACTAGAATTAGAAATGAAAGAGGAGACACTGCTACCAATCTTACAGAAGTAAAAAGTAGTGTAAAGGAATAGTAGCAGCTGTATGCCAATAAATTAAATAACTTAGATTAGATTTACAACTTTCTAGAAAGATACAAACTACTGAAATTGACTTTAAAAAAAAGTGTAAATAGACCTATAACAAATAAAGAGATTGAATTATTATTTTTTTTTAAGAAGCTACCTACAAGGTAAAGCAAAGGCCCAGATGGTTTAACTAGGGAATTCTGCCAAACATTGAAAGAAAAATTAGTACAGATTCTTCGCCAGCTTTTGCAAGAAATAGACTTAGTTGGGGACAGATGTACCTTCTTACAGCAGTTCGTGTGGGAATGGGTAACCAGAGCATTAGGGAAATAGCAGTAAGTTATTTATCTTCCCCTGTGACTGGAAATTAAGATCCTTGCTTTGAGTGGAAACCTTTTTTAATATATAGTAGCTTCCTGCATTCAATTATCTTGTAACTAGTTTATAAAACTTTTAACTTCCTTAAAAGACATTGTATTGCCTGAGTGAGGGAAACATTGTGAAGGCAGATTATTCATTATTGAATCTGAATTAAAAATACTGAGGTTTTGTGTTTATAAGATTATCAAATACTAGTTGTATTTCTAGGTGCTAATATAATAATGTTAACTTAAAGACATTACTAAATTACTTATATTCAGGTTTTTAGTTAACCTAATTTTTAGTGTGAAGGTCTGTTGCAAGAATAAAGGACCCTTACATGTTCCTTGAATCATTTGGTGTAAACTTAGAGTATAAGCTGGGGCTGAATTGGCTTATTTTTAAAAATCACTTTTTCCTGGAAACTTACTTGTTTATCATACCTGTCAAATCATTTGTATGCGTCTCACTTGAGTGTTAGAACTTTGAGGTTGGTAGGTCAACTTTTAGCATCTTTTTCCCCTTTCTGTGTATGTATCCATGTGTGTACATGTTTGTGTGTTGTGTTTAATATGAATTGTGATATACTTTTTTACCATTTGGGATATAAATTATGGCTTCCCATGAATGTCCCAGTATGCAGCACTGGTGGTACTCTAAGTTGATGATTCCTCCCTCCCAAGTTTCTAAACGTTTTTGTTAACTATTACAGGAAGTGAGTTCAGACTCCTGTTACTACCAACACACTAGGCAGCCATGTACACATACAAAATGATAATAACAGTGGCTAACATTTGTTGAATACTTGAGTTTTATGAGGCATTGTGGCCAGAGAATTGTTTCATCTAAAACTTAGATTATTTGTAAACATTTTTAATTTACTGATGTTCTTGATTTTGAGCTATGGCAGTACTCAATAAGGGGTAGTTTTGCTTCACAGAGAACATTGGGCAATGTCTGGAGATATTTTTGATTGTCATAACTGGGGAATGCTGCTGGCATTTAGTGAATAGTGGCTAGGGATACTGCTGAATAATGTATAATGCTCAGGATGGTCCCCCCACAAGAAAGAATTACCCAGCCTGAAATGTTAATAGTGCTAAGGATGAGAAACCCTGGCCTGGGGTGATTGTGCATTCATCCTATGAGCCATGATTCTTGCAGGTTTGAGGGAAAATGATTTCTTTTAGTGTTTGCTGAACTATATTTTCATGCTAGTACTTTAGGACGTAAGCTGACAACCAGAATGTCTAGCTCCAGAAAGGTTGCGGTGTTTGCCATCTCAGAGAAAACCTAGAACTATTTTTGGATCACTGCCCTCTATGCCTGACTCAGTCTTCCAGAATGTCTATTTCTATGTGCAATAGTGATTTTATCTAAGAGGCTTCATTGCTCTTTTATGTCCTTGGGTTTTGGTTAGGGCATCCTTATTGCATCCAGTAAGACTCCATCTGAATCCAGGTGAGAAAAGAATTTTAAGTTTTCAAATTTTTTCTCTCTCAGAAGTTTCTGAATTCTTTATTGAAAATTTATTCATTACTGTTCTTACAATTTGATACGTTAGTAGTTTCATCGAAGGGAGAATGACATTACAAAGCATTTTAAAGTTTTGCTATATTGGAACTCTGTTTTAAGGGAGAAACTTTAACTCATTAGCTCAGCCAATGTCATATGAGGTAAGTAGTTTGGTGAAGTCATGATTCCACTTTAGGTGTGTCTAACATAAAGGCATACTGTGTTAATTTTACTGCCAGATGGATGCAAATAGAATTTAGTTTAAATATACTAAGGAACTAATCTTTTCCTTCATTTCATAAGTTATTAAGGACTCGTATTTTTCTCTTTGCAGCTTTAAGTACTTTATTGCTGTTGCTTATCTTAGTAATTTCTAGCAGGTAAACTTAACCTTTTGAAGATGTTTTAACCTACATTGTTGTAATAAGTGGTGAAAATCTGGTGGTACCATTTTTCTCTGAAATAATTTACTTGAGTAACTAATTAATATAATGTTAGGCAAGAGAGTATTTGCTTACATATATTTAGATATGTGTTTCTAATTAGAGAACTTTTGACATGTTACAATTTTTATTTCAGACAGTATACTTCATGAGACTACAGCAGTGATTCTCTAAGTGAGGTTCCCCAGACCAGTGGGATCAGCATCATCTGGGAGCTTGTTAGAAATGCAAATATTCACACCTACTGAGTCAGAAACTCTGGGGTTAGGGCCAAGCAGTCTTATTATTTTTTTTTCTTTTCTGAGATGGAGGCTTGCTCCGTTGCCCAGGCTGGAGTGCAGTGGCGCCATCTTGGCTCACTGCAAGCTCCGCCTCCCGGGTTCACGCGGTTCTCCTGCCTCAGCCTCCCAAGTAGATGGGACCACAGGCCCCCGCCACCACGCCCGGCTAATTTTTTGCAATTTTAGTAGAGACTGGGTTTCACTGTGTTAGCCAGGATGGTCTCGATCTCCTGACCTCGTGATCCGCCCGCCTCGGCCTCGCAAAGTGCTGGTACTACCGGCGTGAGCCACCTTGCCCGGCCAAGCAGTCTATTTCTAACAGGTCCTCCAGGTGATTCTGAACCTTGCTAATGTTTAGGAAGTGCTCTACAGAGAGTGACTTGTTGAAATAAGTTCACTTGGTTTTAATCCAGTATATTTGTTCTTGTTCTCCTTTTGTTCCTACCACATTTTAAACTCTTATTACTTGTGGGAAGATAAACTGTCCAAATTTCTGGCTGAACTCAGATAGCTCACATGAAGCATTTAAAGAAAGACAGTTTGGAAATAATAATTCAAGGGATCAGGATAGGTATTCGTTTAAATAACTATTTTAAAAAAGCCCTCAAGAGATTTAATTTAAAATCTTGTACTGTGGGAGTATGATCGTTTGATACTAAGGAGCTGCTAAGTTAAACAGATTCCTGAGACATGAAATCAAAGGATTTTTTAAAAGAATTCATATGCTTCTATAGAAACTTTAGAAATGGAGGCTGGTCATGGTGGATCATGCCTATAATCCCAGCACTTTGGGAGGCTAAGGTGGGTGGATCGTTTGAGCCCATGAGTTCCAGACCAGCCTGGGCAACATAGTGAGATGCCGGCTCTATTTTTTTGTGTGTTTGTTTGAGACAGTCTTGCCGGGTCGTCCAGGCTAGAGTACAGTGGCGTGATCTTGGTTCACTGCAACCTCTGCCTCCCAGGTTCAAGCAATTCTTGTGCCTCAGCCTCCCGGGTAGCTGGGATTACAGGCCTGCACCACCATGCCCAGCTTGTTTATTTGTTTTATTTATTTATTTAAGTAGAGATTTTATTTATTTATTTATTTATTTATTTATTTAAGTAGAGATGGGGTTTTGCCGTGTTGGCCAGGCTGGTCTCAAACTCTTGGCCTCAAGTGATTCACCTGCCTCAGCCTCCCAAAGTGCTGGGATTACGGACGCGAGCCACTGTGCCCAGCCTCCGTCTCTATTTTTTAAATGTATTATATAAAAAAGGAAACTTTAAAAATGGAAATTAGGATGATAATATATAAAAAGAGGTAGTATGCTGAATACTGCAATCATTTAAAGAAAAAAAGTCTAAAAATATATTCTAAAAGTTCATAGTATAGTATATATTATATAGAGATGTTCTTTTAAATAGTGGTAGAAAACAATTCCAGATTTGGATACTTATAATAGTACTGTCAGTCTATTTGAGAATTTAACTGTAGTGTAATAAGTATTAATGTTTAATTAATTATCCATAATGACTCAATTACCATTGAGATGATAGTGTATTGTGTATAATATATAGAAGATACAATCACATTGAATGTATGGAGCTGTGCTATTATCTATAGCTTGCAAATCTTTGGGCCTTCTTAATAATGCACAAGCAGTACATTAATATTGAGATATTTCAACTGGTGACCTTAATTTTTCTCTGTGTAAGTCAAATTTTTTATATGCAGATTTTACTACTAAAGTCTTAACTTGAGTCTATCCCTAATTATCTTTCCAGGTAGGTGCTACATATTTTATTCTTGCTGGTAAACTAATTTGTATTTTGTGTCAGTTTAGCTTATTATACATTAGCCTTTCTTAGCGTTGTCATAGATTATAGGGACTAAGTACAGGGACTATTATCTTTAAAGTTTATATTATATTCAACAAGTAAAATTTTTAACAAACTGGACTATTTAGTAATTTTACTAATAAGAATGGTTAAAACCAGCCAGGCACAGTGGCTCACGCCTGTAATCCCAGCACTTTGGGAGGCCGACGCAGGTGGATCACCTGAGGTCAGGAGTTCTAGACCAGCCTGGCCAACATGGTGAAACCCTGTCTCTACTAAAAATACAAAAATTAGCTGGGCGTGGCAGGTGCCTGTAATCCCAGCTACTCGGGGGGCCAAGGCAGTAGAATCACTTGAACCTAGGAGGCAGAGGTTGCAGTGAGCAGTGAGACTTCTCAAAAAAAAAAAAAAAAAAAAAAAAAAGGAATGGTTAAAATCCCAGTTTATACCTGTTTCCCCTGCCCCCCAGAAAATGTCTTATTATAGATTTAGGATATAGATGGCAGAGTAGAGGTAACCTCTTATGGTGTTAATTTGCTATTTTTCACTTTAATCCCAACTTCAGGGCATCTAACCTCATCATAACTCTGGATAGAGGCCAGGAATATATACATTCTGTGTAAAAAAGAATATTCATAAGTTGAATGTATGTTAGTACTTAGTGCTGTTTTTGTGTATGTATAGATAGAGAAGGCAGAGAGAGAGAGAGAGAGAGAAGTAACAAAAGACTACAGAGAGAGTAATAATAAGAAAAAGACTATATAGGGCCTAGATTGATCTATATTTGCTCAGAAGTTATATACAGTTTATGTAGTTTCCTACACAGTGTGTTTACTTAGGTTAGTAAGAAAATCAGTCTTTTCAGAGTTTCAAAACTCTGTGTAATATTTAAAGTAATAATTCATAAGTTGAATGTATGTTAGATACTTATGTGCTGTTTTTGTGTATGTATAGATAGCAGATAGGCTAGAGAGAGAGAGAGAGAGAGAAGTAACAAAAGACTACAGAGAGAGTAATAATCAAGAAAAAGACTATATAGGGCCTATGATTGATCTACTATTTGCTCAGAAGTTATATACAGTTAATATTGTAGTTTATTCCTACACAGTCTTTTAAAAAATAAATTTTTAAAATTGGCATCACTCATGTCTTTATTAGTTTTTTAACCTATTATAAGCAATAACTTTTCCATATCTTTAGTTTTTAGATGATTTTAATAACTTCATGTTTGTGTCATAATTTTAACTTCTTTATATTGTCATACATTTAAGTTACTCTTTTGCTTTAATATTATAAATTTTGTGGTGAACCTTCTTGTTCGTAAATCTATTTATAAAGCTGTAAATCTTTATCTGTTTCTGATTATTTCCTTTTATATTTCTAGAGGGGTAATTACTGAGTCAAGGAATATAAATGTTTTCAAGATTCTTAATGTATATTGCCAAGTAGCCATCCAGAAACACTGATCCAATTTAACATCCACTAGCAGTATGTAAAATGTCTATAAAATAATACCGTTGTTACCAGTTGGTATCATAATTGCATTTTAAAAATATTATTTCATTTGTGAAAAATTGTACTTTGTTCTGTCAAATATTGTCAAAATACTGAAAATGGTATTTTACATTATGGTTTTAAGTGGATTATTTGAACATTTAAAAAATCATACCTGGACTTTATCAATTTAAATTAAAATGTAATTTAGTAGAACATTGTCAACAGCCAGGAGATTTGGGAATATTTGGTCATTGTAATGGTGAGAGGGTCCATTGGGAATCATCATTTGATTAATAGGCTTTCACCTGAACTTTAGGTCTTGCCTCTGATCATTATTTGGATTTTTAGAGTAATTCTCGTTAGTTTTCTGTCTTCTTTTAGTTTTGCCAAATCAACAAAACTTGACAGTTTTATTAAAATAATAATTTATTCAATAATATTATTGAAATAAAACAGCTTTAAAAGCAAGAGAGAATTCATACTGAGAAGTATTTTTCTATAGAAAAATAAATCCTTGCTCATTTATCAGATTTTAGGAATGGCTGTTATAATGTAGGAATGTAAGAGCACGGCTTTGAAATTAGACTTTTTAGTAACTTACTAAGATTATGTCATTTGCTTACAATGTTTATATTGGATACATTGTCTAACTTCTAGGCCTCAGTTTCCCTATCTATTAAATAAGATTAAAAATAGTTTCTTATAAGGATTGTGAAAGTTAATACATATAAAGTACTTACTTAGCAGATTGCCTAGTAGTTGGTAAATGCTAAATAAATGCTGGTTATAGTTTAGCAGATTTTGATAGACTTACTCATTCAACAAGTATTTACTAACCACTTACAGTGTGCCAGACACTTTGTAGACATTGCTGATACAAAGTGACAATCTCTGATGTAACTTACTCTGCAGTTAGGGACGAGGGAATAGAATTTATCTTGAAAATTAGAATAACCATAAACAAGAATTTAAAAACTTGGAATAAATGACTTCTGCCTTTTGGGGGAGGAGTACTTTGCACTGTTTTGTTTTCTGTATAAGTTTTATTCATATGAAAAGTGATGTGATTAGTATCTGCTTTTTTTCATTTGGGAAACTCAAGCTGCTAGAAAAGAAATGATTTTTATGTGGTAATACATGTTGGAATTAATGATACTATAATTTATCTGAGAAGGGAAGAAGGAATTGCTTCGTTGGTAACTAAACAGTAGAGTACGTTTACATTTTAAGGTAAATTGATATAAATAATAATAATTATTATTTTTGGAGATGGAATCTCGCTTTTATTGCCTAGGCTGGAATGCAATGGCACGATCTCGGCTCACGGCAACCTCTGCCTCCCAGGTTCAAGTGATTCTCCTACCTCAGCCTCCTTAGTCATTGGGATTATAGGCGCCCACCACCACGCCCGGCTAATTTTTTGTTTGTAGTAGAGGTGGGGTTTCGCTATGTTGGCCAGCCTGTTTTCAAACTCCTGACCTCAGGCGATCTACCTGCCTCAGTCTCCCAAAGTGTTGGGATTACAGGTGTGAGCCACTGTGCCCAGCTGGTATTATTTTGTTTGCTTAGCTGTTAAAATTGGCCTCCAAAATTAAAGAAAAATATAATGTTTACTTTTAAGAGTAATATTTGTTTTTAAAATTATTTATGAAGTAGTTTTCCATCTCACCAAATCCCCCACTCCCATAAAAACAGAGCTGAAAGAAATCGTACTACTTATTTATGGCTGCATTACCAATTACCCTCAAACCCAGCACTTAAAACAACAGACATTTATTATCTTAAAGTTTCTGTGAGCTCTGAATCTAGGCACAATTTAGTTCTAGCTTAGACTCTAGCTAAGAGTCTCTCACAATCAATCTGTTGCAATCAAGACTGCAGTCAAGGTGTTGGCCTGGGTTTCAGTTATCTCAGAGTTCGACTAGGGAGGAGTCTGCTTTCAAACTCAGTGATTGTTCACAGAATTAATTTCCCTGTGGCCCATTGAAATGAGGGTCTTAGTTTCTTGCTGGCTGTTGGCTGGAGGGCCTCCCTCAATTCTTTGCATCTCCGTGGGGCAGCTCACTGTAGGGCAACTGTTTTTCTTCAGAATAAGCAAGTGGGAGAGAAAAAGAACAAGATGGAAGTTGAGTCTTTATGTAACCTAATCTCAGAAGTGACATCTTATCACTTCTGTTGTATTCTGATCTTAAAACAAGTCAGTAGGTTCATCCTCTACTTAAGGGGAAAGAATTATACAGTGAGGTGAATAGCAGGAATCAGGAATCATTGGGAGCCTTCTTAGAAACTGCCTGCCTGAAGAGCAAAGCAAAACATCTGCAAAAAACTAAATGTTGAGATATTTCTATGAGCCTTAAATACAAGAGAATGGGGCCAAATCAGAGCAAGACTCTATGAGGGAGTAAGCATGGAGAAACAATGGATTGTCTGACGGACCAGAAAATATGAAAACCCCAAAATAATCTACTTACTAGAAAATACAGTGGGCTGATTTCAGAAAAGCAAGTGGAATTAGAATGGGTACAAGTAATATATTGTAAAGTAGAAGGGGATACATAATCTAGGCATTATGAAGTATCAAAACTATGCAGCCATAGCTCCCTTTAGGGATAAAACCCAAACTAAGAGGAAAATGCTGGAATGCAGTCCAAATTGAGCAGTTCAGGGACAATAGAGATAAAAGAGAAGATTCAGATGAGTGGGAGAGGAGAACACAACCAGAAAAATCTGTGAAAACAAGCTGCTTTTTGAAGACCACACAAAAACAACAGAATGACCATGCCTCCATCTCGAAGTTCAGAAAAACTGATTTCACTTAAAAATTAGTAACAGAAAATGTTAGAAGTGAAATCTAAGAGAAAGTTAATATAAAGGAAAAAGAAAAAAAGGAACAAAGTAATATCTTAAAGATCATGAATGCAAGTCAGAAAGACATGCCCCCAAAACAAATGGGTACTATTACCTGTTCTTTCAAAACAAGCTAAAAGAAATTAAGAAAATGTTATGAAAGAAAACATAAAAATATAAATAGGAATTTTAAAAACTCGGAAATAAGGTGATAGAATTCGGGAAAGAATAGGAAAAATGTGTACACAAAATTTAGCTGTCTGTGGTGGTGCATGACTATAGTCCTAGCTTATTGGGTGGCTGAGACAGGAGGATTCTTGAGTCCAGGAGTTCAAGGCTGCAGTGAGCCATGATTGTGCCACTGCACTTCAGCTTGGAGACAGATCAAGACTCTATCTCAAAAAAAATACATATATACAGTTTCAGAAATGAACCTCAATTTAGTGGAAATTCAAGAGTGAATAAAAAAAGCACAGGTAATGTGTAAAGCGATACAAAGTGAAGAAAGGAAATTGTTGTTTTCTTTTTCACCCAGGATCTGTTGTGCCCTTCAAGGAGAGAGAGACCACCGTAAGGCCAATCTGATGCGCCACGGACATCTTTTCTCTCTCTCCCTGTTGCAGAAGTCAAATGGGTGAAGCCAAGTATAACTTAATTATGCAGAGCTGAGGGAAGGAAATTGTTTTTTTGTTGTTGTTGTTAAAAAAAGACTGCTAAAAGATTTAAGAGAAAACAATATTGAAAACAAAGATAATCCAATATATGGATAATACAGGTACCTGAAGAAAACCATGCCAAGGAAACAGAACAAATTCTAAAAACTATAATAAGACATTCTTGAAATTAAAAAAAATTTGAAACTACACGTTGAAAGAGCACACTGTATACCTAAAAATATTTACTCAGAACAATGACAGCTGATATAAATGCACATAAAATCAATGAACTTTAAAGCAAAAACAATTTACTGGGCACCGGGCAAAAAGACTGAATAACTGAGAAAGAAAAAAAGTTTGTCATCCGACTTTTAAACGGCACTGCTTTATGCCTGAAGAAAATGGAATAATGTATTTAAGATACTCAAGGAAAGAAAATGTGAGCCAAGGGGTAATGTGTGGATTTCTATATAGCCAAATGAATTTCAAGTGTGAAACCCATGAAGAATCTTATTGATGTGTTAAAAACAAACAAACACACACCTCAGGGAATGTTTTCCCTTTGAGCTCTTACTGAGATTTTTCCTAGAGGATAAGCTTCAAACAAAATTACTAACAAGGTATAGACTTAAGGATTGGTGGCTAAATTTAGATACTTCCTCTGCTCTTAAAGATTCCTGAGTTGCAGACAACTTCATTGGCTCAAATCATTTCAAATGTTATGCTATCAATGTTTATAATTTGGTGATATTCATTAATATAGCAGCCTTGGAAAGGAAGAGTAATAGGCCTCTGCACTTAAAATACTTATTGTATAACCATGACACCTTTTGGGAATGGACACACTGCTTAGTTATATATAGCAGGATTTCTTAATCTCAGCACTATTTATATTTTGGGCTGGAAAATTCTTTGTTGTGAGAGCTGTCCTGTGCATTGTATGATGTGTAGCAGTATCCCTGGTCTCTGTTTACTACATACAGTAGGTTTCATCTCTGTTGTGACAACCAAAAATGTCTCTTCATTGCCAAGTTTACCCTAGAGGGCAAAATCAGTCCTGGTTAAGGAACCACTGCTTTAGAGAAATGGTAAGTATTGCTGCAAAGAACCTGTTCTGTTGCATTTGATCAGCCATGAAGACCCATCTTCACATTGTAAGAGAATGAAAACCTAGTAAAAGAAATTAATCAGCCAGGATAAGGCCATTACAGATTTGATTATATATTTCATTAAAAAATTTGTACACATGTATACACATATACACTATGTATACATACATATCATCTGTGAGTAATTATACACTTACTAGATCAATCCTGGAGTTAGACACAGTATGCTAATTTCAAAGTATCATATAAGATATAATAATTTTATTAAGATAATAGTAAAAATATTTTGTTCCATATTTTTATATTTAGTCCTTAATCTTAAATTTTCCAAATTATTTTCAGTATTTTACATGTTAACCTTCTGTACATTTTTAACATACTGAAACATTTTTTAAAAGAAATGTCTTCTTGATTGTAACTGGCACTACTTTTTTTTGTTTTGTTTTTTTAGATGGCGCTTCACTCAGTGTGTCACCCAGGCTGGAGTGCAGTGGCGCAATCTTGGCTCACTGCAACCCCTGTCTCCTGGGCTCAAGTGATTCTCATGCCTTAGCCTCCCGAGTAGCTGGGATTATAGGTGTGCACTACCATGCCTGGCTAATTTTTGTATTTTTCGTAGAGATGGGGTTTCACCATGTTGGCCAGGCTGGTCCTGAGCTCCAGGCCTCTGCTCAGCTCGGCCTCCCAAAGTGCTGGGACTACAGGCGTGAGCCACTGCGCCCGCCCAACTTAGTTGTTGATATATAGGAAAGGCATCTTACCAGTGCTTGTGGTTTATCAGAATATAAGAAAAATACTTACAAGTGTATAAGAAAGGCACATCAAATTTTATCAATTGAGTACTCAGTACTTGCTTTTTATAACTAAACCCTTAAAATATGTTGATTATGTTTTGGAATAAAGGTCAGATTATCAGTGATCATTACCTGCTAGCCTTCCGGTAAGTACCAAGTCTTGCAAGAGTAATGGATGTATTTTCACCAAGATAAGGAATCTCCACTTTATCTGTTATAATTTTTCTTGGAAGTACTTTACTTGGATTGGTTTGAAGGGCTTCACCATAACTCTGCTTTTCAGGCTTTTAAAAATGAAGATGGTTGCTGCTGACTGAATTTCTCAGGGCAGTATTTCACCAACTGCCTGTAAGATATGGATAGGTTTGTGGGTGGGAGTTTCAGGAAGGATATGTGAATCTGACAAAAGCTGCTTATTGTATCCTATAGATTCACAATGCACATTAACATACTTTAAGTGCTCTTAGCTTAAAGGAACCTGTTTAAACCCATATTTCTCAGAGTTAATTGATATGGAATCCTTTTATGGTACAGTATCTATTAAGATTTTGAAGAACAAATATTTTGTGGGCCAGTTCGGGAAGAACAATTCTAGTACAAGATAAAACTTGCTGTTTCCTCAGTAACTGTTAAATGACCAGTAAAGGGGAGGTGTAAAAAGTATTAATATAAAAGTTACAGAGAATTAAGGGGAAAATTTGAGGATGAAGGAGGGACACTAGTAAGTTTTTTTTTTTTTTTAAAGAGAGAGTAGATTTAAAAAGATGACATGTGAGAAGGGCTATAAATTGAAATTGTGGAATTGGATTTGGCATATGCTACAAAATTTTATAAAAATAGAATATTCACTAGCAAATGTAGTCTAGAAACAAAGTAGAAAACACAAATGTACAACATTAAGTATCAGAAGAACACATAGCTATAAATATGGAGGAGATTAAAAAAATGAGAAACCTGTAAAGTAAAACTAATACTAATAAATTTAAATATCTGAATCAGGCTGGGTATGGTGGCTCATGCCTGTAATCCCAGCACATTGGGAGGCCGAGGTGGGCGGACCACCTGAGGTGAGGAGTTAAAAACCAGCCTGGTCAACATGGTGAAACCTCGTCTCTACTAAAAATACAAAAATTAGCTGGGCGTGATGGCGGATGCCTGCAATCCCAGCTACTCAGGAGGCTGAGGCAGGAGAATTGCTTGAACCTGGGAAGTGGAGGTTGCAGTGAGCTGAGATCATGCCATTACACTCCAGCCTTGGCGACAGAGCGAGACTGTCTCAAAAACAAAAATTTGAATCAAAATTTACTCTCTTTAATGTGTTGATGTCATATATACTAACAAGTGGCAGAACTAGGACTTGAACTAAAGTCCTTTTTGTCAACAGTGTCTGCAGGCTCACCTGTTGGGCTCTATTATTTCCCTAATGAAGAGATAGTAAACCTCAGGGAAAAAAACTTAAGCATTGGAAAATGGGCTGGGTGCAGTGGTTCGTGCCTGTAATCCTAGCACTTTGGGAGGCTGAGGCGGGTGGATCACTTGAGCTCAGGTGTTGGAGACCAGCCTGAGCAGCATGGCGAAGCCCTGTCTTTACTAAAAATGCAAATAAATAAATAAATAAACAAATAAACAAACAAATAAATAAAAATTAGCCAGGGGTAGTGTCGCGCACCTGTAATCCCAACTACTGAACTACTGGGGAGGCGGAGGCACGAGAATTGCTTGAACCTGGGAGGCAGAGGTTGCAGTAAGCCAAGATCACGCCACTTTACTCTAGCCTGGATGACAGACCAAGACTCTGTCTCCAAAAAAAAAAAGTGAAAAATGATTCTCATGATTGAAAAAAACATCCAAAGCTTAGAAAAGGATGGAAAGTAGTCTGATTAATTTTGTAATAAAATCTGACCAAGATTATGTCAAAGTTTAATCTAGACCAGCTTTAATTATGACTATCAATAACTAAATATGAAATTAGCTAATTCAGCAGCACTACAATGAAGAATATATCGTAACATGTAGGAGGTTATGTTAGGATTATTGAAAATCAGGTGTGAAAAAATTTATAGTCATCTCAGTAAATGAGGAAAATAAATTGGTAGAGTATTTAATCAGAAAACAAACATTATGCTCAATGGTGAAATGTTAGAGCAGTGGTCCCCAATCTTTTTGGCACCAAGACAGTTTTTCCACAGACTGTGGCAGGGGGATGGTTTCAGGATGATTTAAACACATTACATCACTGGATTCTTATATGGAGCATGCAACCTAAATCTCTTGCATGTACAGTTCACAGTAGAGTTCACACTCCTTTGAGAATCTGACGCCACTGCTGATCTGACAGGAGATGGAGCACAGTTTCGCTGGCTTGCCACTCACCTCCTGCTGTGCAGCCTGGTTCCTAACAGGTCAGTCAGTACCAGTCTGTGACCTGAGAGTTGGGGACCCCTGTGTTACAGTCCTTCCCACTGCAGTTGGAGAGATGATATGATATTCTGCTTTATCTTTTTAAAAGAACATTGCTTTGGAAGACAGTGCATAAGGAAAAAATGTATAAATACTGGAAAGGTTCTATGGTTTGATTTGTCTCCACCAAAACTCATAATAATAGTTTAATCTCCAGTGGGGCAGTGTTGGGAGTTGGGGTTTAGTGGGAAGCATTTGGGTCACAGAGGGTGATTAATAGACTAATGACTTCCCTTGGGGGTTGAGTGAGTTCTGCTCTGGGAATGGATTAGTTCCCAGGAAAGTGGGTTGTTATAAAAGTCAGGACACCCCTCTGATTTTGCCTCTTCACGTCTCTGCTTCTCCCTTTTGACCTTCCACCATGTTTTGGGCTAGCACAAAATCCTGCACCAGAAGCTAAACAGATGCTGGTGTCATGCCCCTGAATTTCCCATCCTGCAGAACCATTGGCTAAATAAACTTTTTTCATTATAAATTACCTGATCTCAGGTGTTCTGTTTTAGCAACATTAAGCAAAGACAAAAGAAGAGAAAATTATCACTACTTTTACGTTAAATAGGAAAGCAAAGAAACAATGGGAAAACTATTGGACCTAATGAGAGACTTCTATAAAGTGGACAGAATCCAAAAATATAAATATGCAGAAAAGTTTTTATTTAATTTTGTTTAGAGTCAGGGCCTCACTGTGTTGGCTGTGCTGCAGCGCAGTGGCAAGATTATAGCTCACGGTAGCCTCAAACTCCTGAGCTCAATCAATCCTCCCACCTCAGCCTCCTGAGTAGCTGAGACTACAGGCGTGTACTGCTGTATCTGGCTAATTTTTAAATTTTTATTTATTTATTTATTTATTTATTGTAGAGATGAGGGTCTTGCTCTGTGGCCCAGGCTGGTCTCGAACACCTGGCCTCAAGTGATCCTCCTGCCTCAGCCTCCTGAGTCGCTGGAATTATAGACACAAGTCACAATAGCCAGCCAAATATGCAAAACTTAGTACTACTATTTTAAAATATGATACCAGCAATTCCAATTAAAATTAATAGAAAAAATATCCAACTTATAATAATATCTAAGAATAAACACTGAGAAACATGTAAGACCTATATAAGAAAAACTTAAATGAAGTTGCGGGCGGTGGCTCATGCCTGTAATCCCAGCACTTTGGGAGGCCGAGGTGGGTGGATCACTTTAGGTCAGGAGTTCGAGACCAGCCTGGTCAACATGGTGAAACCCTGTCTCTACTGAAAATACAAAAGTTAGCTGGGTGTGGTGGTTGGCAACTATAATCCCAGCTACTCGGGAGGCTGAGGCAGGAGAATTGCTTGAACCCGGGAGGTGGAGGTTGCAGTGAGCCGAGGTGGCTCCACTCCACTCCAGCCTTGGCGACAGAGCAAGACTGTCTCAAAAAAAAAAAGAAGAAAAAAAACTTAAACAAAACTATGAAACAATGTAAGCTATCACTACATAAATGAAATATGTCTTAATTTTGATTGGGATGGCTTAATATTTTAAATGATGACGAATTTCCTTATATCGACTTGTAAGTTTAAGGTAATTTCAATGGAAATTTCTTAGTGCTTCTGAGTTACATTGCTATTTTCTAGTAGTTAGAAGAGTACCTTCTACATAGTTGACACTGTATGATTTGCTTTTTGAATTAATGAATGAAAATTTATTCCAAAGAAATGGCAGGAAAAATGTGCAAAGATGTATGTACATAGATATTTATGATAGTCTTGTTTGTGTTAGCAGAAACACTAGAAGCAGTCTAAAATGTCCATTAAAGGGTGACTTAGAATGCTGTGCTACTACTGCTGAAAAGTAGTGTGAGCTATAAGTACAACACAGTACATAACATGTATGTTAGCATATGAAATGAATATGTATGTGTGTGTAGGTATGGGTTTTGAGTATGACGGAGGAAGGATTAGAACAGTCATCCTCAAACTTCAGCTGCACTTGAGAAAACACAATTTAAACTAAAACAGAAAGCAACAAAAACAAACAAAAAGTGGGGCCTTAGTGTCCAGGCCCCACTCCCAGAAATTCTGATTTCATTGCCCAGAAATAAGGCCTAGGCATTGGAATTTTTTTTTTTTTTTTTTTTTTTTTTTTTTAAGTCTGTAGGTAATTCCAGTGTGCAGTTAGAGTTGAGACATTGGTCTAGAGATATTTGCACTAGGCTGGCAACAGTGAACAGTTCTCAGTGGTGCAAGGTAACAACCCACTGCTTCCCCAGCAACTGGTAAAGGACCAGTGGGGGAGAGATCTGAAAAGTAGTCATTTCATGAGGGCATTAGAAAAAAAATGCTAAGAGTAAGGTAAATTCTTACTACCTTTTAACCCATTTATCCCTAGTATTCCATTAGTGGAACGCTAAGCATGTGGGAGTTATTTATATCTTGCTGAAGGACACCGCCAAGGGCTGATTGCAGAAATTCAAAAAATTGCAACCTCTCTCATAAATGGGTTAATTTGCTAAAATTATTGAAGTGACTAAAATAAGGAAATGAAAAATTTATGTTGAAACTTCATATTTGGTTTTGTAAGTGTGCCAAACTTGGTCTTTGGTTTCCATATTTTTCAAGGCAGACTGGTCAATACATGGGATAAAATATTTCAGCTTCAAATAAGATCACCATATAAGTAAACTATGCTTTTTGCTTACTTTGTTGAGTCAGAGATTCCTTGTGTATCTGATTATGTGATTGTAAATTATTTGCACCTAGTGATCTTACATGTTAAGGCTACTGAATACTATGTAATAAGTTAAAAAGATTACTAAAAAAAAAATCTTCATGAATATATATAACTTATTATCTATACATTCTTTGAGGCATTAAAACCAGGGAAATGGGACAACTTAGTTATAACTTACAAAATGAAAAATAAATATTTGGAAATTGCCCAATATAACGTTTATAAATTGTAACACTGATTCTCTATAATTTTATTTAACAAATACATATTGGGTGCATCTGTGTACTAGACAATTAAGATGACTTTAAAATGTTATGGTCAGGCATAATGCCAGTACTTTGGGAGGCTGAAGCATGAGGATTGCTTGAGCCCAGGAAGTTGAGACCAGCCTGGACAACATAGCGAGATCACATCTCTACAAAACATTTAAAGAAACTAGTCAAGTGTGGTGGCCTGTGCCTGGGTACTAGCTACTGGGGAGGCTGAGGTGGGAGGATCGCTTGAGCCCTGGAGATCAAGGCTGCAGTGAGCTGTGGTTGTGCCAATGCATTCCAGCCTGGGCCACAGAGCAAGACACTGTCTCAAAAAAAAAAAAAGAGTTATATCCCCCCCCACCCCCCCGTTCATGTTTTACTTCTTCATTTATTCAGCAAATATATACTATGCTCATTTTGCCTAGCATTATAGATAAAATTTCTGAGTCCGTTTAGGTCAGGTTTTTGAATTCTAACTCTACCCCTTCCTTCCTAGCTTTTTGACCTTGGGCAAGTTACAAGTCTTTCTGTATCTCATTTGCCTCTCTGTAAAATGGGAATAATAATAGAACTGGTTATAGAGCCAGCACTATTATACATATAAATATGTGCACAGAATAGTGCCTAGCTAAGTAAAAATGACTGCCCATTAAATGTTAGAAACTAACATAAAACACAATACCTGTCCTCTAGAAGCTCTCCAGGAGTGTGATATATGAATAGTTCCAATGCAGTGTCATCAGTGCATTTGTTTACTTACTACTACATTTTGAATTATTATGCTTTGTGTCCACCAATCTTCATTTTCTTTTTTATAATCTAGATTAATTTCTACTGATAAATTTTAAAACCCAGTTGAAAATTGTGAGGTGCAGTGGCTCACGCCTATATAATCCTAGCACTTTGGGAAGCCAAGGTGGGTGGATCACTTGAGCTCAGGAGTTCGAGACCAGCCTGGGCAGTGTGGTGAAACCCCATCTCTACAAACATTACAAAAATTAGCTTGGTGTGGTCCCAGCTACTTTCAGGGGGCTGAGGCAGGAAGATCACTTGAGCCCAGGAGGTGGACGTTGCACTGAGCTGAGATCGTGCTACTGTACTCCAGCCTGGGCGACAGAGTGAGACCTTGTCTCAGAAAAAGAAAAAATTGTGGAATATTTAGGTTTTGATTAATTCTTTGTAAGATGAGTATCTTTTGTATTTTGTTTGATGGTTTTGTTTGTGATTGTGATATTCTTGACTAATTCTGAGCAAACCACATAGGAAGAAAATATTATTTATATTTAAACTCTTACCTTTCTATAGAGAGCCAGTTTACACACAAATATTACCTAATTCCAACAGTTGTTATTGTCCATAATGTTATTCATTTTTTCAGGTGGGGAAATTGTGGATTTAAGAGGTCGTGATTTGCCTAATACCATATAGCTCGTTAAGAAGCTAATACTTGGAGCCTATATCTTTCTGTTATAATAAATTATGAATAAACAGCTGAAATTTGTATTAGACATAAGAAAGGAGAACCTTGTTCTAACCAGAGAATGTTCTATCAGCCTTTCAGATGAAGAAGCCTCTCTTCTTCTTTTCTTGCCAGAGTAGAGGTGATAGAAAATAAGGTAAAGGCAGTAAAATATGGAGACAGGAGCACAGAGTGCCCTAAAGTTAAACAAGTTTGAATCCTAATTCTATCACTTAACTAGCTTTGGCCTCAGGTAAATTATTTAACTTCTTCAACCCTCAGTTTTCTACTTACTAAAAGGTTTTAGTAATACTTACCTCGTAGTGTTTAATAATTGGTAACTAGTATCATCATCGTCTTTCATTATGTTAAATGAGAGGATTCGGTTAGGATTGATGTTTTCCATAAGAAGCACAGAAATCTTTGCCTGTCTTCCTGTGATCAGGGAGAATGATTTTACCTGCTGATTTATGTGGTAGTGAAAGAGCAATGAACTATGATTTAGAAGGCCTAAGTACAATGCCCCTGGGTTAGTGGGAAAAAAAACCTTACACAAGTTATTACAGATTAAGTATCCCTAATCCGAAAAGCTCCAAAATTGGAAACTTTATGAATTCCAATGTGACACTTAAAGGAAATGCTCATTGGAGCATTTTGAATTTTCAGATTAGAGAAACTCAATAGGTAAGCTTAATGCAAACATTCCCAAAAAAATGCAAAAACACCCCCCCAAATCCAAAAGAAATTCAAACTCTGAAATAGTTTTGGTCCTCAGCATTTTGGATAAGGAATACTCAACCTGTAGTACTTAGGTCTTATATTTTATCACCTTTAAAATAGAAATACCCTAAAAAAAATCCAGTGAAATAATAGATTTACTAAGTAGGGCAGTGGTCCCCAACCTCTGGGCCATGGACCAGTAGTGGTTTGTGGGAAAATTGTCTTCCGTGAAACCAGTCCCTGCTGTCAGAAATGTTGGGGACTGCTGATGTAGGCTACAGAGAGGGTCATATTTCAAAAAAACCTTTATTTAATGCCCAATATTGAATAGCTCTGTGAAAGAATACTGTCAATCTCTAAGGGACTGAAAGTTACAATCCTTTATATGCTATTCTGTGATTCATATTTATAAATATAATTTTAACTGTACACATTTTTTCTCTGCAATATATAGCTTTTTTATTTCCAGTTTATCTATCAATGAAAAACAAAGGTAATATGTCCTTTAATCCTTTTCGTTGCTTTAAATAGAGGACAGATCTAGCCCAATGTTAAGAAACCTTAAGAAAACTACATAGAACAGAAGGGGTATGGATTTATCCTTATAAGTATGGGTGACTAGTCTTTAAGCCAAAATTTGAAATACACATTCTGACATAATATGACACTGTGATTTAATATTTGTAATCAGTATTGTCCTATAAAATATGAAAGCTATCACTGTAAATGTGGATGATATTAACAAGGATAGTACTTTTCATATCTTTTATTCTGTGGAACATGTACAAGTTTAGAGAGAGTAGTTGTGTAAGGAAAGGACCTCTTTTGAAAGGGAGAAATGAGTATCATTATGGAAAATAGTATGGAGGTTCCTCAAAAAATTGAAAATAGAACTACTGTATGATCCAGTGTAGGATATATGTCCAAAAGGAAAGAAATCAGTATGTTGGAGAGGTATCTGCATTTCCATGCTCATTGCAGCATTATTCACAATAGCCAGGATATGGAATTAACAACCTAAGTGTCCATTGGCAGATGAGTGCATGGAGAAAATGTGGTGTGTATACACAGTGTAATATTATTCAGCCATAAAAAGAACAAAATCCTGTCATTTGCAACAGCATGGTTGATCCTGGAGGACGTTAAGTGAAATGAGTCAGGCACAGAAACACAAATACTGCATGAGCTCAATTACATGTGGAACCTAAAAAGGTCACACTGATAAAACAAAATAGAATGGTGATTTTCAGAGGCTGGAAGATGTGGAGATGGGGGAGATGTTGGTCAAAGGTTACAAAATTTTAGTTAGTAGAAATAAGTTCCAGAGATCTGTTTCATATCATGCTGACTATAGTTAACTATGTATTGTATACTTGAAAATAACTAAGAGTATAGATTTTAAGTGCTTTCACCACAAAAAGTGATAAGTATGTGAGTATTGCAAATGTTAATCAGTTCATTTTAGCCATTCCACAATGTATACCTATTTCTTTTCTTTCTTTTTTTCTTTTTTTTTTTTTTTTAAGACAGGGTCTCCCTCTGTCACTCAGGCTGGAGCACAGTGGCACAATCACAGCTCACTATAGCCTCGACCTCCCAGACTCAAGTCATCCTCCTGCCTCAGCCTCCTGTGTAGTGGGGACTGCAAGCATGCACCAATATGTCTGGGATAATTTTTGTTTATTATTATTATTATTTTCTTTTTGGTAGAGATGGGGTTTCGCTGTGTTGCCCAGGCTGATCTCAAACTCCTGGGCTTAAGTGATCCTCCCGCCTTCGCCTCCCAAAGTGCTGGGATTATAGGCATGAGCCCCTGTACCTGGACAGACGTGTACATACACATATTTCAAAAAATGTTATATACTACAAATGTATATAATATTTGTCGATTAAAAAATAGAAAATATATCACTGCTATAATGCCTTTACTAATCTTATTTTTAAAATATTTAACTACCTAAACCTTTTCTTTAAACCGTAAACTTTTTAAATGAATAGACATAAAACTAGGCTGTTAGTATATATTATCCTAATTAAGCTTCAGAACAATTATATTAAGATAGGGATCCTTATCCTCATTTTACCTGTGTGTCAAAGTCACTTTGAATGGACAAAGCTAGAATTTAAGCAAGATTTAACTGATTCAAAGGTCTTCTCTTGCTTTCCTACCCTGCTTATTAGAATATATTTTCACTCCTTTTGCTTTTCTAATCTGGCAAGCGTTCATAGGGCACATTAAGCATTCATTCATTCGTTTCTATTTGAATTGACAGATAGGATTTTATGTTTTTGTCGTTTACAACATACTGTTTTGAAGTATATGTTCACTGTGGAATGGTTAAACCCAGCTAATTAACAAATGCATTACCTCACATAGTTATCATTTTTATAATATTCAACATTTAAAAATAGAACTTTAGAGACACTATTTGTCTTTGATTCTATGTTACTTTGTATTATAGCGAACATGAGCATTACTATTAATGCTATTAATTGATAAATTGATGCTATTTTTATTAATATTAGCAGCTACTAGTTATTACATGCATAGCAACTCATGCCTACCTCAGTACACAGTCTTCTTTACAACAAATCGATTAGGTAGATATTATATCTGTTTTACAATGAGGATTAGATAAATTATCAAACCTCAAGATCATGTATCTGATAAATGGCAGCATTGGGATTTAGTTCTAAGTTTGATTTCATTATCCATATTTACACTCTTTAAGCATATTCTATGACCCTAATGTATCTTTATTTTATAAAGAAATTGTTAATGATTATTTTTTACATTCATACTTATTTACAAGTATCAGTGAAATGATCTATACTTTGATTAGGAAGTAGACTACAATTTGATTAAGAAGTATTACAGCTCCCTATCCCCTACCCAGGATATGAGAGTTTATAATACTCCCATAGTGAAAAATTTTAAGGAAATTTCTTTTGTATTCCCCAAACTGAAGGTATCTACCACCCTTTTTCTTTCCCAGCAGTGAGAGATGGAATTCTGAATTCTGAAAAAAGTAAATATTACTTAAAGCATTTCAAACTCTGTTCAAGAACTTTGGAAAATAAATTTAAACTTAAACATAATCTTTTATGAGAGTGTGAATAGATGCTCACCTGTCCAAAAGCAGTTTCCTTTTAAGATAATGTATATTAAGTAAATATACTGAACTGTTCTAACCTAGTGTATCAAAAGGACTTTTTCATCCTACAAAGTAATGCACGTCAAAATGTAATCTGTTCATTTGCTCTTAATTGATTCTTCTGACCTGATGTTCAGACAAGCCTGATAATCTATTATATTATTAACTCATCTGACAAGCATTTAATAAGGGCTTTTTATAAAGGTCAAAATAGTGAATAAGTTTATGAGTTCTTTAAATAGGCAGTGTGGATTCAAATCCTGGTTGTTAAACTCACTACCTTAAGCTTCAGTTTCCTTATCTGTAGAATAATGACAACCTGTGATGCCCAGCAGAACATTTCTTCCTTCTTACTCAGATGCCCCTTGGGAGTAGTTGTGTAAGGTTAATTCTTTGTTTGCCTGGTAGAAGACTGTGGTGCATTTTGGATTATATTTTGTCTGTGAGATCTTAGGTTGGTTCTTCAGATGTTAGCCTTCTGCTGGGGCAATATTACTTTTTCTGTGTTTATTTGTTGTTGTTGACTTCTAATGTAATTGCATTGTTGTCAAAAGATGTGGTCTGTGTGATTGTAGTTCTTTGGTATTTATTGAGACTTTCATTATGGTCTAGTTTTGGTTAGTTTTATAAATATTCTTCATATGCTTGAGGATAATGTGTATTCTCTAAATGTATATTAAATTAGCCTTTATAACCATTCTAGTCTTCTGTAGCTTTATTAATTAATTTTTTTGGTCTGCCTGAATTACCAATACATAAAAGAAATGTGTTAATCTCCCACCACAATAGATTTACCAATTCCTCTTTGTTATTCCAGTAACTCTTGCTTCAGTATTTTGCAGCTATTTTACTAGTGCTTACAAGTTTTTCAGAAGTATCATGTATTTCTGGATATTGAACCTTTTATCATTATAATGTGATCCTTCTTAAACCAAGTAATATATTTTTTAAAGCTATTTTGAAGGCTGGGTGTAGTGGCTTATGTCTGTAATCCTAGCACTTTTGGATGCCGAGGTGGGAGGGTTGCTTGAGGCCAGAAGTTGGAAAACAGCCTGGGCAACATAGCAAGCTCCTCTATTAACAAAAAAACCAAACCAAAACAAAACAATTTTGTCTCTTATTAATAGAGCAACTCCCAATTTATGTGATTCAAATGGAAATGATATAACCTTTTCCATTCCTTTAACTGGAACCTTTCTCTATACTTATAAATTAGATGTCCTATAAATAGTGTATTTTTTTCATTTTTAAATTATTCAGTTCTATTATCTATGAACTCTAAAGTTTATTAGTACTTTTATTTTTTACAAATAGTGATATATTTGGACTTGCTTTTACTACCTTTAAATGTTTGTTTGTATTTCTTTATATGATGCTTAAAAATACCTGTTTTAGTTTTTTATAGAATCAAAGAATTGTTTCTGTCTCTTTTATGCCTTATGGTTCTGTAACTTTAATTGTTTATGTTTATATTTGTATGATATAGATTCAATGTGTTGTGTTCTTCCAGTTTAAAAAAAAACTGTTGGAATTTGTATTTGAACTAAATTTAGCAAAAACTGACACCTTTATAATATTAAGCCTTCTAACTCATGAAAATTTTAAATTGTTTATTTGGTTCTCTCAGTACTGTTTTATGATTTTCTTTTTAAGGGTCCTGTACATTGTTCTTTGATTTATTCCTAGATACTTAATTGTATGCTCTTATTTTATGTTTGCTGTTATATGTAGAAATATAACATTGTATCCAGCAATCTTGCTGAACTCCTTTATTAATGGTAATAAATTAGTAAATATGTCTTTAAATTCTTTTGAATTTCTTATTGCGGAATGCTATTGTTCACAAATGTCAATTTTATTTCTTTCATAAAAACTTTATCTTGGCTAGCATTTCTAGGACACTGTTCAACAGAAGTTGTGGTGGCAGGCATCTTTGTGGTGTTTCGTGTTCTAAAAAAACTTCCATCATTTAGATATGATTTTTTGTTTTTTTAAATAATTTCCTTTATCAAATAAGGAAATTCTGTTCCTACTCTGAGAAGAGGTTTTTCTTTGTTTTCTTTTTTATCTATTTATTCGTCAGTGGACGCTTGGGCTACTTCTTCCTTTTGGCTATTGTGAATAAAGGTGTTATGAACATGACTGTACAAATAATCTTTTGAGTCCTTGTTTTTCATTTATTTAAAGGTATTTACTCACACGTGAAATTGGTGGATTGTATGGTAATTCCATTATTAATTTTTTGAGGAACTGCCATGCTGTTTACCATAGTGGCTACACCATTTTATATTTCCACCAGCAGTGCACAAGGGTTCCACTTTCTTCACTTTCTTGCCAGCACATTTTCTGTGTGTGTGTGTGTGTGTGTGTGTGTGTGTGTGTGTGTGTTTTTTTGGTAGCAGTCGTAATGGTGTGAAGTAGTAGCTGTGTTTTCTTTTAATTGAAAATAGATACTGAATTTTATCAAATTCTTTTAATGCATCTATTATAATGTGATTTATCTTCCATATTTTTTAATGTGGCAAATTACATTTTTAAAATGTTAAGACAACCTTAAATCCTGGTATACACTCAACTTTTTCATAAAGTTTTATCCCTAATATATCTTCTTGTATTTGATTTGGTAATATTTTGTTTACAGTCTTATAACTGTCTGTCTGTTAATATGTGTGATTTGGCCTTTTCTTTTTCTGAAATGTCCTTGTTAGGTTTTAATATCAGGGTTCTGATGAACTCTTCTCCTTATTTTTGGAAAAGTATATGTAAGATTGTTGATTGATTGATTGATTGATTGAGAAAGGGTCTCATTCTGTCATCCAGGCTGGAGTGCAGTGGCCCAATCATGGCTCACTGCAGTCTGGACCTCCCTGGGCTCAGGTGATCCTCCCACCTCAGCCTTCCAAGTAGATGAGACTCACAGGTGTGCATCACTGCGCCTGGCCCAGGTTGTAATTTATTTCTCAACTATCTGCTATAATTCCCACCAGCAAGGAAGTCATCTATGATCTAGTTTTATTTGTGGAACAGTTTGTATTACAGATTGAATTTCTTCAGTAATTATAGCACTAGTCAAATATTATAGTGGCAGCAGAAACTAGAATTACTGTCCCCTCTTTCACTCTTAACATTGGTAATTAGTGCACTTTCCTTTCCACCCCCATCAGTCTCACCAGAAAGTAATCAATTTTATTCGTGTTTTCTGATAAACTACTTTGACTGTGTTGATTCTCTGTATTATATTAATTTTCTATTTCGTTGATTTCTGCATTTGCCTTTTATTCCCTTCTACTTTAAAACCCATTTGACAAGATGGATGCTCATAATTAATTTTCATTCTTGCTTTTTAATATTTTTGTTTTTGGGACTGTACATTTCTGTCTTAAGTACTGCTTTTAGCTTGTTCCCACAAGTTTTGCATGTTCTAGTTTATTATGATTAAGTTAAAATGTTTTTCTACTTTCTACAATATTAGGATTCTTTGTCCTTTGGGTTATTTCAAAATATACTTCTTAATTTCCAAACATGGGAGGATTTCCTAGCATTTCTGTCATTGTTACCTAATTTGTATTGTGATCAGAGAACATAGTATGTATGATCCCGATTGTTTGAAATTTATGACTTAATATATGGTAAATTTTTAAATATATTCTATCCATGCTTAAGTATATGGTGCGTTGTAACGCAGAGTTCAGTGTTTTGTATACAGTATGTCCATTAGTTCAAGTTTGTTAATAATACGGATAAAGCTGTATCCTTGGCCCGGCACGGTGGCTCAAGCCTGTAATCCCAGCACTTTGGGAGGCCGAGGCGAGTGGATCACGAGGTCAGGAGATCGAGATCATCCTGGCTAACATGGTGAAACCCCGTCTCTACTAAAAATACAAAAAACTAGCTGGGCGTGGTGGCGGGCGCCTGTAGTCCCAGCTATTCGGAGGCTGAGGCGGGAGAATGGTGTGAACCCGGGAGGTGGAGCTTGCAGTGAGCCGAGATCGTGCCACTGCACTCCAGCCTGGGTGACACAGCGAGACTCCGTCTAAAAAAAAAAAAAAAAAAAAAGCCGTATCCTTACTGGGTTGGTTTGTTTCTTCAATTATTAAGAGAGAGAGGTTTTAAAAATGAAACTATGACAATTATTAATTATGGACTTGTCTTTTTTTTAGTTGTGTCAATTTTGCATTCTATATTTTGGGGCTCTTACTGGGCCAAAGGTGAAATGATGTCTTCCTGGTCAATTGAGTGTTTTTTAAAATTAGTTAAATATAGTATTATAAAATTTGCTTTATCTTTAATAGAGGTTTTTATGTTAAAGTGTGTTATCTAATATTAATATAGCTATATCAGCTAATTTGGTTAATTACATTTTAAAATTTCAACCTTCTGGATAAAAAGCATATACTTGAATTTTTAAAGTGTAATTGGAGGATCTTTTTTTAAAAAATTGTTTAGTCTGTTTATATTTAATATGGCTTGTGATGTATTTGGGTTTCAGTCTTATTTTGGGCCGGGAGCAGTGGCTCACGCCTGTAATCCCAACACTTTGGGAGGCTGAGGCAGTTGGATCACCTGAGGTCAGGAGTTCGAGACCAGCCTGGCCAACATGGTTGAAACCCCATCTCTACTAAAAATTCAAAAATTAGCTGGGTATGGTGGTAGGCGCCTGTAATCCCAGTTACTTGGGAGGCTGAGGCCAGAGAATCGCTTGAACCCCGGAAGCAGAGGTTGCAGGGAGCCAAGACCGCACCATTGCACTCAAGCCTGGGCAACAAGAGTGAACCTCTATCTCAAAAAAAAAAAATCTTATTTTGTATTTTTATCTCTCTGTTTTTTAATAATTTTTTTCTCTTTTTTATCTTGTTTGAATTAACTGAGGAATTTTTTCATCTTTATTCTTTTTTATTAATTTATTATTTACACTCACCCTTGACTTACCAATGTCTAACACTTGATAGTTTTATCCCTTTCCCATAAATCGAAAGACCTAATTGAAAGACCTTAGAGTACTTTATACATGTAACTGCCTTTATATAACTATGTGTGTGTGTGTGCGCGTGTGTGTATATATATTATATATATATGTCATAGCATTGTGTATTTCTATTGTCTATATTTAAATCCCAGAGGACAATATATATACATATGTATCAGCAAGATATGCTACATATATATATATATTTTCATGACTTTTTATTACATCTCCATAACTCCATTTAGAAACTTAATCTTTTAGGGCAAGTCTGCTGGTTTTTAAAAAAAGGTCATCTCTGTTTTTTAGGAAATATTTTTATTTTTTCTATTCTTGCATTTTTGAAGCAAATGTCTTGTTTTTCCTCTGACTACCTATAATAATTGTTTTCGTCTTTGGTTTTTGATACTCCTATGTTATAAGCAGTTACGAATTTTTAAAAATTTGCCTGGGGTTTTAATCTGTGTTTGATAATTTCAGCATCTGGAGCACTTTTGAGTGTGTTTTTACAGAAGTCCCCTTTATCCGTGGAGGGTGTGTTCCAAGACCTCCAGTAGACACCTGAAACTGCAGGTAGTATAGAACCCAGTTGCCGTCAATCAGAACACGTTTCTATTCATCTTCCACCCATACAGTTAATGCCTTTTCCATCGTAACTAAGCACTTACCACACACTGTGGCCATAATGTTTGCAGTTTGAGGTGCAACGGCAAAACTACCAGTTTATTTTTCCTTCTTCACAATATCAGGGATGGAATATTTGTTCTTTCCATAAAGCTCAGCAACCTCAGCATATGATTTTTCTTATTAATTTTCAAAAATTATTGGAAAATATGAAGAAAACATCTTGCATAAATGACCTACATTGGAATCCTTTGCTCTATCTCTTTATTTCATGGAATTTCTAATGAATTTTGAAGGGATACAGTAATGGAGGCACAGGTAAGTGTATAATTTGCTGAAATAAGACTGGTGAGATTCAGACAATAGGTCATCATAGAAGTAGTAGACCTGGACTCAGTGTTAGGAAAACTAGTCTTTAGGTCAGGTCTCCGGTAGTTAGGGCTAATTGCAGCACCAGGGATAGCTCCCAGTGTGTTCTTTTTTGTAAGGGTGTTATCCTAATGGTAGAGGGCATTCATCTTGCGTACTTTAATTGGTTAAACAACCCTAGCTTCCCTGATGGTAAGATATTTTTCTTTTTCATTTGGCCAGAGCATTCAGTTTTACTGTCTGAGGTCAGAAAACAAAGTGTGGTTATTAAATAATGAATCTCATTTATAAATTATGTGGTAGAACTGACTCTGAAAAATAATTTTCTAATACTCTGTTTACCTAGCTATTATTTTTGTCTTGAATAATTTAGCATGGTGATACTTTATGCCCCCAGCCCCATCACCTTTCCGGGGCACTTTCCCCACAAGTTTCTTTTTTTCTTCCATTTCACTCTAAAACTTACTATCTTGTAATTTTCCACTCCTGTCCTTTTTTTGGTGTGGAATTTTTATATTCTGCAAGGTTTTTTTTTTTTTTTTAACCTGGAAGAGTTCTTAGATTATTCAAGAAATATAAATACATTTTATAATAATTTTAGAAATAAATTCACATATTTATGAAGGGTGGTATTCAGTATGGGAGTGTATTGTATCATTTGCACCCTCCATGTGCCAGTATCAAAGTCCCATCTAGAAAACTGACCCTGTAGGGGATCATTTCTACCCATTGTACAATCACCTCAAGTCTACTCCTGTTCTCATGAGGTTGCTACTTTCTAGCTGATGATACTATGCCATAGGAGGCTCTGGATATCTTATGATAACTCTCTTATATTGTCAGTTTTTTCTTGTGGTACTCTGCTTTGCTTTCTTCCTCCATCTTCCTTTTTTCCCTCCCTATTCCTTTATCCCTTCCTCCTCTTTCATACTTCCCAGTTTATTTCCTTCCTGTGTGTGTGTGTGTGTGTGTGTGCGTGTGCGTGTGTGTGTGTGTGTGTGTGCGTGTGTGTGTTTTTGACAGAGTCTTGCCCTGTCGCCCAGGCTGGAGCGCGGTGGTGAGTGGCGTGATCTCGGCTCACTGCAAGCTCTGCCTCCCGGGTTCATGCTGTTCTTCTGCCTCAGCGTCCCAAGTAGCTGGGACTACAGGCGCCCGCCACCGCGCCCAGCTAATTTTTTTGTATTTTTAGTGGAGACGGGGATTCACCCTGTTAGCCAGGATGGTCTCGATCTCCTGACCTTGTGATCTGCCCGCCTCGGCCTCCCAAAGTTGTGAGCCACGGCGCCTGGCCTCTCTGTTCTTTTCTTTTCCTCCTATCTTGTTTGTTCTTCTCTTCTTTATTTTCTTCTCTTTATATCCCTCCTTTTGCTTTGCCTGCCTTTCCTGCCCACTTCCTGTCCTTTCCATCCTCTTTTTTTCTAAATTAAAGTCTCTTTTCCTGTATAACACTACTACTGCCTCAATAAATGACCACATCCTCTCTTTTATTCCTACAAAAGCTGTTTTAAATATTTGTTATTTGTTTAAATTCCCCAGTCTCCATTCCTGTTTACTGTACTCATTTTAGATATCTTTCTAATGTACTGAGAAAATAGAAACTGACATTTAGATTTCTTTTTTTAAACTACTTTGTCTACCACTTAAAAAATGATTCATATCTTAACTAAGTTTTTCTCCTTATTCAGAACTCCGGAGGAATAACTTCTCTATGTTTACTCCTTTTTCCTTGATAGATTTTTTACATATATATTGAATATATTTTGCATATATTCACTTACAAATATTTTAAATAGAATCATACTGTATGATTTTTTTCTAATTTTTGCATAGTATCTAAAATATTTTCACATGTTAATACGTATTCCTTTACACCACTATTTTTATGGGCCACATGGACTTTTCTAGCATAAAACTTAGTGTAGCAGTTCCCTGTTTATAGTTAGGTTGTTTTTTTTCCTTATAAGCAGTGACGGTTTGATTTTTTTTTGGGCAAATCTTTGAAACTATATATCATCTATAATGATGTCTTTGAATGAATCTTTGAATAACATATTTATTTTATTTTATTTTGGAGATGAAGTATTGCTCTGTCGTCCAGGCTGGAGTGCAGTAGTGCAATCTCAGCTCACTGCAACCTCCATCTCCTGGGTTCAAGCAGTTCCCCTGCCTTAGTCTCTGGAGTAGCTGGGATTACAGGTGCATGCCACCATGCCCAGCTAATTTTTGTGATTTTAGTAAAATGGGGTTTCACCACATTGGCCAGGCTGGTTTGAACTCCTGACCTTAAGTGATCTGCCTGCCTCGGCGTCCCAAAGTGCTGGGATACAGATGGGAACCATTGCGCCTGACCAATATGTTTATTTTCTTAGTGTTATTTGGTAGGAGAAAGATCTCTGAGATCAAATGATACTCATATTTTTAATGCTTTTATAGAGAATATTGTTAATTTATCCTTCAGAACTGATATAACCCTGTATATTTCTACTCTGTTTATGAGTTTCTGGTTACCTAAATCATTGCCAAAACCGGATAATATAATTTTTCAAACACATTTCACATTTTACATTTGTGTTTCTCAAGTGCATCAAATATTACTTTGTTTTAAAAAATCATATCAATCCTTTTGGTAATGACTTAAAGTAGTTTAAGATACATACACATACACACACACACACAGTTTTCTAGGTTATTGTTTATCATTTAGCATTGTGTTATATTTTGCCTAAGTTTTTAAATTTTATTTTATTTTATTTTATTTTTATTATTTGTTTATTTTTTGACACCGAGCCTCACTCTGTCGTCCAGGCTGGAGTGCAGTGGCGTGATCTCGGCTCACTGCAACCTCTGTCTCTCGGATTCAAGTGATTCACCTGCCTCAGCCTCCTGAATAGCTGAGATTACAGGTGTGCACCACCGCCAGGCCCAGCTAATTTTTATATTTTTAGTAGAGATGGGGTTTCACCATGTTGGCCAGGCTGGTCTTGAACTCCTGACCTCAGGTGATTCACCTGCCTCGGACTCCCAAAGTGCTGGGATTACAGTTGTGAGCCACCACGCCAAGCCGTTTTTAAATTGTAATGAGATAAATATCTTAGTCTTTCTTGAAGATAATGACTTCTTATGCTAAGAAGAGCCTTCCTTGCTCTTTAATATTATAAATATATTGATGTATTTTCTTCTTTTAAAAAATTTTATATTTAAATTTCTTACTCACCTGGAATTTGCTTAGTATGACATGAGGTTAAAAAAAATAATTTTTTTTGTTTTGCACTAATGATTTATCCCAGAATTAATTATTGAAAATGCTGTTCTTTCTTCATGTGTATATGAAATACTAGCTTTTTATATCAGAGAATTCTCTGTTCTATTGATTCAGCTCTTCATTTTGTTTTAAATATTGTATCTTTTAATATATTTTAAGTTGCCCTTTTTATTGAAAAGTCATCAAGCACATTCTTTTTTTAAATTTTTTTATTTTTTTTTATTTTTTATTTTTATTTTTTATTTTGTATTTTTAAGATTTTTTTATTATTATACTTTAAGTTCTAGGGTACATGTGCATAACGTGCAGGTTTGTTACATATGTATATATGTGTCATGTTGGTGTGCTGCACCCATCAACTCGTCAGCACCCATCAACTCGTCATTTACATCAGGTATAACTCCCAATGCAATCCCTTCCCCCTTCCCCTCCCCATGATAGGCCCCGGTGTGTGATGTTTCCCTTCCCGAGTCCAAGTGATCTCATTGTTCAGTTCCCACCTATGAGTGAGAACATGCGGTGTTTGGTTTTCTGTTCTTGCGATAGTTTGCTGAGAATGATGGTTTCCAGCTGCATCCATGTCCCTACAAAGGACACAAACTCATCCTTTTTTATGGCTGCATAGTATTCCATGGTGTATATGTGCCACATTTTCTTAATCCAGTCTGTCACTGATGGACATTTGGGTTGATTCCAAGTCTTTGCTATTGTGAATAGTGCCGCAATAAACATACGTGTGCATGTGTCTTTATAGCAGCATGATTTACAGTCCTTTGGGTATATACCCAGTAATGGGATGGCTGGGTCATATGGTACTTCTAGTTCTAGATCCTTGAGGAATCGCCATACTGTTTTCCATAATGGTTGAACTAGTTTACAATCCCACCAACAGTGTAAAAGTGTTCCTATTTCTCCACATCCTCTCCAGCACCTGTTGTTTCCTGACTTTTTAATGATCGCCATTCTAACTGGTGTGAGATGGTATCTCATTGTGGTTTTGATTTGCATTTCTCTGATGGCCAGTGATGATGAGCATTTTTTCACGTGTCTGTTGGCTGTATGAATGTCTTCTTTTGAGAACTGTCTGTTCATAGCCTTTGCCCACTTTTTGATGGGGTTGTTTTTTTCTTGTAAATTTGTTTGAGTTCTTTGTAGGTTCTGGATATTAGCCCTTTGTCTGATGAGTAGATTGCAAACATTTTCTCCCATTCTGTAGGTTGCCTGTTCACTCTGATGATAGTTTCTCTTGCTGTGCAGAAGCTCTTTCGTTTGATTAGATCCCATTTGTCAATTTTGGCTTTTGTTGCCGTTGCTTTTGGTGTTTTAGACATGAAGTCCTTGCCCATGCCTATGTCCTGAATGGTATTACCTAGGTTTTCTTCTAGGGTTTTTATGGTATTAGGTCTAACATTTAAATCTCTAGTCCATCTTGAATTAATTTTCGTATAAGGAGTAAGGAAAGGATCCAGTTTCAGCTTTCTACTTATGGCTAGCCAGTTTTCCCAGCACCATTTATTAAATAGGGAATCCTTTCCCCATTTCTTGTTTCTCTCAGGTTTGTCAAAGATCAGATGGCTGTAGATGTGTGATATTATTTCTGAGGATTCTGTTCTGTTCCATTGGTCTATATCTCTGTTTTGGTACCAGTACCATGCTGTTTTGGTTACTGTAGCCTTGTAGTATAGTTTGAAGTCAGGTAGCGTGATGCCTCCAGCTTTGTTCTTTTGACTTAGGATTGTCTTGGCAATGCAGGCTCTTTTTTGGTTCCTTATGAACTTTAAAGCAATTTTTTCCAATTCTGTGAAGAAACTCATTGGTAGCTTGATGGGGATGGCATTGAATCTATAAATTACCTTGGGCAGTATGGCCATTTTCACGATATTGATTCTTCCTATCCATGAGCATGGTATGTTCTTCCATTTGTTTGTGTCCTCTTTGATTTCACTGAGCAGTGGTTTGTAGTTCTCCTTGAAGAGGTCCTTTACATCCCTTGTAAGTTGGATTCCTAGGTATTTTATTCTCTTTGAAGCAATTGTATGGAAGTTCATTCATGATTTGGCTCTCTGTTTGTCTGTTACTGGTGTATAAGAATGCTTGTGACTTTTGCACATTAATTTTGTATCCTGAGACTTTGCTGAAGTTGCTTATCAGCTTAAGGAGATTTTGGGCTGAGACATTGGGGTTTTCTAAATACACAATCATGTCATCTGCAAAGAGGGACAATTTGACTTCTTCTTTTCCTAACTGAATACCCTTGATTTCTTTCTCTTGCCTGATTGCCCTAGCCAGAACTTCCAACACTATGTTGAATAGGAGTGGTGAGAGAGGGCATCCCTGTCTTGTGCCAGTTTTCAAAGGGAATTTTTCCAGTTTTTGCCCATTCAGGATGATATTGGCTGTGGGTTTGTCATAAATAGCTCTTATTATTTTGAGATACATTCCATCAATACCGAAAATATTGAGCGTTTTTAGCATGAAGGACTGTTGGATTTTGTCAAAGGCCTTTTCTGCATCTATTGAGATAATCATGTGGTTTTTGTCTTTGGTTCTGTTTATATGCTGGATTACGTTTATTGATTTGCGAATGTTGAACCAGCCTTGCATCCCAGGGATGAAGCCCACTTGATCATGGTGGATAAGCTTTTTGATGTGCTGCTGGATCCGGTTTGCCAGTATTTTATTGAGGATTTTTGCATCGATGTTCATCAGGGATATTGGTCTAAAATTCTCTTTTTTTGTTGTGTCTCTGCCAGGCTTTGGTATCAGGATGATGTTGGCCTCATAAAATGAGTTAGGGGGTATTCCCTCTTTTTCTATTGATTGGAATAGTTTCAGAAGGAATGGTACCAGCTCCTCCTTGTACCTGTGGTAGAATTCAGCTGTGAATCCATCTGGTCCTGGAGTTTTTTTGGTTGGTAGGCTATTAATTATTGCCTCAATTTCAGAGCCTGCTATTGGTCTATTCAGGGATTCAGCTTCTTCCTGGTTTAGTCTTGGGAAAGTGTAAGTGTCCAGGAAATTATCTATTTCTTCTAGATTTTCTAGTTTATTTGTGTAGAGGTGTTTATAGTATTCTCTGATGGTAGTTTGTATTTCTGTGGGGTCGATGGTGATATCCCCTATCATTTTTTATTGCATCTATTTGATTCTTCTCTCTTTTCTTCTTTATTAGTCTTGCTAGCGGTCTATCAATTTTGTTGATCTTTTCAAAAAACCAACTCCTGGATTCATTGATTTTTTGGAGGGTTTTTTGTGTCTCTATCTCCTTCAGTTCTGCTCTGATCTTAGTTATTTCTAGCCTTCTGCTAGCTTTTGAATATGTTTGCTCTTGCTTCTCTAGTTCTTTTAATTGTGATATTAGAGTGTCAATTTTAGATCTTTCCATCTTTCTCTTGTGGGCATTTAGAAGCACATTCTTAAAAAGAAAAATACTCAAATAATGTAAAGGATGAGAAAGTCTCTACTATGAGGCTAACTGCTATTATAGTTTCTTTATTTCATTCAAAAAATACTTGGGACATCTGCAAGCGTATAGCTAATCTTCTTTAGAAATACACCATATACACAGTTGCTCTGTACCCTTTTTTATTATGTGTCACCAAGTACAGATCTAAATGATTTTCTCATTTTTTACAGCTCTATAGTAATCCAACTTAAGAATTTAAAACAATAGTTTATTATTGTTTGAACGTGTTTTTTTTTCTAGTATTTTATTGTCAAAAACTACCATAATATTCCACACCCTTATCCTATTCTTTGTCAACATGCCATATAGGATAAATTTCTCGGAGTGGAATTTATTGGGTAATAGACTGTGACTAGTTACAAACAATGTAAATCAGTCTTGGCTAATTTCAGAAGAAGAGATATTTACAGGAAATCTGGAAAACCAGGAATTAGTCTCTCACCTCCTACTGCCACTGCTTTGAATAACCTATGTATGTTCTTCCCTAAAAATTCAAAATTTCAGGCAGGAGAATCCATCTGGACAAAGCTGTTACATGTTCATGTTTTAGCTGCCTGGAAGTGGAGAGTAGGCTTTTTCCATGCTTTTAGGATTTTTAGTGTAAGCCACACTCTAATGCCCATCACTTAAGCAAGTTCTTCTAATAGTAAGGTACTTGAATGTGGGATATCAAGAAACAAGCACTAAAGTTATCATTTTTTGTTTCTTAATATCTGTATTCAACCCTTCTTCTCATACAAATATTTGAAGTAAACAATATAAGAGCTCTTCAATGTGGTAAATTGTAATGGTTCTACTTACACCTGTAAATACTTTATTCATTCTCTAAGGGGAGACAACCCAAAGGTTCATAAGTTACTTCTTCCATTCAGCTTTAAATCCAGGAACTCTTGGTGTTTTCCTCTAGAAATCTCTTTTCTTCAGACTATGATTATATTTTTAACAGTGAAAAATTTAGGTACTCTTCCTAATATATTAACCTGGGTATTAAAATAAAAATATACAAAAAGTAAATTTTAATAAAGTGAAATAAATTCTATTTGAAATTTTATTGTAACTACATAAAAAGCTTTTATGATCTATTTAAAAAGTATTTTATTATTATTATTGTTTGTCTCTCCCCATAAGACTGTTAGCTTCATGGGGATGGCAATATTTGTCTGCTTTGTTTACATAGTATTCTAAGCATATGAAACAATGTCTGGCACATAGTAAGTGCTTAATAAGTATTTGTTGAATGAATTGTGATAGGCTTTAAATCACTTTAATAATTTGTCATGCATTGATTTGAAGGTTTCTTTTTAGATTCAGTTTATTTTTATACTTGCTTTTCCTCAGTGGAAGAACAATACATGGATGAACATGGAACAAATGCATCATTATGTACACTTAATAAATCATGATCCCTTATTTTAAAATCCCAGTTGTCAGTGATGCACATTTTTTTTTTGTTGAAATTTATTTATTTTCATCTTGCCCATCAATTTTTCTTACAAAATTTGGGTCAGTGTAATATATAAATCTGTTATATCTTTACAAAGTAGAAATAATGCAAGTATAAAGGAAGAAGTAAAGAGGAAAATAGAATAAACCTGTTATTATAAAAGCGATAGTTGGGAGTCAAAAGATACTATTGAAAGTTGACATGTCAGATGACAAAATAAGAGAATGGGTTAAGGCATTGCAAATGTGTAAGTACCAAGATAATCAATATAACAAAAACACAGACTTTACTAAACACCAAAAGATACAGAAAACAAAATAAAAGAACAAAGCAATACATTACATAAATTACCCCATCACGACTTTAGCTGAAACCCATAAATTTAGTTTTATTTTCTTTTTTTTTCCCCTTGAGACAAGGTCTCAGTTTGTTGCCCAGGCTGGAGTGTGGTAGCACAATGATGTCTCACTGCATCCTCTACTTCCCAGGCTCAAGTGATTTTTCCACCTTAGCCCTCCGAGTAGCTGGGACAACAGGTGTGTGCCACCACACCTGGCTAATTTTTAAATTTTATGTAGAGATGGGGGCCTTGCTATGTTGCCCAGGCAGTCTCTAACTCCTGGGATCAAGCAATTCACCCACCTCAGCCTCCCAAATTGATAGGATTACAGATGTGAGCCTCTGTGCCCAGAAAATTTAATTTTCATACTGAAAATAGACTTACAGTTAACAAAAATAGAAGTAATAATAAAATTAAATAGATATAATAATGTGGCAGGGTAAACAAAAAATGGAATGAAAATAGAAACAAATGAATCAGTACTTCAAATAATATACCATTTATCTGAAGACACAAAGAACTGTAAAATTCATATTAAATTCTAGGTTTGTTTACTTTAGGATTGAGCAAATGTGCAGTTTTATTGAGAATAATATGAGCCAGCTTTCTCAGTACTAGAGAAAAAAGTTTAAAATATGAAAAGAGATAACTGTGATGTTGAATTGATATTAGAGGTGTTGCTATGATTTTATCCTTTTAGAGATAAAGAAATTTATAAACATGTGTGCATGCATTTGTTTATATTTCTTAGTTTTGTATAATGAAAGGTCCTAGAAGTAAAGATACCTCTTTAAGCAATGAGCACACCTAGTGTCCAGATAATTGGTTTCTAAATAGCATTCATCACTGAAAAGAAGCAGTGTTTCTTGGGGAGGAAGACGGATTCTAGGGCTGAAGCAGGGAAAATACAAGATAAGCCTGGAATATCTTATTGTGCTGTAAATATAAAGTAAGAAACTGCTAACAAAAATGATAAGGACACGTCAAAAGGATATAGGAGCCAGCTTGAAAGGGATCCCAGTGGCCCAATCTGGGACAACGTCTAAAGGATACAGATGCCAAATCTGGGATAACTTGAGCATTTGACTGAATAACGATAGGAATGTAATATCCATGAAGTAAGAGGAGTCTCTCTGAATCCATGGTAGTATAAATAATGAGTGAATAAATGGGAGAGGATGGAAAGTACTCACTCACAGTAGAATGCCAACTAATAAATGTTGATGGAATAATGGAGTTAGAAAAATTACTTTCACAGTTATTTAGTCAAGAATCAATGGATGCTAAAACTAGTAGGTACAAGGTTGACAAGGAACAGGATTCTTAGACTGAAAGTGTTTATCTGTAAATTAGTGAGTAATTTCTAAAAGGAAAAGGATAACTGCATAGTGTGATAACCTAGCAATCCCAACCTTAACAAAGTAATCAAAGGAAAAGTGCCAACTGTGAGACAAATAGATATGTTGTGCCTCTTAATATATACACTAGGGTAACCATTCACATCTGTAGTATTCCTTCAAAAAATACATTCTCTGTATCTGATTTAATTATAAAGAAATATCAAATAAATCCGAATTGCAGGACATTCTACAAAATAACCGCCCGGTAGTCTTGAAAGATGTCAAGGTCATGAAAAACAAGGAGAAACAACTTACTTTTAAGTGGTTCACACACAAAATATGTGTGTATTAGGGGGTGCGGGACAAAGAGAGAAAGAGAAAGAATGAGAATAGGATAAGGTAAATGAAGCAACATATAAACAATTGGTGTATCTGGATCTGGATGAAGGATATATGAATTATTTGTATTTGTTGTAACTTTAAAGTATGAATCTGTAACAGTATAAAAGTTGTTTTTAAAGGGTTCAAGCCTACAGAAACTTAGGGGAGGTTTTTAAATTATTTGGAAAATTCTTTTTTCTGGCTCAGTGTAGATACAAGAGTTTTGTTTTATGTGTGGCTTTCCCCCCATCCCCCTCCCCGAGACAGGGTCTCGCTCTGTTGCCAAGGCTGGAGTGCAGTGGCACAGTCACAGCTCACTGCATCCGCAACCTTCTGGGCTTAAGTGATCCTCTTACCTCAACCTTCCCACTAGCTAGGACTACAGGCATGCACCACCACTCTTGGCTAATTTTTTATTTTTTTGTAGAGATAGAGTCTCACTGTGTTGCCCAGGTTGGTCTCAAACTCTTGGGCTCAGGTGATTCTTGCCCCTGGCCTCCCAAAGTGTTGGAATTACAGCCATGAGCCTGTGTCTGCTGAAGAGTTTTAATATATGAATTTTAATATATGACATTTGCACAGTATTTTCAGCCACAAAGGCACGTGATAGAGAGAAAATAGTTTTTAAAAAACACCCTTTAAAAAAATGTTCCATATTGTGTGAATTTCTTTTAAAAGTAATTACTTTCTATTTATTGTTAGAATTTCAACTTTATTGTAATGGGTAGATTGTCTTTATTGCCTTGTTTTCTAAATTACCTGCTAGGTGAGATACTGCTCATCATCTCATGTTATCACAGGAAAGTTAGTAAAGTTGGGGCTTTTGAGAAGTAAGGCATATAACTCTTAAGATTGGCATCACTTAGAATACTCTTCAGCAAGAGTACTTACATCACCAAGAAACACTGTGTGGTAAAAAAAAGTTTTTTTTTCATGAGTCAGTTCATTATATGATCATAAAAGTCATGAAGTAATTTTGCTGTATGTCAAAAACCTTGTTTACTACATTGAAATCATCTTGTAACACTTTTGGCATGGCTGACTTGCAGCTTCTTTGCTACATTGGTCTGCCTGTGAATGACATAATAAATGATTTTCACAAGTCTAATCTTACCCTGTAATCTTCCCTTCTTTTCCCCTTTCTTCTTTTTCCTTTTCTTTTCCTGCTATCCTCTCCCCTCATTTTCTTTTCCAATTAAAGCACCTGCTTATTCATTGTGGCTTTAAGTAGAATAAACATGTTTTTCTGAAAAGTCTTTTTTTCTAAAAAAATTGTTTGCTTATGAGAACGTATCTTCCATGGTACAGCTTTCCTTTAATGACTCACTAAAAAGTAGTTCTTTGTGAATTTTGTTTTTGAAAGAGAATCTAGTAAATACCATAAGCTCAGACATGTTAGAAACATCTGTACTTGAATTCAGCTATATAGAAACCTCCCACGCAGTGTAATTTGCTCTAATCCTTGTTTCTTCAACTCTTAGTAGTGTTTTCTTATCATTTTCCAACAGCATTTGTTTTTTTGCCATATCTTCCATGTATTAATTTAGCCATTTTTATCATGAGAAAATGAAGACATTTTTCTTCAGTGATACAGAAGTTAGCTTCTGAAATGACTCTTGTAAATATTTATCAGTATCCTTGCTTGAGGTAATATTTCGTATTAAACTTTAACAAAGTACTTCAAATTCTGGATACTTAGTTGTAAGCATATTGCAAAGCATCAGGTAACAAAAAGTATAGCATTAACCTAGGACAAGGTTAATCATTGTCGGAGCATGTAAATTTATAGTTTAGATCTTCTTTTAGTAATATAGAAATCTTTTGGCCTTTTTCTTTCATATCTAATTGCATTGTCATTGTTTTTATTTCATAGTATGGTTGACAATAGGTTCAAGTGAGAAGTGTCTACTCTGCCATTTTATTGTTTAGTTTTGTTTGCATTATTCAAACTGGTTTCTTTGGAGGAATCTATTAAATTTAATTGTCCTTTTTGTGAGAGATGGTTTAATTAAAGTTAGATAATACATCTTTAAGTTGACTTAACCTAGACACACAAAGACATTAGTAAAAAGAATATAAAGAATGAGTAAAAGTTCCACTTGTCAAAAGCTAACAAATGAGTGAAGGTTCCTCTCTTATGCGATCCAATTTGTCTGAAATGGGATGAGTAACATATGGAGTGCCTGATACATGAAGTGAGGGAGAGAGGAGGCAGTGTCAATCCATAAATTAAATGTCTTTCCCTATTGGAGTATCTTATGTGTGTGTCGCACTTTGAAGGACATTTCTTCTACAGAGGCAAGTGCTGTGGCTGAAGCTGGCTTGTGAAGTCCTGAGAAGGCCTGTACTGGAAAAAGGAGTTCCATTGGAAATTCTCAGAATTGCACAACAAAGGAGTCATAGGAGAGATCCAAAAGTAGAAGTATTCTGAGATTCTTCATTAATAAATTGTTTTTTTTTTTTCCAGCGAAGCATGGAGGCTTCATTGTATTAAATTCTCTTTGGCATCCTTTGTTTACCTAATACCATTTTTCTTCTTTGATCTACAGATGAGTTTAATTGTAGTGAAATTTTCAATATTGAACTATCACTGGATTTCCACAATAAAAGTAGAGTCTTGGGTTGTGGTGGTTGTGTTTAATAAGTAAATTAGCTTTACGTGTGTGTGTGTGTATGTAGTCTTTTTTTTTAACTGCAACTTTTATGAAGTTTATCAGAGTTTTACTAGATTACGATTTTCAGCATAACTTCCAGTCTTTTTCTGTAGTTGGCAATATTTTACATAGCAATGGAAATGTCTGTTCTTGGAAAGTTTGAAATAATTGACTACTGGTTTTTTGATGTTAAAAAAATTTTTAAATTGTGAAACATACCATGCACACACAAAAAAGCTTAATCCATCATCTAACCCCCCACCCCTAAAAAATTTAACCTTACTGATACCTTTGAAGCCTCTCTCTGTAGAATGACAAACTTTAGCTTGTCCTCTAGGTGATAATCATTGTGTTGCTTTTCTTTGTCATTTTACTACATACTTGTCTGTTGCTATAAATGTGTTCATTTTTTTGCATGCTTATGATCTTCATGTAAGTGGAATTATAATGTATTCTTCTGAAATGATTTTTTTTAACTTACCATTTTGTTGTTGATAACTATTTGTATGGGTCCATGTCAATTTGTTAATTTTTACTGCCATGTAGTATTTTATTGCCTCAATATGCCACAGTGTTTTTATCTGTGCTTGCTTTTATGGATGTTTGTGTTGTTTCCAGTTTTTATTTTAGGGTGTATGCCTAAGAGTGGATTTGCTGCATCATAGGATAGTCTTTATTTTCTCCTTTTTTCTATATATTTATATTTGCTATCATTTTTATTTCCCTATGGTAATTTTGAAAGTAATGACCCTGATTTTAATTTTTGTGTTAAGCACTTGAAAAAAATTTAGAAACACAGCTGATAACCTCTTTTTACCTTAATATGAACTGTGAGAATAAACCTTTTGTTCAGTCTTCCTGTACAAGTAACATACAGAGTAGAGCTTTAATTCATACTACTTTTCTTTTCCCATTTATGTGGAAAAGTTCTTGAAAATTCAGATAAGCAGTATTGTTTTCAAATTATTTTAACAGTTTTACATCTTCATATTCTTAATTACCAATCACAATTGCTTTCTCTTGTATATATAATAGTTATTATTGAGACTAATATCTGAGTTTACTTTCTTTGCTTATTATTAGTCATCTGTATTGCTGCTTAACCATTCTGTAATTTAAAAAAAATTTCCAGCTTTACTGAGGTATAATTGACAAATAAAATCATATGATTTTAAGCTGTACAATGTGATAGTTTTGTATACATGTTTTGTGAAATGAAGTTAGTTAACACAGCTGTCAGCTTACCTAGTTACCCTTTTTGTTTTGTGGTGAGAACATTTAAGCAAATTTCAAATAAAGTATACAATTCAGCATTGTTACCTATAATCCCCATCCTGCATATTAGATCCTCTGAACTTATTCATATTGTAGCTGAATGTTTGTACCCATTGACCAACATCTCCCTTTTTCCCCTATCACTTCCTCTCTTGGTAATCACCAAGAGTAATTTTGTTCTGTGTTTCTAACCATTTCTTAATTTTGATTCATCTATCAGACTATTTGTTTGTTTTTGTCCAGAGAGCTATGTGACTTTATTCTTTCTGAGTCTGCATATCTGAAAATGAATTTCTGTTGTCTTAGGTGAGAAACACAATTGGGTAGGAAACTCCTGTGAAATAACCTTTCTTCCCAAACTCTGATATTTGTTCATTATCTTCTGGCAATTAAGTTTGGAGGGAAATCAGATCCTGATTTAAATGTTCTATGTAATTTTTTTTTTTTTTTTTTTGGTGGGGGCAGGATGGTGGTTCTGGTTAGTTCTAAAAATCTTCTCTATTTTTGAAGCTTAAATCTTTGATCAAGATGTGTCTGAGTATTTTTCTATTTTCTTTACGTTTTGCCTGGTGACCCATGTACCCAGACACCCTAGCCCCAGGGAACTTTTTGATGTTTACGTCCTTTCATGCCTTTCAGTTAAAGACATTCTTCTGTTACATCAATGATTTTTGCTTCTGTTTCATTTTTTCTGGTCTCTCCTATAGGACTACCGGTTTTAAAATTTTTTCTTTCTGTGTTTGAGCTTTTATTTATCATACATATCTTTCATTTTTGTCCACTACTTACTTCCATTAGTTTATTTCCTTTCCATATAGAACAGTTTCTTAGGCTTACTTTGTACATTACTGATGTGATCTACACTGTCAAATTTACTCTTTAATGCTCTCTTGTATCTCTCTCTTTTGGAAGTCCTGGCAGAGAAACTTTATTGTTTTTATGGTTTCCAAGCTACTGTACTTGATTTTTTTGCCTAGTGTTTTCATCTTGAAGTTACCACATCAGTGTAGGTCCCTGTCACTGGATGACACCAGTCATTCCATGCTGGTGCTTCTCATAGTTGCTTCACATCCCCTTGGTCTTTGGGCTCATTTTGACAAAGAAGTTACAAGTTGAAGTTTATAAAGGACCTTGCTTTCTTGGAAAACCAACTATTTCAACCCAACTTTCAATAAATCTTTTTAAAAATAGTTGTTACTCTCTGATTCCCCTTTTGAAACACATTGTCACTTTCTGTAGCTCCCCAGGAGCTAAGGGAAATCCAAATTGAACTTGCCTTTTTAAGTGTATCGGCCTACGATCCACCAGACCATATTACTCTCTCAAGATGTGCTTTGCAAGTTGGCCTTGTGGATCCTTGAAGTTGCTTTAAATTTATCAGAATTTATAAAAGTTTTTAACTGAGAAATGATGCTAATATCTCTTCATTTTTCTCTCTAAAGTTTATTGTAATTGGGTTTAAAGGAAGAAGTGAATATGAGTCCTTGCCCTATCATCTTTTTTTTGTAACATTTCAGAAGGTTTGGTTAATATGGAAGTGTTTCTGTCATAGAGTTAATTTTTTTTCCTTTATCCAAGAGTAGTCAAGAGTTTTCTTGATTGGTGGTGGTGGTGGTTGTTACAGTTTTAGTTTCTAAGTATTCTACCAAAATATTTACAGATGATGTTATCTAATATCTGAGAATTGCTTTAAAAAAATCTGGGAGAGATTTGGTTGTCAAGATGGGTAACTGTGGTTGTGATAAAACAAGATTGACCGTAAATTGATATCTATTGATAGATACTCTTATGTTAGTTTCTATACTTTTGCATATGGGTTTGGAATTTCGCATAAGAAAAAGTTAGTTCTAATTTTACAAGAATTTGATTTCTTCTAAGAAAGAAATTTCTTGAATTGCATTGTGGTTAGAAAATGTGCCCTATACAACATGTAATCTTAAATTTATTGTAGTTTTCTGTGTGAATTGATATATGATCAGTTTTAAAATTTCCATTAAGATTCTAAAAGGAAGTCATTATGTGTCCAATATCATCTTGGTGATGATATTCAAGTCTTCTGTGACCTAATTTATTTTTTTGTCTACTTAATCTGTCAGATATTATAAGAGATACGTTAAATTTCCCCACAGTCACTATAGTAGTGCTCATATTATTTGATGCTGTTTTGAATGGACTCTTTTTCCCCCATTGTATTGGTCACATTTAAACTTTTTCTGGATTACAATATTTCACTAGTTTTGAGTTAAATATGTAATGTACTAGGCAGGTTACTATAGGAGCTCAGCAAATACTTTTTTGAATAATATGTTAACTGTTCAAAGTTATGTCATCGATTTTTGAGGAGAAAGAGAAAGAAATGTGCAGTCTAGCATTTGTAGTTTAATGGGTGAATATAGTAGATCTGTTGATGTGTAAACTCAAGGTCATGTTAGAGAATGAAACCAGAACACTTGCACTTTGAAATGTAACTTTGTGTTTCAGCTGTGTTCCCTAGTTGGTTAATACTTTTTAGTTTTTAGAAGTATAACTGAAAAATCAAGAAAACCAACTTTGTGCGTATTTATTGAGAGGGTGCCAAAATCTTTTTGCATCTCATTTGGAAATATTTAATAATGACAGTGAGAACAAGTACTGGCCTTCAAGCCAGGGAAATAAAAATTTCAAAATCATAACAGCCTAAATCATAAATTTCTGGGGATTGGAATTGTGCAAAGAATCTGCTTGGAAGAATACTGTTAGACTATTACAAGGGACCAGAAATGATGTATTTTTAAAACCTAATGAAACTTTGCATTATATAGGGTTTTATGTATATAATAATATATATGGTTTATGATGAGTATATAGCGTTGTCAGTTCACTCCACATCTCTTATGTTCCATTTTGGGTGTTTTGGAAGAGACGAGTTCCTGTTTATAACCTTTCTTTACTAACAATGTTGTTTTATCTCCCGGCTGTTATGAAAAGTGTGTGTGTGTGTGTGTGTGTGTGTGTGTGTGTTTTGAGATGAAGTCTTTGCCCTATCGCCCAGGCAGCTGGAGTGCAGTGGCGCAATCTTGGCTCACTGCAACCCGACCTCCCAGGTTCAAACAATTCTTGTACTTCAGCCACCTGAGTATCCGGGATTAGAGGCGTGCGCTACCACGTCTGGCTAATTTTTGTATTTTTTAGTAGAGGTGGCGTTTTGCCATTTTGGCCAGGCTGGCCTCGAACTCTTGGCCTCAAGAGATATGCTTGCCTCATCTCCCAAAGTACTGGGATTACAGGTGTGAGCCACCGCACCCGCCCTGAAAAACATGTAAATTTTAAATCTACTGTACTAAATGATAACTTATGAAGAGCATCCTAAACCTGTTATTTAGTGATAGGATTTTGATTTTAAAATTCTAAATCTTCATTGTTATTTTGATTAGATAACAATTATTTCATAAAGATTATTTATCTGTAGTCTGTTTTAACCGTTCCACAATGAGTTCAAACAATTCTAAAAGATTGTACTATCTAAAATACCTCTATGAATACTATTATCCAAGTGATTTTATGTGACATATATTACCCTTCATTTGCAGAAAAGATACCACATAAATTTTGAGCAGCTGTGTTTCCAGTGTACTGTTTATGTCTACATTTATATATATTTTTTCTTTCTGTGATACCTGCTTTAGCAATTTAAAAAGAATGGACTTGATTCATTTACCTATTTAAGTTCGTTGTGGGTTTATACTAGAGAAGGACTGCCCCCTTTTAATCATCTTTTTGTTCTGTTTTATGTTTTTAGACTGTAAATTCTATCTGCAAGGGACATACTCACAGTCAGGTTGAAATGGGTACACTTGCCTACCATTTTCAGTGCTCAGTTATATCTGTGTGTATGTCTCGGCTTCAGTATGTTTTATCTACAACCATAAAGAAAAATATTGGATTCATTATCTATCAAGCTACCTGCTAGGAAAGAGTTTCTTGCTCAAATTAGGCTTATGTGGGGAACTTGGAAGTAATGGAAAGGGACAGTTTAATTCTTTTCCAGGTTCAAGGATGTGAATTATCGTGCTTTGTAAAGCTGGAAGGGGAAAATGAGGAATGATAATGATTTTTCATGCCATTAATTTTTATATTTATAAAATTATAGCTTCCATTCATCCCTCCTTGAAATTTAAGGTTTAGTACTAAAAATAATACTTCCAGGATAATCTTACATCTTCATTGATGCCCACCTCCCCTACCTCAGCTGTCTTAAAAAAGCAGAGGGTAGGTAGCTGCCGAGCTTTTAAAGTAGCTCCAAATGGACTCAGCACCTGCCTAGATTGGGAATGCTAGAAGGATTGATCTGTAAAATAATCACATGTAGAACTTTTCTTTGGTACATATAAGTTAGTGTATATCAATCTGTTTAACTTCTTACCTGTGAAGTATAGTAACAGCTATGTTAGTGTTGTGTTTGACATGGTTTCGACTAATTGTTTCCCTGTTTTAAAATCACATCTTACTTGGGAATCTTACTATAAACTGGTAGATGATGAGGTATTATGAATTTGAAAATTTAATCCTAGTTAAGATTGATTATACTCAGCAATGGTGGTACAGTGGGGGGATACACTGTCTTATAAATTGGTCAAAATGTATTAGGCATACTACTTTTGGATTGCAGTTTGGATATATTGATGTCTAAAATGAGCATACCTTTCTAATACCTATTAGGAGAAAATATAAAACAAATGTACGGATTAAGTTTATTACCAAAAAAAAAGAACTGAAAATACCCTAAATGTATTGCTAGAGAACTATTTGAATTCTAATGTATCAATAGGATCAAATACTGTATAGCTGTTACAAAAGAATGAGGTAGTACAGTATGTGTTGGTATATTTAGACCTCTAAAATATATTATTAAATAAAGATATTCTCAGAAAATATAATCAGGTTTGCACATGAGCCTGTTGTTATTGCTGATAAGTGAATTTGTAGAGGTCAGGGGTTAGAGAATCTTCTAATTTTCACATTGGTTTTTGTAATGACCATATATAATTTTTACAAATAAATAAAGGTATTGTTCATCTACATGTAGTTTTCATCTGATATGCTCTATTTTTGTATTGTTACTTGAGTAGTGGTGTGGTCTTTTCTGAAAATATAAAAATACTTTTAGAACCATTGCATTGTGTTTATCTGCAGTTTGTCTTGCTCTAAACTGAAGTTACTGCTCTAATATAAGAGGTTTATGGTATTTTTATTAATTTTTTTAGATTATTGTTTAGAAAAGGAAAACATACGTAGTGAGAGTTAAAAATAAGATAATAAATCTATTTTTAAATGTTTGCTCTGCTGTTTTTCTGTTTTAGTTACCTAGAAAAGTACGAGAAAGTTCATCATTTTGGGGAGGATGATGATGAGGTACCACCAGGCAATCCAAAGCCACAGCTTCCTATTGGTGCAATTCCATCTTCCTACAATTACCAGCAACACAGTGTGTCAGGTAAATATCACTGCAAATTAACAGGATATAGGTCCGCAGTTTTGAATTAGGAAAATAGACATCATCCAGTGAGTTAGTCCCTTCCTTTGCACATGAGAACACTTAAGGCCTTAAGGTAATCCAGCTTTCAAAGATTGACATCTAATTGGTATCAGAGCCCTTTCTATCACAGGTTGCTTGAGAATTTTAGTTGCAGGAATTTTTAGGTATAAAACACTTTCAGTTTCAAGTAATGATTTTTCCTTATTGCTCTGACTTATGATCAGTTTATACTAAATAGTCACTAAAATAAGAAGAGGAAGATCCTGTTAGGAATCAGGAGACCAAGAATTTTCTTATAGAGTCTCTTAGATTTTCTAACATTAATGGGATTTCCAGCATCAGAATTCTCAGAAATGTTTCTAATTATTCTATTTTCATGCCCATGGTACCAAGAAGACTTTTTTTCACTTGTCATTCTTGTAATGGTTATAGAGGAATCCACAGCTTGAAAAAAGCTGGACTCAAATTGGATAAAAACCAATCCGAGTGTTGATACTTTCTTGAGTGGAGTAGACAGGGGCTCCAGTTAGTGGCTCTGGAGGTCAGGACTGTGATGACTAGGAAGAGAGGTCTAAGGAGATAGACATCTTTGTTTTTCTACTCACTAACATTTGGCCTAAAAAAAAAAAAGAGATACTTTTTTTTAAGCTATGTTCTTTATAAAAATTACAATTATTCTAAATATTTATTATTATTACTATTTACTGGTACTAGTTCTGTACTCTTACAGGTTGTCCTTGGATTTATGCTGTCTCATTTGTGGACTATCATCAATATCATCCACTTTTTTTTTTTTTTTTTGCATTGTCTATTTTCATAGTTTCTTAAAAGTTGAATTTGACTTCGTATTTCTTCCCGAATCAGTAATGACTAAAGAAATAGAATCTTCTTTTAGAATCTGTGATCTCCATTAGAAGAGGCTTCATCTGATGCTTTTGTATAATTGGGGTAGGAGTGAAGCAGGGAGTGCCAACCAAACCTAGCTTTGTTTTTAATGAATAGTTTTTACTGCACAAACCAAGAGTAAAGGAGAATATTTTAAGTCACCTTTAGAAATGCTTGCTAATAGTTTATGCTGATAAGATAAAATGGGGTGACTTGTTAGGTGATACGCTGCTTGTTTCTAAAAAGAACTAATGACTATTATCTAATTCAAGGATGTTATAAAAGGTATTCCTACATCGAATGAGATGTTGTACTAATGACCTTTAAAGATCATTTTCAACTTACAACTCTGTGTGATCCGTGTATTACAATAACAGCAGAGCTATTAATCCTTGTATCTTAAATAGAGTTTGGTGTCTGCTACTACTGTTCCCAAACAAACACTTTTCTATGTTTGGTCTTGTTTAAAATAGATTTTTCCCCTGAATCTGTTTTTTTTTCCCATTTTCTATTGATCTGCTTTAAGAAGGATCATGTGAAATATTTTTGGTATTTCGGAAGCCTATAATGAAAGTTACTGATACAGCTACACAGGTTAAAGGAATGCCAGAATTGCTTAACCTGTTGTTATAACAGCCCCTTTCTGATATGCTATTATATGTCTGATTTGTTTTAAGAGAATCTAAACAGTTATGATTTATATGTAACATGTTTAACAAAGTCAGGATTGGAGATTCATGAAGAGGAAGAAACTGGGAACTGATGGGGAACATCAAATTACAGAATATCTAATTCAAACTGAAAAGGAGTAGAATTTCAGGGCAGCATTTATACTTTATATTTTTCTAGAAAGAGCCATAGCAACATCATGACAGTATTCTAAAAATTGACATGATTATCAACATATGAAGCAAATAAGTCATTAACTCATTTTTCTTTTAATGTGTTATTAAGGAAAATAGAGTAAGCCCCGTGTGTGTGTGTGTGTGTGTGTGTGTGTGTGTGCGCGCGCATGTGTTCTAAAAAAAAAAAAACCCACCAAAATGAAATTATCTAATGATAGATTGAGAATATTTAAATAAATTTATTTAGAACTTTGAGAAGATTTGTGTTTATATCTTTGGTCATACAGCCTTATTCCCCTTGTAGCTTTGGATAAATGTATTTATCCAGAGGTACTTTTATGGTTAACATTAAGAAAAGCTGTTCTAAAATATTTTGAGTGGTAGTGTAATAAATTTCAGTGGTTAGTAGTGCTAGAATATAGAACATCGTACACTGATAGAATATGGACCTGAATTTGCCTTTGAGGATATTGACTACTTTTGGCCAATAACTAAATGGCAAAAAAAAATTATGGATTTTGCTTTAAGCTTTAAGATTCTTCAATATTGGCATCCATACATGGTGGTTTTATCATTCATTTGCATTTCATACTGTTTTTGACATTGCATACCTAATATTTTGGTTTCCTTCTTTCTCTGTTTTTTTCCTTGGTATTGATTGGGTACAATCATTTCTGCAGAATTATTGGGTGGATTATTATTATTATTATTATGATTTAATCCAACTCAATCATTTTAATAAAGTGAAGCCAAGTACCTGGTCCATATGCATTTTTGGTACTTAAATTTTGGGTTTCATGCAGGAAGATATAAAAATTTTTTATTAACTGTATTTGAGTAAAGATTTTCTTTAAGTGTTACATATTCTAACAGACATTTGGACTACAACAATCACTGCCAATGTATATGGACAGAATATATCATAGAATTTCTACAGTGTACATAAACAACATTCCAGGAACAAATCTCCCTTTCTTCTAAACTGAAAACAAAGAGAATTGACTGCCTCAGATTAAATTTGTCAGTAGTGACCCACTTGTATAAACTTTAAATCAAGAATGTTGAAAATGTGGATGGGCACGGTGGCTCACACCTGTAATTCTAGCACTTTGAGAGACTCAGGCTGGTGGATCACCTGAGGTCAGGAGTTTGAGACCAGCCTGGCCAACATGGTGAAACCCTGTTTCTACTAAAAATACAAAAATTAGCCGGGTGTGGTGTTGCATGCCTGCAATCCCAACTACTCGGGAGGCTGAGGCAGGAGAATTGCTTGAACCCAGGAGGCAGAGGTGGTAGTGAGCCGAAATCCACAGCACTCCAGTAGCCTGGGCGACACAGTGAAACTCTATCTCAAAAAAAATAATAAACTTCCCACCTCATTCCAGTTATAAAATTATAGCTACTCAACCGTATCTCTTTGAGGGAATGAAAGGAGGATCTTAACATTTTGTAAGCATTTTCTCCTACATAATTATCTTAGGAATCTTTAATTCACCAAATAATTATAATAAATTGGGGCTTTCACTGTTATCTGGACTCCCAAATGAAGTGGACTTTGCTATTAATGTATGCACTCTCCTATCAAATGAAAGCAAGCACGTCATGCAACTTGAAAAAGATCCTAAAATCATCACTTTACTACTAAATGTTTAAATATAATTAAAGGATATTTCATAATTGTTATGTTTATTTATCTTACTCTAATTGAAGATGTCTTTGACAAAGTCATTCAGGTAAGGATATATTGAATGGAGTATCTGTCATTTTACAGTAGGAAATAGAACAATTCTAAGATCATATTGAAAACACATAAACTTCAGGACTGTGACAGATAAGGAATATGGGTTCCACATTTTTTTCTGTTCAGATTTACCTGAAAGCTATGTGGAATCTAAAAAATATAAATTAATTGTTGCTAAGACTTGGCTTATCATCAATCCAGTTTGCAGTATAGAATATGAAAGTCTGCTCCTATATTCATAGAAGTTTCATTACTTTTTCTCCAGATATTTATTTGATGTTATGAGAAATTTCATTTATAAGGATTATCAAAAATGAACAATATATTCTTATTGTCCAGCTTTAAATGTTGTAAAGAATCTGTGTCATAGCCATTAATAACTGTGTTGTAGAATTTCTTCATTGTGTTGGAGACACTCCTAGAATAGTTTAGAATTGAAGAGGTGTGTCTCTTCAACTGTCTGCATTTCAAAATGAAATTCTTTACTTACATAATTTTCTTCTGTGGTGTGTTGTGACAGTAGATTTCTACTTGCACCCTACTTAAAGAGATTGTATGTGTGTGTGTGTGTTTTTTTTAACTTTTAAAATATTCAGATATTTCTGAAATATTCTTTCCTTATTGTTGTTAAGAGATAGGTCTCACTCGGTCGCGCAGGCTGAAGTGCAGTAGCTTAACTGTAGCTCACTGGAACCTTGACCTCCTGGACTCAAGCAATCCTCCCAGCTCAGCCTCCCAAACAGCTAGGATTACAGCACACACCACTACAACTAGCAAATTGTTAAATTTTTGGTAGAGACAGCATCTCATTATATTGCCCAGACTGGTCTTGAACTCCTGGCCTTGTGATCTTCCTGCCTCAGCCTCCCAAAGTGTTAGGATTATAGGCATGAGCCACCATGCCCAGCCTGAAATCATCTTAAATGTTTAAATTTTAGTTTTTTGCCTTTTCCCTTAAACTTGTTACAGCTTTATTTGAAACAATGTACTTGTGATATTTGTCTCAGGACATAGTTGCCAAGGTCTAAACTACCCCCGTTAGGATTCAGTTATTTCTAAAAATACAACTTTTTTATGTATGTGAATTATGATTATATAGTATCTTAGTTTCTGTAAGCCCATTTTTCCCATCTTCAAAGTTTTTTAAATGTTTTAAATTAATTCTCCTGTGGAAAATCTTAGTTGCTTTGGTTTAGGCAAAGATTTCTTAGGACACAAAAGCAGGAACCATAAAAGTAAATATTTATAACTCAGACTTCATCAAAATTAAAATTTCTGTTTAAAGACACTTAAGAAAATGAAAAGATAAGCCACTGACAGGGAGAAATTATGCGCAAAGCAAATATAAAACAAAGGACTCATTTAGAATATTTAAAACTGACAATATTAAGTGCTGTCCAAGATGGAGAGCAATAGGAACTCTGTATATTGCTGATGGAAATGCAAGATGTTACAGCCACTTTGGAAAACAGTGTCACAGTTTCTTACAGAGTTAAGGATACATTTATGTGTGACCCAGTAATCCCACTTCTAGGTATTTATGCAAGAGAAATGAAAAAAATATGTCCCCACAAAATCCTGTCTGTGTTTATAGGGAGATTTATTAGTACTCATCAATAATTGGAAACAATCTAAATGTCCCTCAACTAAGGAATGGATAAACAAACTGCGTTTAAAAAGGTATGGACTACTGATGCACACATCAACGTGGATATGAATCTCAAGAGCACTTTGCTAAATAAAAGAAACCAGACAACAAAAGACTATATTGTGTGATTCCACTTATTTGGCAGTTTGAAATAAAATGATAGGAAAGGAAATTTGTAGTACCTAGTGGTAGGGGATGGAATTGAGCGTGAGAAACTTTTTGTAGTGATAGAAATACTCTGTGTCTTGACTGTGATGATTTAAACTATACATCTGTCAAAACTTAGAACTGTAGAACTAAAATTAGCATGGGTTTTACTATGTTAATGATATTGCAGTAATTTGGAACAAGTCCTTTGAAATGCAGTAGTAAAAAGTGTAGGTTAGTCTGGGCACAGGGCTCATGCATGTAATGCAGCACTTTGGGAGGCCACAGCAGGAGGATTGTGTAAACTCAGTAGATTGAGACCAGCCTGGGCAACATAGGGAGATCTGTCTCTACTAAAAATAAAATTAGTTGGGCATAGTGGCACCTTCCTGTAGTCCTAGCTACTCAGGAGGCTGAGGTGGGAGGGTCACTTGAGCCTGGGAGATTGAGGCTGCAGTGAGCTATGATCACGACATTGCACTCCATCCTGGGCAACAGAGCCAGACATGTCTCAGAAAATAAAAAAAGTGAAGACAGGTCAATTAAAATACTGATTCAAAAATATTTTGGCAATGATGGCGAAATGGTATGTACGTTTTGGTATTTTAATACCTTTTCAATAATGTAATTTTAATAATTAGTAAACCTAAGAAGTTTTGAATGTCTAATCAGCTTATGTTTTATATATATATATAAAATAAAGCTGTGTTCTGTATTAAAGGGATATTCACCATAGAGGTAACTGATCTTTGATATACTTAAGGTATTTTTTTTTTCTGTTAGATTATCTGCGTCAAAGTTATGGGCTGTCTATGGACTTTAATTCGCCAAATGATTATAATAAATTGGTGCTTTCACTGTTATCTGGACTCCCAAATGAAGTGGACTTTGCTATTAATGTATGCACTCTCCTATCAAATGAAAGCAAGCACGTCATGCAACTTGAAAAAGATCCTAAAATCATCACTTTACTACTTGCTAATGCTGGGGTGTTTGATGACAGTAAGTTTTAAGCTGAATGTATTATATAATTATTCTGTAAAAGTTTTTTTTTTGTTTGTTAACATAATAGCATTCTTTATTCTGTCTTTTTATATTAAATGCATTATTTAAGATAATGAATGTTTGGGGGATTTTTAACCTTAAATATTTAAATAGTAATTTTGTCTCAGTGTTTTTGAAGTAAAAGTCCTGGTTTTTAAGTTGGAGTAATATATAGGTTTCCTGAGTTGAGATGATTACTTGCTACAAGATTTTGACAAAGAAAACTAGGATCTGGAAGAAATTGTTTTCTGAAGTCTATTTCTGCTAATGTGTGGCTATAATTTTTAACTAAAATATTTTAGGTCAATGCATTTGAAAATTTGCCTTCTAAATCATCAAAGTAAGACTTATCAAAGGCTTCATATCATTTTTACTTGTAGGATTTGCTAGTTGTGGGTTTTGATAAATCAATTTATTTATCTCTTCTGAAATTATCTCTTGTTCAGGCTAGATTACCACACGGATCAAATTACTCAGTTTTCTCTTGCAGTTTAATACAGATGTAGAAATAATATTTTGAAATCTTTCCCTGCTCAGTTTTTCTTTTGTAAAATATCTGTGTTAGCTGAAGTTATTGGTATAAAATTATTTCTTGCTTTCAGACTCTCCCCAATTCCAACCCCATTTTTTGCCAGAAGTATATCCTATTCCAGTGTAAGGTATTGACATACATTGAAAGTATTTTATCTTTTAGGAAATTATATATCTAGCACAGTAGCAGAGTCTTTGAGAAAACCTGTTGTAACATTTTATGACTTTTTTGTTTTTATCTTTAAATAGCGAGACAGCAAAATAATTTATTTTTCTTCAATTTGATTTGGGTCAAGTAGTGTTTTATTTGGGATTATCTAGTTAGGATTCTTTGAAATTTGGCACATATTTTATATTGAAAATGATTTTAAAATTAAATAAAAGTGAAAATTAGTTTCTTAACTTGTCCAAAACTATTCTTAGTTACATGAATGGGGATGGGGGAAGAAAGATGGTTACTTCTCAGTTTTTGTCATAATTTTGAAGATATAAATTTGATGGCTTTTCACATCACTTTTACATTCTTTGATTTCCATTATTTTATTTTGAGCTTCCAAATACAACTTTCAGCATTTAATGTAGAATGGAGTTGAAAATTGTTTCACATTTTTTAGAAACCTTAAAATGAAGCCTTTGAAAAGAATTTATATTCTCAAATCAGAATAATTTTAAGTCTTAACATTTAATCATTGAATAGAATTACATGTAAATAATTTAAGTTGGGTATATGATAGAAGTATTCTTACCAGTTTGGGTGCACTAAGACAAGACCTTCTTTCGACCTAATTTATCTTCATGCATTCTTCAGGCATTTTGTTTAAAAGACTAAATTATTATGTAGTATAATAATGCTAAACAGCATTAATTTAGCAAGTGCCATTTGGGTATAGTTTCTGTCATTCAAAGTCACAGAAAGTTTAGTTCCAGAGTACGTAGGGACTTTATGAAGACCTTATATTTCAAACAATAGTTTTACATGATAAAAATAATTCTCTTTGGAGTTTGAAGGTTATAGATATATTTTATTTGGTTAGACTTTGAGAGGCTTCAATTTGATTTTTAGGGCATGAGATTTTAATTGAGAGAGAAATGTAGATGCCACTTCTTTTAGAAAGTAGAATATTTACGTATTTTGTGTGTTTGAAGAAGTATAATAAAAATTCTATGTGATAAGAAATTTCATTTTTCAATTTTATGTTTCTACCCTGTATTCTTTTCCCAGGGATATTATTTGCTTGGTGGTTTTTTTTGGGGTTTTTTTGTTTGTTTGTTTTTTGGAGTTTTTTTTTTAGAGACAGAATCTTGCTCTGTCCCCCAGGCTGGAATGCAGTGGTGCTATCTTGGCTCACTGCAACCTCCGCCTCCAAGGTTCAAGCAATTTCGTGCCTTAGCCTCCCAAGTAGCTAGGACTACAGGCAAGCACCACCACACCTGCCTAATTTTTATATTTTTAGTAGATACAGGGCCTCATGTTGGCCAGGTGTGTCAAACTCCTGGCCTCAAGTGATCTGCCTGCCTTGGCCTCCCAGAGTGCTGGGATTATAGGTGTGAGCCACCATGCCTGGCCCCCAGGGAAGTTTTTTATAAGGTTTTTTTTCAGGACAAAGAAAACCTTGTCTGCCTTTGGTGGTGTGTGGGCTTCATTTTGCTGGTTAAGCTGCTACTTATATATAAATTTGGTATTTTATGAAATGCTTTTTGAGGTCACTGTAGTTAATTTGTTTATTCAAAACATTTGTATCTGTTCTTTATATTACTTCCTCATGACCTTAATTTCAGTAGTAAAATCATTAGTGAACATAATTTATGTTTAAAATGTTATTTCTCACCCTTTTAAATATTTTTTAAGATGAAAATTCTTATTCTAGCCAGAGTACTTCACAAACTTTATTTTACTCAATTTTAACTCAATATTAGGTTCATACTTAAAGGGTAATAAGATTGCCCAAGAGTTCATAAATCTCTTATGAGAGAAAACATACCAATTTGCTGTGCTTCTCATAACACATCCAATAAGGAAGCTTAAGGTTTTGTTTTTTTAAAGATTAATGTTCATAACAACTAGTTTTTCTTTTAACAGTTGTCATTGTATAATTTTCTTTTTGTTTTCTAAAATCAGTAGCTTTCATCACGAAATTAATGTGATAGTTGATACAGAATTTACTTAATTTTTAAGGGCAAAAACATATTGTATCACCGCTTAGACATTTGAATCATACTGCTTTATAGTCTGATCCCATATTGACAATTTGAGGTAGCAGCATAAAGGAGAAAAAATAATGCAGGATGTAACTATCTATATGCCTTAAGTTTTTTGGTGGGGAAGTAAGGGCCACATGTGGATGAGAGACAGAGTATTATTAAGAAGAAGCTTATGAAAACAGATGGTTTGACTTTTCAAAAGTCATAAAGTCGTTGATAAAGCAACTTTATCGAGAAACACAAACTTGATGTAGGCCTGAGAATTTTCCTTAAAGGAGATTTATGGGAATTGTGGGAATTATTTCCATGGAGTGCCTTGCTCTCTCTGTTTTTTGAATTGTGAATTATGCAAGTATTTCTGAAATTAATATGAAAATTTTAAATGATAGCCTGGAAATCTAATAGCAATAACCTCAATTTGATATTTTAATATTTTTCTTCTGTATAAATGAAAGCCAATGTGGAGTAACTCTTAAGTACTCTTCGCCTCTTTATTGTCTGTATGATTATTATGAGAGAGTCCATATTATTAATTTGTAGGAACACGAATTTTCTTTAAATCTGGAAACAGTGTATTTCAAAAGAAATTATCATGACTATCATTTACTATAAAATAAGTTTTAGTGCACAAGATATATTAAGATGTAGTTTTATTGTGTTTCCAAGCCTACCTATTATTAAATAATTAATTGAAAGAATTGGCCAGGTGCGGTGGCTCACGCCTGTATTCCCAGCACTTTGGGAGGCCGAGACGGGCAGATCACGAGGTCAGGAGATCGAGACCATCCTGGCTAACACGGTGAAACCCCGTCTCTACTAAAAATACAAAACATTAGCTGGGCATTGTGGCATGCACCTGTAGTCCCAACTACTCGGGAGGCTGAGGCAGGAGAATGCTGTGAACCCCGGAGGCAGGGTGAGTGCAGTGAGCCGAGATCGCCCCACTGCACTCTAGCCTGGGCGACAGAGCAAGACTCTGTCTCAAAAAAAAGAAAAAAAAAGGAATTTATTGCATTTTATTGAATGTACTATTATTTATTTATTTATTTTTAGCTTTAGGATCCTTTTCCACTGTATTTGGAGAAGAATGGAAAGAGAAGACTGATAGAGACTTTGTTAAGGTAAATCATTTTAATTAAAATGTCGAATCATTGAGTTACATGTAGCTAAGCCAACAATAGGTCAGTGGTTGCTTATTTAATAAACATAATACTACCTATACTTTTATCTTTACCTAATACATATGCCATATGCAACGATTTTAAAGTTGTGATTGAGTTGAGTGAAAAATCTTTTAGAATACCCACGAACAGACATAAAATTTTCATTGATTTCCATGAATAGTAGCTTACAACAATAGCAATAAACAATTGAATGACCCTCTTCTCAACTGGGATTCTGAGGATGGGTTTCAGGAAGTTTTCATTTGTATGTGTGTTCTGAAACTATGCAATTCAGAAAGGAATGAAGGGCCAGACCTGCCATCAAATCCTCAAAAAGAACAGGTCTGAAAGATTAGTAAGTAAATAATAGTAAGTAAGTAAGTATAGTAAGTATATAAGTAAGTATAGTAAATAATAGTACATTTTCTAGAGGAAATTTTCTTGACGTATATTTCTGAAACAAAATGTAGTTGTGAATTTCAAGTGAGAAACTACAAAAAGACTTGAGTAAATTGTTTTCTCACTTATACTTGTCTAACTTTGCTGGCTCTCAAGGAAATATAGGATGCTTTTATTTACTGTCTGAGGGTACATTTTTTAGTATTACTATTAATAGAACATACACATTAAACATTATTGTTTAAACACCTTTTCTTTAAAACTCACGAGATGCATTCAAGTATGCTTACTCTTCATTCTTGCTGTGACTTCAGCTAAAATTTCTACATCTATTCACTTTGTTTCTTAAAAGTAGCTCTCTTGGGCTGGGTGTAGTGTCTCACACCTGTAATCCCAGCCCTTTAGGAGGCTGAGGTGGGAAAATTGCTTGAAGCCAGGAGTTCAAGACAAGCCTAAGCAACAAAGCTAGACCCCATCCCTACAAAAAAAAAATATATATATATATATTTTTTTTACTTCATTATACAAAAATATTAAATAATTAGCTGAGTGTGGTTGTGTGCGCCTGTAGTCCCAGCTACTAGGGAGGTTGAGGTGGGAGGATTGCTTGCTTGAGCCTGGGAATTTGAGGCTGCGGTGAGCTATAATTGTGCCACTGCACTCTAGTCTGGGTGGCAGAGCAAGACCCTGTCTCTAAAATCAACCAATAAATCAATAAAAATAAATAAAAAATAAAATGATACCATGGTGTTTTAGGGAGCTACTTTATTTTTTATTTTCATTTATTTACTAGTGTTTGATTAATCACTTAAATATTAAAAATCAGTTGTAAAAATTTTGATATTGTCCAGACAAAATAGACTAAGTTACAGAACAAAAAAGAGACAAAAAAGGTAATTACATAATGAAAAAAGGGATCAATGCAGCAAAAGGGTGTATGTAACAATCATATATACACTCAACAGTAGAGGACCCAGATATATAAAGCAAATATTAGTAGAGCTAAAAAGAGACAGACCCCAATGCAATTATAGTTGGGGACTTTACCCACTTTCAGCATTGGACAGATCGTCTAGATAGAAAATCAGGAAAGAAACATCAGACTTAATCTGCACTATAGACCAAATGGACTTAACAGACATTTATAGACTATTTTATATAACAACTGCAGAATATACATTCTTGTCATCAACACATGGAACAGTCTCTGGGATAGATAATATAGTATGCCACAACACAATCTCAACAAATGTTTAAAAATTGAAATAGTATCAAGTGTCTTTTTGTATCACAATGGAATAAAAGTAGAAATCAATAATAAGAGGAACTTTGGAAAATGTACAGATATTAATACAAGAAAATTAACGTGCTCCCGAATGACCATTGGAGGTCAAGGAAGAAGTTAAGAAGGAAATTTAAAATGGAAACACAACATGCCAAAACCTATTGGATACAGCAAAAGCAGTCCTAAGAGGGAATCTTATAGCAATAAATACCTACATCAAAAAAGTTGTAAGATTTCAAATAAACAACCTAATGATACACCTTAAGGAACTGGAAAAGCAAACCAAACCAAACCCAAAATTAATAGAGGAAAGAAATTATAAAGATCAGACCAGAACTAATTTAAATGGAGACTAAAAAGACGAAGGATCAACAAAACAAAAAGTTGTTTTTGGTAAGATACACAAAATTGAGAAACCACTAGCTAGAATAGCTAAGAAAAAAGAAGACTCAAATAAAGTCAGAAACGTAAAAGGAGACATTGCAGCTGATACCACAGAAATATAAATGATCATTAGAGACTATGTTGAAATATTATACTAATGAATTGGAAAACCTAGAAAAAAATGGATAAATACTTGGACACATACAACCCATCAAGATTGAACCAGGAAGAAATGGAAAGCCTCAACAGACCAATAAAGAGTAACAAGATTCAATCAGTAATAAAAAGTTTCTCAACAAAGAAAAGCCCAGGACTGGATGGCTTATGGCTGAATTCTTCCAAACTTACAAAAAAGAACCACCACCAGTCCTTCTCAAACTATTCCAAAAATTTGAAGAGGAGAGAAGTCTCCTTAACTCATTCTTTGAGGCCAATACTACTCTGATACCAAAACCAGGCGAGGACACAACAGAAAAAGAAAACTGCAGGTCACTATCTGTGATGAACATAGATGCAAAAGTCCTCAACAAAATGCTAGCAAACCAAATCCAACAACATATCAAAAAGACAGTGCACCATCATTAAGCTGGATTTATCCCAGGGATATAAGGATGGTTCAACATATGCAAATCAATAGATGTGATACATCACATCAACAGAATGAAGCACGAAGATATGATCATCTCAGTTGTAGATTTGTCATACGTGGCTTTTATTGTTTTGAGGTATATTTCTTCTATGCCTAATTGAAAGTTTTTATCAAGCAGAAATGTTAAATTTTATCAACTACTTTTTTTTTTAAATCTTTTGAGATAATCATTATATCAAATGGGGGAAAAACTGAAAGCTTTTCCTTGATAAACTGAAATAAGATGAGGACACTCACTCTCACCTCTCTCATTCAACATTGTACTGGAAGTCCTGGCCAAAGCAATCAAGCAAGAGAAAGGAATAAAACTTCAGTACAAGTTGCAGGATACATTTCTTAAAAAAAAAGACATACAAATGGCTAAAATATATATATGAAAAATTGCTCAACATTACTAATCAGGAAAATTTAAGTGAGAACCACAATGGGATATCATCTCACCCCAGTTAGAATGGCTGTTGTCAGAAAGACAGCAAAATAACAAATGCTGGTAATAATGTGGATAAAATGGAACTCATACACTGTTGATGGGAAAGTAAATAGTACAGCCATAATGGAAAACAGTATCCCACTACTGGATATTTATCCAAAGGAGAGGAAATAGTATATCAAAGAGATACTTGTGTCCTCAATGTTCATTGCAGCGTTATTCACAATAGACAAGATATGAAATTGACCAAAGTATCCAGTAACAGGTGAATGAATAAAGTTTTATATATATACACACACACATACATTTTTTATTACGTATATATACACAATGAAATACTATTCAGCCCTAAAAGGAATGAAAATGTGCTATTTGTAGCAACATGGATAGAACTAGAGGTTATTACTTTAAATGAAATAACCCAGACATAGAATGAGAAATACTTCATGTTCTCACTCATATGTGGGAGTCAGACTTGTTGATATTTTGGAGGTAGAGTAGATTGGTGGTTACCAGAGGCTAGGAAGGGTGAGAGGGTAGTGCACAACGAGAGGTTGGTTAATTGGGTACAAATACCTAGTTAGATAGAAAGAATAAATAATAAATTCTAGTATTTTATAGGACAGTAGCATGACTATAGTTATCAATAGTTTATATTTCAAAATACTAAGAAGATTTGAAATGCTCCCAACACAAAGAAATGATAAATATATGAGGTGATGCGTATTCCAAATACCGTTATTTGATTATTACACATTGTATGCATGTATTAAAATATCACAGGTACCCGTAAGTACATACAGTTGTTTTGTGTCCATAAAATTTGTTATTGAGCTATCTTGCAAATTTGTATTAAAGGAGAGTTGTTTTAGGAAATAGTAACTATTAAGTAGATTTTTCTTGTGGCATTTTGCCTTTTCTTTATTGCTAGTCTTTAGGTTTAACTAACAAAAACTGCTAATGATAAGCTTCAACTAATCAAAAACTTTATTCTTTAGCAGCCTATTTTAAGTATTATAAATTGTCTTTAATGCATCAAGACTTATTTGACAATTTTGGAGGCCAAGTTAGGAGGATTGGTTGAGCCCAAGAGTTCAAGACTAGCCTGGATAACAGAATGTGACCCCGTTTCTACAAAGAAAAAAATAATTAGTTGGGCATGGTGGTGCATGTTTGTAGTTCCAGCTACTTGGGAGGCTGAGGCAGGAGGATCACTTGAGCTCTGGAGTTAGAGGCTATAGTGAGCTATGATTGTACCACTGCATTCCACCATGAGTAACAGAGTGAGACCCTGTCTTTAAGAGAGAAAAAAAAAAAAAGACTTTCTGGAAACTTTCATGTAGATCAGTATGATTTATTGCACTTTTTGTAGATTTTAGATGTTTAAATAGTTAGAAAATCCTTACAGGCTTGGTTTCTAACTAATATTCCCACTAGGGCGTTTTTCTTTTATAACGGAACTTTTTCTTTACTTAAGAAGAAATAAAATTAAAGAGTTATAGTTAGGCATGTAGCATCAATGGCTTATATAAAAATGATTTTATATTAATATTAGTTGTCATGTAGATTTGTTTTTCTATCATAAACATATTTTTACTTGAATTAAAAGTTAATGTAGACTATATATTAAACACTTTGCATAGTTGTCTTTATCTTTTTTCTGTTTACACAGTTTTTTTACAAAACAGTTCCACTGTAAAGTATTTCAACAAATAGGAATGTATAATGTCTCTTCAGAGATGTACACATGAATTTTATTTTAATAATTTTATTTTTATTTAATAAAAACACATGAATTTGAATGAATAGTTAAATAGTGGGAGAAAAGAGAGAGAAAAAAATGTTTTCCTGGTTTTGCAGAAGTTAGTCTTTATTTTATTTTAATTGAGACAATCTTACTCTTATCACTCAGGCTAGAGTCCAGTGGTGCCATTGTAGTTCATTGCAATGTCCTTGGCCCCAGGAATCCTCCTGCCTCAGGATTCCAAGTAGCTAGGATTGCAGACTCCTGCCACCATGCTTGGCTAACTTATTTTTTATTTTTTTGTAGAGATAGAGTCTTGATATGTTCCTCAAGGTAGTCTCAAACTCCTGTTCTCAAGCAGTCCTCCTGCCTTGGCCTCTCAGAGTGCTGGGATTATAAGCATGAGCCACTCTGTATGACCCCTTATAGAAGTAATTGATGCATGCTGTGGAAAAGCTAGAATTTATAGCAAAGGGCAAATATTAAAACCATTATTAATCACACCCATTCAGAAATAAACACCATTAATATCCTGTATACACCTATCAAGTCTTTTCTATGCATATTATTTAAAGCAAAAGTTTTATTCAGAATTTAATTTGTAACCCATTCTTTTCACTTATTACAATGTTAGATTTTCTTCTCATCCTTAATATTTAGTATTTTAATGGCCACTTCACTCATATTACACATGTTTCATAATTCATGTACATAATCCATATTTTCAGAAATTTAGATTGTTTCCATTTCTTCTTCTTATCAACCTACCTGGGCTGTACATACTCACATCCAGGCCCACAAATATAAAATAATTTTTTTCTTAGGTTAACTCCAAGACAAATTTGCAAGTCAAAGAATATACTAAATCCTTTACAAGAAGTATATCATCTTAACTGAATTTTATGGTAAAGTTACACTTTTCATATTGTTATCCAGAATGAAGTTTGTAACCTAAAATAGCTAGGCCTATTGCTACATAAAATATTGTATAATTAGCTAAAATGTTTATGACATTTATCTGATAATATCTGATAAGAATTATCGGATTAATAGTTTAAGTCACCTTATTTCAGAGAAAAAATACTTGAACTAATTTATTTGGTAAAATATTTTGTACATTAATTCATTTATTTAAAAAATATTCACTGAGTATTTTCTGTGTGCCAATACTTTTCCAGACACTAGGAAAACAAAGTCCCCCCTCTCAGCAAATTTCCATTCTATTATAGGAAAACAGACAATAAAAGTAAACAGTGTTATTTGAGGCTTTTGCAGGTATTATGAAGAAAATAAAGCAGGACAATGTGATAGAGAGTTACAAGATGTGTGAATGTATGGTAACGTTAGATAAGATGGCCAGAAGGGCTTCCCTCAGGAGGTAATATCTGATGATTTTTAGTAGGTTTGAATGATAATAGGTGACCATCACTGCAGAGGAAGAGTCTTTCTGACAGAGGGAATAGCAAATGCAAATGTTCTGAGGTAAGAACAAATTTAGTTTGAGGTATAGAAAGTATGTTTATGTGCAGGACCATGGTAAACAAAAGGAAAAGTGGTAGCAGACAAATGTGCCTGTTTCAGGTGTGAATATGCAGTTAACAGAAAATTTTAATGACAGAAGATATGTTAATCATATTATTATATGTATTAAAACTAAGCTTCATGGATGCATTGACTTTTTAATTTAATACATTATCTTTTTTGGACTCCTATAAGTACTTTTTAAATTATAACACATACTTAATGTATATATATAACAGATACATAAGTATACACTTCAAGATGTGTTTATAAAGTGAATACACCCATGTAATCATTACCCAGATGAAGAATTAGAACATTATCAGCTCCTCTGAAGTACGTCTATTCATTCCCCCTTTCAGTCACTTCTTCATTCACTTCCTTATCTGTTAATCTTTCTTCCTTATTCTACTTCTCTTTTTTCTTTTATTCAATATCATGTTTGTGAAAGTTTCATGCATATCATTGCAAGTATTTGTACTTCATTTCTATTGTATAATGTTACATTGCATGAATATGCAGCAATTTGTCTTTTCTACTGTAAAAAGCAATAAGGATTTAGTTATTTCCAGGTTGGACACAAATAATTTTGCTATGAAGGGTTTTATATATGTATTTTGGTAAATATGTACATGCATTTTTGTTGGGTAATTGACCTAGGAGTGTTAATTGCTAGGTTATAGAGCATGCATATCTGTATTCAGCTTTGGTAGATACTACCAAACATGTTTTCGAAGTAGTTGTACAGTTTTACCTTCTCAACAGTAGTATGTCAGTTCCAGTTCCTCATTGTTGACAGTATTTGGTATTGTCAGTCTCTTTCATTTTAACTGTTACAATGGGTGTGTATTGTTACTGTAGCTTGGTTTTAATTTCCATTTTTTCTTGATTGATGAGAACTGGAATACCTTTGGCAATTTTGATAGCTTCTTTTAGGCAGTGCCTATATTTTGTCCATTTTAAAATAATTATCTTTTTGATTTGTAAGAGTTTTTTTCTATATTTTGGATAAAAGTTCTTTTTAAGATGTTGGAAATGTTTTCTAGCTTGCCTTTTCATTCTTGAATGGTATCTTTTGATGAACGTACATACTTAATTTTAATGTAGTTTAACATCAATTTTTTTTGTTGAAGTTGGCCATTTTTTAGTTCTAGTTACAAATTTTTGCCAACCATGAGGTCAAAAACAGAGTATTTTTTTTTTCTGTTTTACTTTTCACACTTAGATCTATAATTTTGATGGTGTCTTTGTGTATGTGGTATAAGCTAGGAGTAAAGATTTGTTTTTTTTCCTCATATGGATACCCAGTTGAACCTACAGTATTTGTTTTAAAAACTGTGTTGCAGTATCACCATTGTCATAAATCCACCCAATCATATGTGTATGGATCTTTTTCTGGATTCTTTTTCATTGGTTTATTTGCCCCATTAGGGCTTAAAAGTACCAGATTTTTAGTCAAGAAATTCAAATTCTTCCTACTAAATTTCAGTAAAAATTTGTGTTTTCTAATTAGAGAAAATATTTATTTTCCTCTTTTTGTGTGTAGCTCATTGCTAAAAATGTTATTTTTGTTTTTATACCTCTATGCAATTTAAAACCCCAGAAAGCAAATCTTTTAATCTTATTTTTCTGTCCTCATTCTTTCTTGCATGTTTCATCTCCCTTCTGAGCATGTGCTTTTTTCACAGTATAACACATCCTTAGCTAGATCTTTCAATGAAGATATTTTATTGATAAAATTCTGTTTTATAATTGTCTTTATTTTTGTCCATCTTCCACTTATAGAATTGTAGATTGTAAGTTATATTTTTCTTGTATTATTGTCATTCTATTGTTTTCTGCCTTTTTTGCTAGGTTATCCTTTTTTTTTTTTTTTTTTTTGGGGTCAATTTCTGACCTTCTCTTAATTCTGAGCAGCATTTTGGGTAATTTCCTTGGGCTTGTTCCTCAATCATTTTCAGCTGTGTCTAATATGCTACTTGACCTATATGTTAAATTTCTATTTTAGTGATCATGTTTTAATTTCTAGAAATTCTCTCTGTCCTATTTTAGATTTTCCCCTTTGATCTTCTTTTTTATGTTTTTAATAATTTTGAAGATTTTAAAAATCTTTTAATAAATTAATTTGAATTATATAAATTAAATATATAATATAGAAACAAAATATATAATACACAAATTAAAAATTAAATACACTTGATTATTCTGATATCTAAAGCTGTTGTGACTAATTTTACTTATTCCATTGTGGAATATTCCCTTCTGTTTTATAATGTTGGTTACGAATTTCAGCAGACCTGTTTTTGTAGGGTTTTTGTAAAGATTGGATTGAAAGTTTTTTCTTCTACTACTCTATTGCAATTGCCAGTCATCTACAGAGAAATACTGGTTTAGAATGACTATATTAATTTATTCATTGATTTTCTGGTGACTCGAGTAGTTACTAAAACCAACTCGATGGAGATTGGGGAGTAGGCCAGTGGTACAAAATTTGGGGCATTATTTTAACCCAAAACTACAGTAGAGAGAGTCAAGCCCTTTTGCCTCCTTTTCTTTGAAGGCATTGGCTCTTCAAAGTTTTCACCATGATACAGAGCTGCATTCCTAATTCCCCTCTTCATAAAGTGACCCAAGGCCCTATGTTCTGTCCTCACTACACTGCATTAAGAGCCAGACCATTTGGTTATAGAATTATATAGTTTTTCTTAACTCCAGAAAATTGGTGATGAAAGTGTAAATTGCACAAAATGTTTAAATAAATATGCAGTCACAATGGGGAGTGGAGGTTATCAGTATAATCGTTAATCACATGAAATCAAGAAAACATAAATGGCTAGGCACGGTGGCTCACGCCTATAATCCCAACACTTTGACTTGGGAGGCCAAGGCGGGCGGATCACTTGAAGTCAGGAGTTTGAGACCAGCCTGGCCAACATGGCAAAAAGCCCATCTCTACTAAAAATACAAAACATTAGCTGGGTGTTGTGGCGGTCACCTGCCATCCCGGCTACTCAGGAGGCTGAGGCAGGAGAATCGCTGGAGCCCAGGAGGCAGAGGTTGCAGTGAGCTGAGATCATGCCACTGCACTCCAGCCTGGGTGACAGAACGAGACTCTGTGTCAAAAAAAAAAAAAAAAAAAAAGACATTAGAAGAAGACACAAATATAATTGAGGAAGATTAGATGTTTCCTGCAGTTGTATGTATGTGTTTTCATTAATTTTTGCTTTTCATATATCTTTCTATTGCTGCACTTTTTCTAACTTGTTGATTTCCTCTTTGATATATGGGTTATTTAAGTTTTTAATTTTTATAGATATGTGGTAGGTGCATATATTTAGGGATATATAAGATATTTTGAAGCAGGTATACAATGTGTAATAATCACATCAGGGTAAATAGGGTATTCATCACCTCAAACATCATTTCTTTGTGCTATAAACATTGCACTTACACACTTTTAGTTATTTTAAAACATACTATAAATTATTATAGTTACCCTGTTTTGCTATCAGATACTAAATCTTATTCATTCTGTCCAGCTGTGTTTTTGTACCTATTAACCATTCCCACTTTGCTCCAGCCTCTGGTAACCATCATTCTACTCTCCATCTCCATGAGTTCAGTTGTTCTACAATTTCCTGAGATGTGAGTGTTGAAATCATCAACTGTAATTATGAATGTTTATACATCCTTTCAGTTCTGTCAGTTTTTACCTTATGTATTTTGAACTTCTCTTATTAGTTGCATACACATTTACACTTGTTATATTTTCCTGATGAATTAACTTTTAAAAAACATTATGTATGAAACTTAGCAACAGCTTTCTTATTATGTTGTCATAATATATTTTTCCCATCTTTATAGTTTTTATCTGTGTTTTTATACATAGTGTTTCTTATAGACTACATACAGTTAGCGCTTGTTTTCCTCCTCCCCACAGTCTGCCTTTTCTGCAATTTCTGCCTTTAAGTCAGTGCATTAAGCCCATTTACACTTTAGGAAATTAATGATGTAGTTGAGTTTAGGCTCTCAACTTTTATTTATCTAAAAATTTTATTTTGCTTTCATGTGTCAAGGATATTTGTGATGATTATAAAACTGTAGGTTTTAGGATTTTGCCTGAGCACTTTAAAGATAGCATTGTTGTCGACAAGAAATCAACTTTGTTCTTATTGCTCTTGTATAGGTATTGTAGTCTCTCACTGCTTTTAATATGTTCTCTTTATTACTGATATTTAATTTCATTACGATATGCCTTGCAGTTTTCATTGCTTATTTTACTTGGGGTTAATTTAGTTTCTTGGATCCAGGTTTGGTATCTTACATAAAATTTGCAGAGTTTTTCACAATCATTTCTTCAAATATTTTTCTTTCCCCTCTGGTTTTTTTGTTTGTTTGTTTTAGAGACAGGGTCTTGCTTCGCTGCCTAGGCTGGAGTGCAGTGGTACAATCATAGCTCATTGCAACCTTGAACACGTGGGCTCAAGCGATCCTCCTGCCTCAGCCTGCCAAGTAGCTGGGTCTATAGGCATCCACCACCACACCCAGACCCCTCTTCTTTTCCTGGTACTACATTTACAATCTGGCTTCTGAATCCATGGATTCCGCATCCATAGATGTAACCAATCACAGATTGAAAATATTTGGGGGATTAAGCAATTTAAAAAAGTAAAAAGTAATAAAAATAAAAAGTTAAGAGACGACAGTATAACAACTATTTACATCACATTACACTGTATTAGGTATACTGTATTTAAAGTATACAGGAGGATGTTTGTAGGTTGTATGCAAATACTATACTGCTACACTATTTTATATGAGGAACTTGAACATCTGAAAAATGTGGTATCTTTGGAGAGTCCTGGAACCAGTCCCCACAGATACTGAGGGATGACTGAATATGTGTATTAGATCATGGTGGTGTTCCACAGGTCACTGAAGCTCTTTTCATTATTTTTAGACCTTTTTTGTTTTCTGTGTACTTAATTGTGGATATTTTCTATTGTTATGCATTCATCTTTTCTAGTTAAGCAAATCTTGTGTATTTTCTTTATTTGCAGATACAGATGGTTCCCAAGTTACAATAAACTTACAGTTTCTTGACTTTACTGTGGGTTTATTGGGGGTGTTAAATGCATTTTCAACTTAGGATGTTTTAGACTTACTGTAGGTTTATTGGGACATAATCCCATCATAAGTCAAGGTGCATCTGTATTACATTTTCCAGCTCAAGAAATTTTATTTGATTGTCTTATCTGTTTATTTGCTAATTATGTTCATAGTTTTTATATCATGTACTTAATAATTTTTAAATGTCATTGTTAGTTTTCTTGTTATCTTTGTTATTTCACTATCTTATTTTTCTTGAAACTGATTTTTGTCTTGGTTATGGGTCATGTTTCCTCATTTCTTTGTAGGTGTGGTAATTTTTTATTAGATGTGAATGTTGTGTGAGTGTGACATTGTTGAGTGTCTGAACTTTGACGTTTTTCCAGAATGTTGAACTTTGTTTTAGCAGGCTGTCAATTCATACATGGATCATCATAGTAGGGTTGTTTTAAAGCTGTGTTATGACATATGTAGATTAGCCTTTACTCTAGGGCTTGTTTATTCCTTCTACTTAGGTATGACATTTTGGGAATTTCTCCTGAATGAGCTAGGTGTATATGAGTTTTCTCTATTCTAGGAATTGTTTAATTACAGCCTCTTACGATTGTTCTCTCCAGTTTTTTGCCTAGCATTGTGGAGTTTGAACATACATCTGTGTAACTTAGTACTTAGCAATGAACTCAAAGTATATGTGTGTAGACTCATGGGACTCTTTCTCTGCATAACTCTTCCCTTATTGAAAATTTGCTTTCATATTCTAGCTTCCTTAGCTTTGCTGTGCTCTGTTCAGTGTTTTCAGCTTAGCAATCACTCTGATATCTTGGGTTTCTCTTCCCTATGCTTTAGTCTAGAATTAATGTCCAAGTAAAAATATCAGTCAATCATTGGAATAACTGCATTTGTTTCTCTTGTTCAGTGATTACAATCTTGCATTACCTTTTTTCCAATCTCTGAAAACAGTTTTTTCATACATGTTGGGTTTTGGTAGGATGACTACTCCAGTACCATACTCCATATGGCCTAGACAAATAGTCACTTGAAAGTATTTTTCTAAATTTTAAATTTACATGTATTTTTTTTTTACCCCATGACTTTTTGAAAGTGTTTTAATTTGGCTTAACCACAGTTACCTTTATCATTTATTCTTCCTTAGATTGTAGATAATGAGCTTTTCTGTTTTTATTTGTCAGAAAATGTTTTTATGTCACCTTCATTCTTGAGGAACAGTTTCACTGTTTAAAAATTCTATGTTGGCAGGCTGGGTGTGGTGGCTCACGCCTGTAATCCCATGTAATCCCAGCACTTTGGGAGGCCGAGATGGGTGAATCACGTGAGGTCAGGACTTCACAACCAGCCTGACCAACATGGTGAAACCCCATCTCTCCTAAAAGTACAAAAATTAGTTGGGCGTGGTGGCACACACCTGTAATCCCAGCTACTTAGGAGGCTGAGGCAGGATAATCGCTTGAACCTGGGAGGCAAAGGTTGCAGTGAGCTGAGCTCACACCAATGCACTCCAACCCGGGGTGACAGAGTGAGACTCTGTCTCAACGAAAAGAAAAAAAAAATTATATGTTGGCAGATATTTTCTTCCATCATTTTGAAAATATCATATTGTGATTTTTCTCTTTGTTCTTCAGGAGTTTTATGATGATATTTCCATACTTTTTTTTTTTTTTTAATCTTTCTTGGAGTTTGTAGTGCTTCTGAAATATGTAAGTTAACATCTTTCAGTTATTTTAGAATATTTTCTGCTCTTAAGTCTTCACATATTCTGTCTGCCCATTCTTTCTGTTCTTCAGGAACTCCAATTATTTGTATGTTAGAACTTTTCACTGTGTGCTTATGTCTCCTACACTTTTTTTCTCTTCATCCTTTTGTCTCTTTATGCTTCAAACTTATTTACTTGCCCTCTCTTCTTGCTCATAAATTTACTCTTGGGTTGTATCTAATCGCTTCTTAAACATATCCACTGAATTCTTAATTTTAGTTATGTTTTTCAATTGTAGAATTTCTTTTTAGTTCTTTCATACGGTTTTCATTCCTTTGCCAAAATTTTTAGTTTTTTATTTCTTTGAACTTACTATTTATTGTCATTTTAAGTTCTGTGTCTGTTATCTTTAATATCTGAATTTTTGTGGACCTTTTTTCTTGGTTGTTGAACATTGTCTTTAAAAAAAATGTGCCTACTTCTTTTTTATTGCTACCAAAGATTGTTTGTCATGGATTTTTTGTGCAATGGATTTCTTTGATGATGACATGAAGCCAGTAAGCCTTTTTCCAACTAATGGTTTTAAATGCCTAAGAACTTTGATTCAAAAAAAAAAACCCAGTTGTTTTGAAATATTACACATAATGTCACAAATACTGCTAATATTGCTATAGTTAATTTCTTAATATTCAGAGTTGAAGAAATTCTGAAGAAATTCTAAAGAAATGTCAAATTTCCAGGCCGGGCGTGATGGCTCATGCCTGTAATCCCAGCACTTTGGGAGGCCGAGGCAGGTGGATCACGAGGTCAGGAGTTCAAGACCAGCCTGGCAAACATGGTGAAACCCCGTCTCTACTACAAAGACAAAAATTAGCCTGCTGTGGTGGTAAGCACCTGTAGTCCCAGCTACTCAGGAGGCTGAGGCAGGAGAATTACTTGAACCCGGGACCCAGAGGTCACAGTTGCAGTGAGCTGAGATTGTGCCACTGCACTCAAGTTCGGGCGACAGAGCGAGACACCGCTAAAAAGAAAAAAAAAAAAAAAAAAAGGCTGGGCGCAGTGGCTTACGCCTGTAATCCCAGCACTTTGGGAGGCCGAGGTGGGCAGATCACGAGGTCAAGAGATTGAGACCATCCTGGCCAACATGGTGAAACTCCATCTCTACTAAAAATACAAAAATTAGCTGGGCGTAGTGGCACATGCCTATAATTCCAACTACTCAGGAGGCTGAGGTAGGAGAATCACTTGAACCCGGGAGGTGGAGGTTGCAGTGAGCCGAGATCGTGCCATTGCACTCCAGCCTGGGCGACAAGAGCGAAACTCCATCTCAAAAAAAAAAAAAAAGAAGAAATGGAAATTTCCAGTAGTGTTTAATGTACATAGAGTTGTCATTTTTCCCCCATCCAAGTTCACAGGTTTTCTGATTTCTTTCACAGCCCCTTTAGTCGTCTGTGGCCCTAGGTTAAAAAACTCTAAAGATAAAAAGATGCCTTTTTACATAAGTATCTGAAACTATAGACAATCAAATATTTACATCAAAGAATTCCCTAGAATGTAGCAATATCCACATGAACTAAAAATAAGTAGAAACATTATTTTCATATTGTGTGACTATTTTTGAAAACTTATTTTTAAATTTCATTTTCAGATAGGGTCTCACTCTTTTGCCCAGGCTGGAGTGCAGTGGCACAATCACAGCTCACTGCAGCTTTCAATTCCAGGCCTCAAGTGGAATTTGAGGCCACAGCCTCCCAAGTAGTGGGGACTTCAGGCACTTGCCACCACTCCTGGCTAATGTTTTAAATTTTCTATTTTGTAGAGATGGGGTGTCCCTTTGCTGCCCAGGCGGGTCTTGAACTCCCAGCTTCAAGTGATCCTGCCATCTTAGCCTCTTAAAGTGCTGGAATTACAGGCATGAGCCACCATACCCAGCCTGTGTGTGACTATTTCTAAAGCAATAGAATAGTTGTTTCAAATTATGGAGAATTAAATAACTTCTCATTACAGTTTTGGAAAGACATCGTTGATGATAATGAAGTTCGTGACCTCATTTCTGACAGAAACAAGTCTCATGGTAAGTTAGTGAAACCAAATTTTTTCAAAACCTTTGAAGTATTAATAATAAATGAAATATTAATTTAAGTGAAATATGTATTTTCTGTTGTAGAAGGTACATCAGGAGAATGGATTTGGGAATCTTTATTTCATCCACCTCGAAAGCTGGGCATTAACGATATTGAAGGACAGCGGGTACTTCAGATTGCAGTGATTTTGCGAAATCTTTCCTTTGAGGAGGGCAATGTTAAGCTCTTGGCAGCTAATCGTACCTGTCTTCGTTTCCTATTACTTTCTGCACATAGTCATTTTATTTCTTTAAGGCAATTAGGCCTTGACACATTAGGAAATATTGCAGCTGAGGTAAGCATGTGACTGTACCTTAAACTAGTTTTTATAGTTAGCAACATTTATGTTACAATTTTAGGATGAGGCATTTTTTAGTTACCATATTTATAGACTATTAAATGCTTACGTGTATTAATTGCTAAAAATGGTGATGTAGAAGTATCACACACTTACGGAAAAAACTATTTGAAATGATGCTTTAAATTCAGTGATGGCTATTTTTACAATAATTGCATTTTTTTAATGTTATGCAACATTATCCTGGTTTTTAAAAAAATTTTTATTAAATTTGAAATATACAACTCTGGAAGAAGCATAGCTCAATAGTAGTGTTGTTTCTTTTTCCAGCTTTTATTGGACCCTGTTGATTTCAAAACTACTCATCTGATGTTTCATACTGTTACAAAATGTCTAATGTCAAGGGATAGATTTTTAAAGATGAGAGGTGAGTTTTCACTGTAGTATTTACTTTCTAAAGTAAACAAACTGTATCATTTCTTAATAATACATATTTATGTTTTTCAGGCATGGAAATTTTGGGAAATCTTTGCAAAGCGGAAGATAATGGTGTTTTAATTTGTGAATATGTGGATCAGGATTCCTACAGAGAGATCATTTGTCATCTCACTTTACCTGATGTGCTGCTTGTAATCTCAACACTCGAGGTGCTATACATGCTCACGGAAATGGGAGATGTTGCTTGCACAAAAATTGCAAAAGTGGAAAAGAGCATAGGTAAGATTGGACCAAAAAATACATCGTTTTCTTTATTGAGGAAAAATGTTTAATATGGTACTGTACAAAACCCTCAATTTATATTTGGGGTTTAGTATTTTATTTTGAAGAGTCATTACCTCCTCAGGCATACTTGTTTCCATTATTCTTTCTGCCTGTTTTACATGAGCAAGAAACATCTATAATTTAGAGACCAGGATTACATGGCTATCAGTAATTCCTATTTCTTCTCTTAATTTCTGTTATTATGTATTAAATTTGAAATGGACAAAACTGCTGTATCTAAGTTATCTGAGAGCTGGTCTTTCTGTTTCATATGGCCAGCTACTACTATTAAACAACAAAGCTAAGTGAAACAGGTTTCCTTCTGTTCCTAGAAGTTGCTGGTGGTGCTGCAATCTTTAAAAATCAATGAACTTACCTCCGTAAGAGCTATTAGTTTTAAATATCAGTTTTAAATACTAACACATGCCATGTTAATGTTTTACTCGATGATTAAAATGATATCTGTCTCAGGTGTAATAAATATTAAAATCACAGTTAATAAAGATGCAGCTTGAAAAATGTTATTATTGAGAAGTTAATGTGTCACTTTTCATATCAGTGGTTCTTAAATCTGGCTACACATCAGAATCACTTGAGAATCTTTCCAAGTATATAGATACCCACTGCTGGGCATGGTGGCTCACAACTGTAATCCCAGCACTTTGGGAGGCCAAGGCAGTAAAATCGCCTGAGCCCAGTTCAAGATTACCCTGGGCAACATAGTGAGATCTCATCTGTACGAAAAATAAATAAAACTAGCCGGATGTAGTGGTACATGCCTGTAGTTCCCAGCTGCTTGGGAGGCTGATGTGGGAGGATCACTTGAGCCTGGGAGGTTGAGGCTGCAGTGAGCTGTGATCGTGCCAGCACTCCAGCCTGGGTGACAGAACAAGACCCTTTCTCAGGAAAAAAAAAACAAAAACAAAAACATACATATATATATATATATTTATATATAGATATAGATATCCAGCTCCCACTCCAGAGCTATTAAATCTGTCTTCAGAGATTGAGCCTAAAAAGCTTTTTTTTTTTTTTGTCTGTCATCCAGGCTGGAGTGCAGTGGTGTAATCTTGACTCACTGCAAGCCCTGCCTCCTGGGTTGACACCATTCTCCTGCCTCAGCTTCCCAAGTAGCTGGGACTACAGGCACCTGCCACCATGCCCGGCTAATTTTGTGTGTGTGTTTTTAGTAGAGACGGGGTTTCACCATGTTAGCCAGGATGGTCTCGATCTCCTGACCTCGTGATCTGTCCGCTTCGGCCTCCCAAAGTGCTGGGATTACAGGTGTGAGCCACCACACCCAGCCTAAAAGTCTTTTTCTTAAAAGATACACAGGTAATTCTGATGTACTGTGATTCATGGACTAGTATTTATTCACATTTGTAAGTATTCTGTACAACATGTGTTCACCAGTGATGGCATTCGTTTATAATATTATTAACTAATAATTACTGCTTTTTATTTATTTTAGACATGTTAGTGTGTCTGGTTTCTATGGATATTCAGATGTTTGGTCCTGATGCACTAGCTGCAGTAAAACTCGTTGAACACCCAAGTTCCAGTCATCAAATGTTATCTGAAATTAGGCCACAAGCTATAGAGCAAGTCCAAACCCAGACTCATGTAGCATCTGCCCCAGGTTAGTGTTTTTACATACTCTTTTCAGTGTGGTTATAAGTGTATAAGATTTGATCCTAAGAATAAATTTCAGTGTGCGGTGTGGAGAACTGATATTTTACAGTAGAGTAGGCCAAAGTGGAATTTGGGTATGTACTTAATTTCTTAGATACTATACATTCCCAGAGTAGAGGATCAAGGTGAGCTCATAGGAAGAATAGTATAATAGGAAAATTAAGTCGGGCAGGATTTAGAGTAATGTGGTGGATTAGATATTCACAATTATGATAGCTGTAAGTGCCCCAATAGGCATATTATTTGTGATTTTGGTCATGAGAAATTGACATGCCAGGAATAGATTATTCATATATTTATTACCTTACAATTTTCTCCGGTGATCATCAGGATACATAAGTATAATACTCCTAACATCCCTAAATCTTGGAACCAACACCATGGAATCAATAGCCTAGGAGAAGACACATGCACATATGTATACACACACTTACAAGCATGTATACCTGCATTTACACACCTTTCCTAGTGTCTCTTAGCTCAATTCTGTTTAGCTCAACTGTAATTATAGTACAGATATGTCTAATAACCAGACTTCTGTTCAGTCGTTGAACTCCTTTTCCCTGGCTCATTGTGAGTCATCATTTTTTATATTTTACCACCCTTAACCTTTTTTTTAAAGTGCTTTCTCTACCTTGGTTTATCTGAAAAATACATCTGTCATCTCACCTACCTTTCCATTTCCTATCCTCTCACTTCCTGCCGTCCCCAAGACACTTCTCTTTCTTTGTATTTTTTGAATGGAGGATGCTCGTTTTCTCAATTGATCTTAATTCTCACTTTGCAATTAATACAGAGGCTGTGTAGAATGAATTTCTTCAACTTCTTACTCCTTCAGTTACAAACTTATTAGCATCTGGACTCATTTTCCTTTAGCTTCTGCTCGTTTCAGAAAGAGATGCTAATTTCTTTTGAAACTTACCCGGAATATCAGTCTTTCCCATCTCCATGTTCCCATATCTTAAATCTCTTTCTTTACTCACTTTTTCCTTTCAGCTAGAAATGTATTTAGATCTCTCTCATCCTTCCTCGCTAGCCCCAAACCAAAAATTTCATTATCCCACTCACCAGATCTTGTTGAATCTTCCTAAATACCTGGCCTTTTCAACTGCCAATGCTTGTGATTGAGATTGAACTCTCATCATCTCTAGCTATCTGTTCTCACGTTCATTCATGGTCCCAATTTGTCTTCTACTCCAACTTGTAGTATGAAAGTTATGTACTCTATGCAAAGTATGTAATACGTATCACATATTTCATTGATTTCCATTATGTCCTTCTGAAGTGTATAGATTTGTGTCATATGTTCACTCAACTAACTTGGATCCACCTAACAAAAGTGGACAAATAACAGAAGGCAAAAAAATAGATAAATTTGACTGCCAGTCTATTCAATGAGCTTTCAACTACAGGTAATAGATGTTAAACAGCCAATTCATATTGGGGAATCTTTGGTCAGAATATTGTTTCTCAACCTTGACAAAGAAATGAAACAGTTTGTATTGCTAGTTAAGTGGGTGGTGGGAATGTTTTTTACCATCAAAGAAGAAACTGAAGATTAAATTAATTGAGGGACATAAAAGGGCAGTGTTAAGGAAATTGATAAAATGTCAGTGAATACTCAGGGGTGATTTGATGAAAATTATTTTTTGCTGCGTGGTTAGCCTGTGACCTTCACAGTTCTTTTGGCCTCAACAAATGAACCTACTTCCCAACCTAAAATTTGGTCCTCATTTGGCAAATGAATGAATTTAAACATTGAGAATTTGTGGCTTATTCATTTGTGTAGTAATTCATTCATAGAGATGGGACTAGACCGCTGGGGATTGAAAAGAGTTTATTTTCAGCTGAAGAGCACTATATTACTTGTGCTGTCCCTGAATGACAACTTTAAATTGTTTGATTGGTTATCCTTTGTGGTTTAGCTGTTGCCTACATAGTTTAATGCTGCTTTTTTATGGAATTACCATCTTTAAACTTTTTACTCACTTCCCTCAATCCCTCTGAAAACTTTTATAACCTTTTACCCATTTTTAGGTTAACATCTAAATCTGTATCATAATTTAAATAGTTGCAAAGTATGTATTGTCTTGATGTATATTAAACTACATTTTTAAAAGAAAGTAATTACAGTGCTTTTTGTATCCAGTGGAATCTTGATACCATCATTCATTTTTTAAAATACACAAACTCTTTAACATCAGAAATTTTATAATATTCCTCTTTTACCTTGAACTCGTATTCCAGTATCCTCAGAGTTTTATCCTAATATAATACATTTTATGTTTGAGATTCTTTTTTATTCATCACCCTATCAATACTTTTTAGCTACAAAATACACATTTTTAAAGTTTTTCAATTCCTTGTTATTCTGTAAAGCTCTACATTTTTAAAATTTCATTTGGCCAGGCACTGTGGCTTACGCCTGTAATCCCAGCACTTTGAGAGGCTGAGGCAGAAGGATCACTGGAGGCCAGGAGTTTGAGACCAGCCTGGCAACATAGTGAGATTCCATCTCTACAAAATCAGGAAAAAAATTAGCAGAGCATGGTGATGCACACCTGTAGTCCCAGCTTGGGCCCAGGAAGTTAAAGGCTGTAGTGAGCTATGAATGTGTCACTGCATCCACCTTAGGCAATAGAGCAAGACCCTATCTCAAAAAAAAAAAAAATATATATATATATATATATACACACACACAGACACACACACATATAATGCACATACGTATACTTTATCATTACAGGTTTTAGTAATAAATGGTACATCAAATAGTAAATACTCAGTGGCTCATGCCTGTAATCCCAGCAGTTTGGGAGGCCAAGGCGGGCCGATCATGAGGTCAAGAGATTGAGACCATCCTGGCCAACATGGTGAAACCCCTTCTCTACTAAAAATACAAAAATTAGCTGGGCATGATGGTGCGCGCCTGTAGTCCCAGCTACCCAGTAGGCTGAGGCAGGAGAATTGCTTGAACCCGGGAGATGGAGGTTGCAGTGAGCCGAGATTGTACTACTGCACTCCAGCTTGGCGACAGACCGAGACTCCGTCTCAAAAAGAAAAAAAAATTATTAATCAAAAATGTACTTGAAATGTATCTCTTAATAAGATGAATAGGACTCTCCCCTCTAATTCTCTGGATGCTATTAATTCAGTATATCTCTTAATGACTTATTTACTGCTAGAATGAAACTGGAGTTAGCATCAGTAGTATTCCTGTTCCCTTTTTATAGATGTAAATCGAAAAATCTAGTTTGCATCATTAAATAGATGAAGATAGAATGTACAGTTCCTTGAACTTCAGAATTGTCAAAAAGTATTAAACTTACTTTTTACAATCATCCGAAAACTTGAGTTCTCCTTTGTTTTGTTGAAATCAAAGAATTAGCAGGTACCTCTTTGCAAGAATATTTGTTGCTCAGTCATTAGAGACCTTTTTTTTAAGTTTCTGGAAAATATATCAAAAAGATATTAACAAACTATGACTATAAATTATACTTGCTACTGTTTTAGGTATCTTGTGTAACCTGATAAATTCAAGAAGTTTAACACAGTGGTTCTCAAACCTTAGGTTGTATCAGAATCATCTGATAGACTTACTAAAGATATCTGAGCTACATTCCCTGAGTTTCTGGATCAGGTGGAACCTGAGAGTTTTCTTTTCTTTTCTTTCTTTTTTTTTTTTTTTAAAGACAGCATCTCACTCTGTTGTCCAGGCTGGAGTGCAGTGGTGCTATCTCAGCTCACTGCAACTTCTACCACCTGGGCTCAAGGCTATCTTCCCAGTTAAGCCTCCTGAGTAACTGGGACTACAGGTGGCCACCACCACACCCAGCTAATTTTTGTATTTGTTTTTATAGAGATGAGATTTCACCATGTTGCCCAGGCTGGTCACAGAATTTTCATTTTTATCAAGTTCCCATGAGATGCTGATGCTGCAGTCCAGGGACTGTATTTTTAGGATTACTGGGTTAGGAAAACTGAAATATTGTTCATTTCAAGACCAGTACAATGTATTTGATGTTTAGGTGCTTTTTGTTGTATACTTCACATATATTTTTGTGAAAACCTTGACACTACACATTTAAGTTGATTTTTCAGAAAATGTCTGCCACGTAACCTAGTAAAGATAGTTTTTATTAACAAAAGTCTCTTGCTTAATCAGACTCTTTTTGTTACTTAGAAAAAGTCCAACTTTGTTTTTAAATTCAAGAAAATATGTTAGTATGTTAATATGACACCTTCTTTCCTTCAGAATTTTAACAGTTGAATTTGCCATGAGTTTGTAATCTGAATGAAATAAACCACCACCTTCCATACTCTTTCTTTCCTCTCCTCTCCTCTCCTCTCCTCTCCTCTCCTCTCCTCTCCTCTCCTCCCCTCCCCTCCCCTCCCCTCCCCTCCCCTCCCCCTACTTCTTTGTTTGAGAAAAGGTCTCACTCTGTCACCCAGACTGGAGTGCAGTGGCGTGATCAGAACCTGGCTCACTGCAGCCTTGACCCCGGGAGCTCAGTCAATCCCCCTACCTCAGGCTCCTGAGTAGTTGGGACTACAAGTACATGCCACCAAGTCTGGCTAATTTTTGTATTTTTTGTAAGGAATGGGGTTTCACTGTGTTGCCCAGGCAGTCTCAAACTCCTGGGATCAAGCAGTTCACCCACTTCAGCCTCCCAAAGTGCTGGAATTACAGGCATGAGCCACCATGCCTGACCCACCTTTGATATTTCTTTAAAATATTTTCTGTACTTTGTTTACACAGGATTCTGCCTAAGAAGTAGTGCATTCTTTGACAGTAGTTGAGGAGGCAAGGGCATTAAGCAAAATTATCATTACTCTACAATGTTTCTGAATTTAGAACAAATCAAAGGGCCAGAATACTGAATTTCTAATGCCCAACTTTGCCCTTAACTGTAATATGTAAAATACTGGTATTGACAGGAAGCTATACCAATAATACCTTGGTTAAGAGGCTTCATGGACACTAATGTTTTGAATTCTCTCTTTAGTGTTCCACATGTTGTTACGCTATAACAATAATAATAGTAGCTAGCGTTTATATAGTGCTTACTTTGTGCTAGGCGTTATTTTAAGTGACTTGCACATAATCTAATCCTTATAGCAACATATGAGGTTAATGTACGGTTACTTTCCTCCATTGTATAGACAGAGTTATTTTGCTCATACTTACATAGCTAGCTAGTGAGTGATGGAATTCTTTAGCTCTAGATTTATGCATTTAACCATAATGCATAATCCTGCAGGGCTATCAAAGATGGGTGAGAATTAAGTCATTTGATTCCAAAATGAGAGAAAAACAATTATCAAAGAGGAGGTGATACTCTTATGCAAAGCAGTTTTAGGAAGAATACATAAGAAAGCTGAGTATCTGGAAATTGATTCAAAGTATATGCACCTTCATTTGGAATGTCTTCAGGTATCCTGAGGGCAGTGCTTCTCAGTTTGTAGCTACTTTTTATAGTAATTATGTTTCCAGTTTAAATTCCCATTTGTGATTTTATTCTTCCTTCTACATTGTTTATAAAGGCTTCTCATGATTTTAATGTAATTTCTAGTGTTTCATGAAATTGATTGCTAATTCATTCAGGAAATTTCAGTCTGAGTAGGGTATGCTCTTTCATAGTAGAGATGATAAAGGGAAGATTTCTACATAGTTTCAGACCCTAGAAAGTATTTTCGGTATTAATATCCTCGAGTTAGAAGGAGAAGAAAAGATAAGCTAGGATTGCCAACAGGAAAAATTATTTTTGTTCTAACTGTTGCATTATCTCAAGGAGCATATAATAGTATGGCCTCTGAAATGTGACAGACCTGGATTCAAATCTAACACTTTTAAAGGAAGTCCTTTCAAGTATACCCAGCTCTACTATCTCCACCATGTGTTCCTGGCTGAACTTAATCTCTGAGCTTTAGTTTTCTGATCTGTGAAATAGGGATAATTAGACTTAAAAGATTAAAATAAATAATGTAAATATAAATGGATTTATACACAGTATATGTTTATTAAGTGGCTACAATTAGCTATTACTTCAAAGCATGGGGCATTCATCAAAGGTTATGATTGCCTCAGATTATTCACAGATTTGGCTGTGCTATGGAGCTTGCCTAGTTCCAATAATTTTAAAATGTGTTTGTTCTGTTTGAGGGTTCTGAGCAGCTTTGCTAAAATATCATCTGAAAAAAATTGTGTATAATCTGTGTGTTTGAAAACTACATTGCCATGTCACATAACAGTTTTTCTAAAAACCTGCAAAGTAATGCTAATGAATAGTGAAAAAAAGATAATTAATTTACAAATATATGATTCAGACTTATAATTTATAATACGACTTTTACTTTATATTTTTCATGTTTTCATTAGTTCCTTTGTATAACATAGTGGAGAAGAAGAGATAACATACATCATTTTTCTACAAATCTCTTCAACATGTTAGAAAATAATAGGTGATTTACTCACTTATTCATTGACCTTGAAACTTTTAAAATACGTCATAAATGAAACTTTAGAAAGTATGTGTCTTAAGATTAATAGCTAGTAAATTTGTATACAACCAGGTTGCCTCTTTCAGGAAAAAAGTATAATTCAAATTTATTATTACAACAGATATCTTCTTTTTTTCCTCCCCAGAAAAATTATGGAAATCCTTTTTTGAATATGAGACTTTAAATTAGTTCAGCTTTTGTTCACTGTATTCCAAAAATTTTATATGTGCCACTTACAGTTATTAATCTTTTAAATTAGGGAGTGAAGCTATAATTTCTGCTGCATTCTGCTTCCATAGCTAAACTGAAAGATGCTCAACTTATGTGTTGAACTGTATGACCCTGAGCCAGTTTTTTGAATCACTTTGAGTCTCAGTTTTCTTTTCTGTACCTACCTCACAGAAGAATTGAGTAAGCAGACATTGTAAAGTATTTAGTTCAGTGTCTTGCCCATGGGAATAATAGATGTTATGTTAACTAAATCATCCATATTAATTGTTATTATTCGAATGATTGTGAGGTTAAACAAAATAGTTCATGTGAATCCTCTAAGACAGTGCCTGGTATGATATGTTCTCCATTATATATTAGGTTTGTTCTCAAATGTGTATACTTTCATATGTTTATACACCTTTTAAAAAGGTATTCATTGTGAGTATTAATGGGTTCAACATCCATAAAATAAGTATGGCATATAGTGACTAAGTTTTAAGAAATGATGTAGCTAATGTATTTTTTTCTTTAGCTTCCAGAGCAGTTGTAGCGCAGCATGTTGCTCCACCTCCAGGAATAGTGGAAATAGATAGTGAGAAGTTTGCTTGTCAGTGGTAAGTGGTTTATTTCTATTAAGGATTTATCCTTGGGAAGAGTAAAGCAAAGAAAAAGAGGAAATGTATGCTTCAGACATCGAGAATATTTTATTCTGTATTCCTTTTTAGTTAGAGTAGAATATCATTTACACAAAGAAAGGACACTTTAAAATCCCCTTGTATATTGGAATAATTTGAAAGAAAAATATTCATCAGAATTTTCAGAATTAAAATCGTATGACTAGAATTTCATTAAATTACACCATTTAACTTTTTTCAGAGTAAAATTTGTTAAAAAGTTATCTTTCACTTTGTAGAAAGTACAGTTTGTCAGGTTATAAAATTTGTTCTTCTAAAATTAACATTTTGTTAAAACTGAATTGGACTGACCTTAAGAAAATAAAACCAGGTGTTTTAAAATGTCTCTTCTCTTCCATCTAAAACAAAACTTCTTATTCATTAATAATTTTTTTGGGCGTGTGACTAGTAAAGGGACATTAATCAAATGATAGAACAGAAATAAACAGCTTGACAATAATAATTTCCTTGAAAAGATTGTGTAGTTATATGTCCGCCACTTTCTGAAAAAAAGCAAATGTAGAGTTTTAAAAATTTCACTTATGGATAGTTGCCTCAACATTAGTATGAAGTTCGACTTAAATTCTTTAGGAGATTAACAGATTGAAGTACACAATCACTTTCCAGTGATATATCACTTTAAACATTTCTTGATCACTTTTCTGCCATTCACTAACATTATTTGTCTCCCATTTCATGCTCGTGTCACTCTTTGTTCCATATTTTTGGTGCATTCAATACATATCTTTGTTCCTATGACAGTTTTCTCTAGACTTTTCTACTTTGCTTAAATCAGGTTTATGGTTTTAAATATCTCTAATTGTTTGCTTTTGCCTCACCTTCTATAGTTTTACACATTGGCCCCTTGAATCTTTTCCAGTAATATTTTGAAATGTTTGTCTTCTATATTGCAACCAAAATGAAGTTTTTATATTTAGTCTTTTTGAAATTTCAGTACAGACAGGATTATGAAAGTTGGCAAAAATACACACCATAACCACTATAAAATGTGTGTGTGTTAAGCATAGATTTGGTCTTACAAATCTCAGTTGCACATTTCTGCTAGTTCTTGGAGAAGGGGAAGAGAATCATTTTACAGTTTTTTTAAAAATCATAATTACTGTTTGATTTAGTTTTTCAGAAAAAGCTAAGTTTGGCCTATTATACATAGTGAGTTATGGAAAGAGCCTATCAGGGTAATTAGGCTCCAATCCCAATTTATAGGTAAAGGTCATTTTAAGAAAAAGACAAATGAAGTTTGAATTAGTTGTTAATGGATTACAAATTAAAACTGTTTTGAAATGGGGAAATGGGAGTATGCAGCATGGAAAGTGTCATTGTTTTAGGAAGTAGCTGAAAAGCTTGGCTAAGTTTTTTCTGAAGGAATTTGATCCAAGAGCCAAGAAAAGTTTAATCTTAGTTCAGTTTCCCCCAGTTTTCTTCAGCTACAATGCAAATAGCACATAATTGGGAACTTATTTTATATTGTGATTATTACAAGACAGGATCCTGAATAGATATTCACTAAATAAAACTATTTCTTACAGAACATTTGTTGTCAGCAGACCAACTCTGCTCTCACTGGGTTGTGAACATAGCTTTTATATTTGTTGTCAGTGACATTTTTATTACTAAAAGAAGTATGTTAATCTCTTGATCTAAAATTTAGCATATATTTTTGCTACTAACATATAAGTCAGTGAAATTTGATTAGTAGGTATAATTATTAGTTTTAACACATTGCCTCCACATGGCTTTAGTATATTTAAATATGGACTTTCCTAGAGTATATTGTATAATGCTTAATTTGTCTCCTCTTTTAGGCTAAATGCTCATTTTGAAGTAAATCCAGATTGTTCTGTTTCTCGAGCAGAAATGTATTCTGAATACCTCTCAACTTGCAGTAAATTAGCTCGTGGTGGAATCCTAACATCAACTGGATTTTATAAATGTCTTAGGTAGGATCCGTAGTTCTTTAAATGAAGTCCATTTACGTTACTTACAATATCTCTTGCTCTTTGAAGAAAATACCAAGTATCTTATCTAGTTTTAAATATTTCTACTACTAGAAATTTCATATGGATAGGTTATAGTGTGGTGGAGGTTTAAATAAAAAGCGGTTTCAGAAAGCACACCTGGTGTTTGTGTTGGAACATTAAGAGATTTATCAAAGAAATTAAGTTTACTTTCTTTTTCCTACCTACTTTTACATGTTAAAGACATGATGACTATGTCTTTTTAATCTTGAATAATAGTATATAATATTATCTTCAAATACAAAGACTTTTTGATATTTTGTAAAGTTCATAAAAATAGGTATCTTTTATTAGTTATATGTGGGTGGAATTATTTAAAACCCGGTGACATTGTTAATAAATAATGACTTTTTAAATGGGAGGATTAATCTTTTATATTTCTTTGCTTTCCATCCTTGCAGAATATACTTATGTGTCATACTGTTCATACATAAGTGACAGTAAACATACTCCTGTTGTTCATATAAACATAGTGTTAGAAGTCAATGTGATAGTTATCAAAACTTACTGATTATGTATGTACTTTACAGAACTGTCTTTCCAAATCATACAGTGAAGAGAGTGGAGGATTCCAGTAACAATGGGCAGGCACATATTCATGTAGTAGGAGTAAAACGGAGGGCTATACCACTTCCCATTCAGATGTACTATCAGCAGCAACCAGTTTCTACTTCTGTTGTTCGTGTTGATTCTGTTCCTGATGTATCTCCCGCTCCTTCACCTGCAGGTGTTAATTTTTATTGTATTTTTTAAAGTATTACTGAATTAATAATAAAACTGAATGGAAAATGTATATTCTATGTTTCTAAATGTATAACTTTTAATTCTCCAGTAGCATTTTCTTCCTTGGTCTATTATCATATTGATATGATTCAAAATTGTTAAATGTTAATTTCTTAAAACTATTTTCTCTTAAGTAAAATAATTCCTACTTGGGGCTTTCAGTCATTTCATTTGCAATTTTGACGTTTTCTTCATATTTTCAGGAATCCCTCATGGATCACAAACCATAGGAAACCATTTTCAGAGGACTCCTGTTACCAACCAATCTTCAAATTTGACTGCAACACAAATGTCTTTTCCTGTACAAGGTGTTCATACTGTGGCACAAACTGTTTCAAGAATTCCACCAAATCCTTCAGTTCATACCCACCAGCAACAGAATGCTCCAGTGACTGTCATTCAAAATAAAGCTCCAATTCCTTGTGAAGTTGTTAAGGCTACAGTTATCCAGAATTCCATACCCCAGACAGGAGTTCCTGTTAGTATTGCTGTTGGAGGAGGACCTCCACAGAGTTCTGTTGTTCAGAATCATAGTACAGGGCCACAACCTGTTACAGTTGTGAATTCTCAGACATTGCTTCACCATCCATCTGTAATTCCACAACAGTCTCCATTACACACAGTGGTACCAGGACAGATCCCTTCAGGCACTCCTGTTACAGTAATTCAACAAGCTGTCCCACAGAGTCATATATTTGGCAGAGTACAGAACATACCAGCATGTACTTCTACAGTTTCACAGGGTCAACAGTTAATCACCACATCACCCCAACCTGTGCAAACTTCATCTCAACAGACATCAGCTGGTAGCCAGTCACAAGATACTGTTATCATAGCACCCCCACAGTATGTAACAACTTCTGCATCCAATATTGTCTCAGCAACTTCAGTACAGAATTTTCAGGTAGCCACAGGACAAATGGTTACTATTGCTGGGGTCCCAAGTCCACAACCCTCAAGGGTAGGATTTCAGAACATTGCACCAAAACCTCTCCCTTCTCAGCAAGTTTCATCAACAGTGGTACAGCAGCCTATTCAACAACCACAGCAGCCAACCCAACAAAGTGTAGTGATTGTAAGCCAGCCAGCTCAACAAGGTCAAACTTATGCACCAGCCATTCACCAAATTGTTCTTGCTAATCCAGCAGCTCTTCCAGCTGGTCAGACAGTTCAGCTAACTGGACAACCTAACATAACTCCATCTTCTTCACCATCACCTGTCCCAGCTACTAATAACCAAGTCCCTACTGCCATGTCGTCATCTTCTACCCCTCAATCACAGGGACCACCTCCTACTGTCAGTCAAATGTTATCTGTGAAAAGGCAGCAACAGCAGCAACATTCACCAGCACCACCACCACAGCAGGTACAAGTACAAGTTCAGCAGCCCCAACAAGTACAGATGCAAGTTCAACCTCAGCAGTCGAATGCAGGAGTTGGTCAGCCTGCTTCTGGTGAGTCAAGTCTGATTAAACAGCTTCTGCTTCCAAAACGTGGTCCTTCAACACCAGGTGGTAAGCTTATTCTCCCAGCTCCACAGATTCCTCCCCCTAATAATGCAAGAGCTCCTAGCCCTCAGGTGGTCTATCAGGTGGCCAGTAACCAAGCCACAGGTTTTGGAGTGCAGGGGCAAACTCCAGCTCAGCAGCTATTGGTTGGGCAGCAAAATGTTCAGTTGGTCCCAAGTGCAATGCCACCCACAGGGGGAGTACAAACTGTGCCCATTTCGAACTTACAAATATTGCCAGGCCCACTGATCTCAAATAGCCCAGCAACCATTTTCCAAGGGACTTCTGGCAACCAGGTAACCATAACAGTTGTGCCAAATACAAGTTTTGCAACTGCAACTGTGAGTCAGGGAAATACAACTCAGCTCATTGCTCCAGCAGGAATTACCATGAGTGGAACGCAGACAGGAGTTGGACTTCCAGTACAAACGCTTCCAGCCACTCAAGCATCTCCTGCTGGACAATCATCATGTACGACTGCTACTCCCCCATTCAAAGGTGATAAAATAATTTGCCAAAAGGAGGAGGAAGCAAAGGAAGCAACAGGTTTACATGTTCATGAACGTAAAATTGAAGTCATGGAGAATCCGTCCTGCCGACGAGGAGCCACAAACACCAGCAACGGGGATACAAAGGAAAATGAAATGCAGGTGGGAAGTCTTTTAAATGGGAGAAAGTACAGTGACTCAAGTCTACCTCCTTCAAACTCAGGGAAAATTCAAAGTGAGACTAATCAGTGCTCACTAATCAGTAATGGGCCATCATTGGAATTAGGTGAGAATGGAGCATCTGGAAAACAGAACTCGGAACAAATAGACATGCAAGATATGAAAAGTGATTTGAAAAAACCGCTAGTTAATGGAATCTGTGATTTTGATAAAGGAGATGGTTCTCATTTAAGCAAAAACATTCCAAATCATAAAACTTCCAATCATGTAGGAAATGGTGAGATATCTCCAATGGAACCACAAGGGACTTTAGATATCACTCAGCAAGATACTGCCAAAGGTGATCAACTAGAAAGAATTTCTAATGGACCTGTATTAACTTTGGGTGGTTCATCATCTGTGAGCAGTATACAGGAGGCTTCAAATGTGGCAACACAGCAATTTAGTGGTACTGATTTGCTTAATGGACCTCTAGCTTCAAGTTTGAATTCAGATGTGCCTCAGCAACGCCCAAGTGTAGTTGTCTCACCACATTCTACAACCTCTGTTATACAGGGACATCAAATCATAGCGGTTCCCGACTCAGGATCAAAAGTGTCCCATTCTCCTGCCCTATCATCTGACGTTCGGTCTACAAATGGCACAGCAGAATGCAAAACTGTAAAGAGGCCAGCAGAGGATAATGATAGGGAAACAGTCACAGGAATTCCAAATAAAGTAGGAGTTAGAATTGTTACAATCAGTGACCCCAACAATGCTGGCTGCAGTGCAACAATGGTTGCTGTGCCAGCAGGAGCAGATCCAAGCACTGTAGCTAAAGTAGCAATAGAAAGTGCTGTTCAGCAAAAGCAACAGCATCCACCAACATATGTACAGAATGTGGTCCCGCAGGTAAGTTATTCTATGATCACATTTCTCTTATAAAATTTCTGATCTATAAATACGATTTTAGAGGGAAATGCACTGTTTTCCATGTCTCATCTTGAAAAGTTACTGTATCAGCTCACTTGTATCCAACCTGTCCTGTTCTTTTTCTCTGGTTTTGTAATATTAGTTTTCAATTTTAGCACATGATTTAAAGAATCTTTCAATTTTGTTATAGATCCAAAATAATAATTTTGTAGGCCCAAAGTAGAGAAGCAGTTGCTAATCTAACATCTTTTGGAGAATTTTAAAAAATGTATCTTAATCTCCTTTTTGAGTTTACTGCACAAGGGTTGGGGGAATGGGGGTTCTAAGAGTATTCTAAATGGGGATTTCTGTATTTGATTTTGACCTGAGTGTGTTTTTGTTGCCTCTTTAACAGTACTTTTGTAATAAGGATGAATCTTGTAATAACTTTATCAGTCGTATTCTTTTTGTATTTATGTATTGCATCAATCTCCTTTAGTGTTAAAAAGTATTATTTATTGTAATTTCAATTTGTTTCAGATATTCTGATATTCTTTTCTGTTTCTTACTCCTTTGCTTTACTGTCATATTCCTGCTATTGCCTTTTTAATGCCAATATTCCATCTCTGCATGCCTTAATAAATACAAGTATTTTCTAAAATCAGCACTACTAAATTGAGAATCCAATCAGATTATGAAGATTTTAAGGACAATCTCTTATGCTCTTTCCACTGAAATCATGGATTCTCTTAACAGTCGTCGCCACCTATTTCCTGGATCACTTCTCTTTCACTCAGTTTTTCCTAATTCCTGCATAGCCAGAACCTTCCCTGACTACTGCCAACTCTGCTGACACGGTTCTGGCTTGGGCTTCTTCTGTATGGTTATGGCAATGACAGCAGATATATGACTGTTGTTGGCATTAGTACCAAATCTAGATGTGGGCAATAGCCAAATGGAAAGTACAAAAACAAAAGGAAGAGCCCCTTGCTTCAGAACAGTTATTCTACTAATATGCATCTTTCTTCATATGAATGAATGAAGTTGCCTTCTTAAAGTAAATTTCAGAAAAAAAAAAGAAGGATAAAGTTGGACAGTGCTGCTCTGGGGAATAATGAGATTTTAATTTATATATTTGTATTGTCTAGATCTAATTTCGAGTGACTAAGTTGTATATTCTTTAGGATAGGGGTCTCCAATCCCTGGGCCACGGACAGGTACCAGTCCATGGCCCATTAGTAACCTGGCCATACAGCCAGAGGTGAGCGTCAGGTGAGCCAGTGAAGATTCATCTGTATTTACTTACAGCTACTCCCCATCACTCGCGTTATATCCTGAGCTCTGTCTCCTGTCAGATCAGTGGCAGCATTAGATTCTCATAGGAGCACAAACCCTATGGTGAACTATGCACGCGAAGGATCTAGGTTGCACGCTCCTTAGGAGAATCTAATGCCTGATGATCCGTCACTGTCTCCCATCCCCCAGAGGGGACTGTCAAGTTGCAGGAAAACAAGCTCAGGACTCCCAATGATTCTACATTATGCCAAGTTGTATAATTATTTCATTATATATTACAGTGTAATAATAGAAATAAAGTGCTTAATAAATGTAATGTGCTTGTATCACCCCAAAACCATCTCTTCACTCCCTGGTCTGTGGAAAAATTGGTTGGAGACTTCTGCTTTGAGGGATGTTATATACATGGCAATAATTAATCCTGAGTTACTGATGGAAAATACTGTATCATTTTTATTCAAGCTTCCACATGTTGAGCTTTTCACTTAAACACAATTTTTTAATTAGTGCAATGTGGAGTGTATAGTAGACATTCCATAGTTAGGTTTTTTCTCTTATATTTAATAATTTCCTACTTCACCTTGATTATGTGCCTGTTTTTCCTCCTAGAGACCTTTACAATCCTAAATAGTTATAACAGACCAAGCCAAATTAGAGAAAAACTCCATCTCCATCACTATGGAATTGTTTCATCAACACTCATTTTTTGTATCCTTAGTCTTCCAATGTGGTTGTAGTCAGTAATATCATAGTTACAAAGAATGAACAATAATACTACCTAAGACGAGGACATGTCGTGGGGACTTCATACTAAAGCAGTTTCTCATTTAATCCTCACACAACCTTATTAGGTAAAAATTATTATAAAGATGAGGACTCAAGATGGCTAATAACTTGCCCAAGATTACCAACTAATGTGAAATGGTACCAGGACAGAAACCTGGTTGTGTCTGAAACCAAAACTCATGCTCTTAACCCATTAACCTTTCTTCTCTCCACTATTCTAGAAGATTTCTCTATAAAGCTCTAGAAAGCCTTTTTTTAATCTAACATATTGATTATTTGAACTGTTGTGGTAGAGGATGTTAGTTCTATTAAATGATCATTTTAGCACATTATTGCTAAAACTCATTGATTATTTGAGCTGTGGTGTTATAGGATGTTCTACTAAATGATAATTTTAGGACATTAATGCTAAAATGCTTTACTTAGCACATTGGACATATACGTAGTTAATTCAGACCAAAAAATCAATACATTTTTATCCTAATCTGAAAAATCTGTGTTAAACTTTCTTACATTCTCACAAAGGATATAGTTTATTTAAAATAAGTATATTCTTTATTTCTAAAACTGATATTGATTGTCTTTTGGAAATTAAAAACTTTGCAAGGAAAAAGAGATGTAGCATACATGATGTCTGTGAGAATGAGAATAACAAAAACAGCATTCCTATATATAGCACTTAGCCCAGTGCCTGCTACATATATGGGCAGTTAGTAATGGGGAAGGTATGCTTTATCTTTATATAGAAGATGAAGTACCTATTGGGGCTAAATATTTTTAACAGACAAAAAAATTAACTGTTCAAGATGGCGTTATAAGTTTCTTTTGAAGAGAAGGCTGTTGGGCCTTCTGAAGAGCATGCTAATTAATAGATAGCCATATCCATTATTGCTCCTATCCTTTTAATCTCTTTCTATTTTAGGTGGGGAAGACAGGGTGTCACTGTGTTGACCAGGCTAGAATGCAGTGGTGCAGTCACAGCTCACTGCAGCCTCAACCTCCTTGGCTCAAGTAATCCTTCCACCTCAGCCTCCCAAGACTGTAGCTGGGAGCACAGGCACGTACTGCCATGCCCAGCTAATTTGTTTTATGTTTTATTTTTATAGAGTTGGGATCTCCCTATGTTGCCCAGGCTGGTATTAAACTCCTAGTAGACTTGAGTGATCTCCTCGCCTTGGCCTCCCAAAGTGCTGAGATTATGGGTGTGAACCACCAGGCCTGGCTTAAATTTCTTTATGTACTCTTTTTTTTTTTTTGGAGACGGAGTCTTGCTCTGTTTGCCTAGGCTGGAGTGCAGTGTCATGATCTCAGCTCACTGCAGCCTCTACCTCCCGGGTTCAAGTGATTCTCCTGCCTCAGCCTCCTGAGTAACTGGAATTACAGGCCACCACGCACGGCTAATTTTTGTATTTTTAGTAGAGACTGGGTTTCACCATGTTGGTCAGACTGGTCTCGAACTCCTGACCTCATGATCTGCCCACCTCGGCCTCCCAAAGTGCTGGGATTACAGGCGTAAGCCACCATGCCCGGCTAAATTTCTTTATATACTCTTTAAAGTTGCATGTTAGACCTTGATTTAATACCATTTTATTCACTATTTGAATTGGTAGCTTAAAGGAGTGGACAAAATAGAGGATTTTAATTGTGATTTTTTTTGGAGAAACCTTGTTATTTTACAATTTCAAGGGATCTAGGGATGTTAAGGAAGTACTTGCACCCTGATAAGGGATTTCCAGAGTTGCAGAATGCCCAGGGCTGCAAAGAGCACAGGGAAGTGTCCCTGCCAAGAAGGAGCAACAATTAATCCTTTCTAATGCCATTATAATTCATATTTTTCTTCTCAGTTTTGTTTCTTCCAACCTCCATTAATCAGCTATATTAATTTTATTACAGAAAAAATAGCAACAAGTAAAAAGAATCTATGTGAAAGTAAATTATATGCTCATTGATTTTATATTTAGTATTTAGCTGGGCAGTTTATATAAATATAAAATAAACTGTAACTACTTCAAGGCACATTTCTTTATTGGTAACTGCTAATTTCAAATGTAATACCTGCAAGTTGAAGCACAATTTATAGAATACTATTTCCAGAAGCCCTGCCCTGTTCCACTGTTCATGAATTGGTATCTGTTGGAAACATATTTGCTAAATGGCATATTAAAAATAAAAAAGAATTTACAAAATGAAAGAAACTTAGATACAAAAGCTTAACATAAGACTTTTTTTTTTTTTCAGGATCATACAAAATACGTGTTGAACATAATCTGTTAATTATCTGTTAATCTCATAATGTGATAACATGCCAAATTCTTATACATAAAAATAGTTTAAGGATGTACATATTTAAGATATTTAACATATGCCTCGCCTCAATTCAGAGTGTAAATCATTCCTAATAATGGCACTGTGTAACATGGAATATTGGTATCTTACTGGTAAAGAGGTTGAGAAAGTTATTCAACCCATCAGAAAACAGATTGGTAGCCTCAGGGGGCCAGCATTTAGTTGTAGCCATAAAAGAACAGTTTAGCAAGAGCCAGAAGAATATCATTTATGTTTTTCTAAGAGTACTGCCACTCAGATTTGTAGACCAGTAGCACATTATAAAAACTAAGGAAAATATTACATAACTTTTTTGTTGGTATTTTAATGTATTCTTATAAAGCAGTGTTGGGATGTATTGATGATCTAAATTTATACTTAATAAGAGGAAAAAACTTGGTAATTTAAGAAAATGAGGATATGTTAGAACCGAAAGGGTCTCTGATATTATCTTGGCCAAAACTCCTACTTTTAAGAGTTGAAGTGAATTGCCCACATTCACAAAAATCTTCTTTTCCAGTGATTTCTATTACTGTCTTAATTCTCTTATCTGAAGACTGACACATTTAGCTAAATGCATCTCTCTCTCTCTCTCTCTCTCTCTCTCTCTTTTTAAATACAGACCCTTGCTCTGTTGCCTAGGCTGGAGCGCAGTGGCTCACTCTTGGCGCACTGTAACCTCTGCCCCTTGGGCTTAAGCAATCCTCCTGCTTCAGCCTCACGAGTAGCTAGCGCTACAGGTGCACACTACCACACCTGCCTGATTTTTGTATTTTCTGTAGATTCAAGGTTTTGCCATGTTGCCCAGGCTAGTCTCAAACTCCTGGGCTCAAGTGATCCTTCTGCCTTGGCCTCCCAAAGTGCTGGGATTATAGGCATGAGCCACTGTGCCTGGCCTAGCTAGAGGTGTCTCTTTTATATCACATTCAGAGTAAATATAATTCTTGTTCCTTACGAGGGTTTGAAAGTGTCTTTCCTTCTCACCTCTTCTTTAGAATACTCTTTCCCAGTTTCTTCACCATCCTATTTATCTCAACCATAGAAGATACAGCTACTCAGGAAGCTGAGGTGGGAAGATTGCATGAGCCCACGTGTTCAAGGCTGCAGTGAACTGTGATCACGCCATTGTACTCCAGCCTGGGTGACAGAGCAAAACCCTACCAAAAAAAAAAAAAAATAGAAACTTTCCCCTTATACTTTCCTTGTTCTTTAACCCCTCCTCCCATGCCACTTTCTCACCATCAGAGTTCTATGGCTTTTAGAATTTGCAGGTGAATGGTTTTCAGATTTATTTTTCCAACATTAACTTCTATTGATTGACATTTTTAGTTGGTTCATCTGTCATTATTCCCAAACTAAACTGATCATCTTTCCTTCAAAATATGGTTTCCTATTATTGCCATTTATTGAGACTCTCAAGCTAGGCTTTTCTTTTATAGTTTCTCTAGTCTTCCCATCATCTCATAAGTTAGTTTTTATTACTTACACTTTACAAATGAGAAAACTGAGGATTAGAGAGGTTAAGTTGGTAGCCCAAGATCACATGGTTAGTTAAAAACGAGATTGAAAATGTGAGTCCTGATCTGTCAAGCTGGAAGGTCCTCATCCTATTTGTGATGTCTGTACTGTCCTAAAATGTTTTTGGTGCATGCGTATATTTTTTCGTTATAAAATCTTAAGAGTGGGAACCTATTATAGAAATGTCAGTCTTGAAGTAGATTTTTCCCTCAGAGTTTAGAACTCCGAAGTTCTTACAACTTCCCATTTCTGACAACTTTGTCTTTCAACATGTTATTCTCTTTCTTCTTTCATTTGTATGTCATAGTAGCCTTGTATGTTTGTGATTTATCTGTTTTTTTCTAAAGAAAATTACTGTGGCTTTTAATCTGAGTTCTCAGCAATTTTAGCTTACTGCTTTCCCACCTATTCCCAGTACAGTCATGTGCTACTTAAGGACATTTTTGTCAAGGATGGACCACATAATACAACGATAGTCTCATAAGATTATAATATCTTATTTTCACTGTACCTTTTCTATGATACACAAATACTTAACCATTGTGCTACAGTTGCCTATAGTATTTGGTACAATAACATGCTATACAGATTTTTAGCCTAGGAGCAATAGGGTATTGCATATAGCCTAGGTATGTAATAGGCTATATCATCTAGGTTTGTGGAAGTACACTGTATAGCATTCACAGAACAATGAAATAGGTCACCTGACGGCCCACTTCTCAAACGTATTTGTGTCATTAAGTGATGCACGACTGCATTACCTTATAAATGAACAAGTATATTCAATGTTTTCCCAGAGTTTTAATTTACTGCCTTTAAGCAGTTCTTCAGAAATGATGTACCACCATTTCTATAAGAAATTTAACATTACTTTTTCCGTTTGTGGTATTTCAAGAAAATATATTGCCTAAATTTGATTTAAGATACATTGTAATTATTAGTGTTTTTTCCAAGAGAAAGGGATGGGATCTAAAAGAAAAAAAAAATACAGGATATATTTAAAAGACTTTATGCCTGCAATTAGAATTATTATTATTATGTTTTCTTTTGAGACGAAGTCTCTCATCTTTCACCCAGGCTGGAGTGAAGTGGAGCAATCTCAGCTCACTGCAACCTCTGCCTCTTGGGTTCAAGTGATTCTCTTGCCTCAGCCTCTCAAGTAGCTGGGATTATAGATGCCTGCCACTATGCCTAGCTAATTTTGGTTTTTAGTAGAGATGGGGTTTCGCCATGTTGGCCAGGTTGGTCACGAACACCTGACCTCAGGTGATCCACTCCCCCGGGCCTCCCCAAGTGCTAGGATTACAGGCATGAACCATCGTGCCCAGCCTGGAATTCTTATGTAAATAACAAAAGATATAATTAGACTGGGGGCTGGGTGTGGCAGCTCATACCTGTAATGCCAGCGCTTTGGGAGGCCAAAAGGGGAGGATGACTTGAGGCCAGTAATTTGAGATTATAGTGAGCTATGATTATGCCTCTGTAACCCACCTAGGCAACAGAACAAGACCAACCCTGTCTCTAAAAATAACAAAAAATACATAATTGAGCAACTTCAAAATCTAAAATTGTTAAGCAGCTTACTGCAAATTAGTTAATATCATATTTTATACATATGGTTACATCATTTTTTGCTATCTAAAATTTTCATTGCTTTTTACCATATTGTTTCACATTATATTCTTTAGAAAATCTAAAAGGAAACATAAAAAAAGTAGTAATTTACAGTTGATCTGTTCTTGTGAAGAATTCACATAAGTAAATCCAATGGGTACATTTATAGTATATTTATTTCTCATTTAAATCTACAATTGTATTGTTTCATCCTAAAAATCTACAATTGTATTGTTTCATCCTACAAATAGTGGTAATAACAATGTGGTATTGCTGTTGTGGTTTTATATTAAATAAAATAATCAAACTTTCTAAATATTTCTATAAATATAATTTTCTTAAAGATTTTTAAAGGTAATCATAAACAAAATTATAAAAAGTAAATTTTATGGTAGAAATGCATAACTTAATGTAATCAAATTTATAAGACTATAAAATATGAAATTTTTCAGTGTCATGTCACAAACTCTGCATTTGTTCTTTTTCACAGAACACTCCTATGCCACCTTCACCAGCTGTACAAGTGCAGGGCCAGCCTAACAGTTCTCAGCCTTCTCCATTCAGTGGATCCAGTCAGCCTGGAGATCCAATGAGAAAACCTGGACAGAACTTCATGTGTCTGTGGCAGTCTTGTAAAAAGTAAATGGCAATTTTATTTGATATATAAAAGTATTCTTTGTTTTGGAATGCTTTTATATTTAAGTTTCTGTCATCTATAGTTCATGAAAATTTTCCTTTAGAACCACCAACTTTTAGCAAAACTGTAAGAGTTACATAAATGTAACTCTTTAGTAGGTTTTTGTTTGTTTTTCTTTTCAACAAAAAAATTAAATGTAACTCTTACATTTATGATCCATTATATGGACCTAAACTAAGAAATTTATATGTAAGTAATGGAAAGAACTTCATTGCTTAATGGTACGTTGTAGAGAATGTGGTTCAGTATTTGTTTTCAGTAAAGAAAATCCATTAAGAATTTGATTATATATTTGGCTGTTAAAAAAAAAATTTTAAGTGGCTTCAACTTAGCGGCAGCTATAGTATTTCTATATAGTAGAAACTTAGAAGTAATAATGTGCTAGAAAGAGAATGATTTTTTGAATTTGAGTTTGGGGTGTATACCTATGAAAATTATTTTTAAAGCCATACCAGCTTACAGTTTAATTAAGATGAACTTCTGAAATAAACCTTTCTTAGACTTGAAGGAAAACTTGAAAAGAATGTTGGTTAAAATGAAAGTCTTAATTCTTTGATAGTACTCAGGTAAGACCCTTTGCCTTGAGTCATTTTTTTAGAGGTCTAGGACTAATTTTTTTTGAGACAGTCTCGCTCTGTTGTCAGGCTAGAGTGCAGTGGCGCTGTCTCCGCTAACTGCAACCTCTGTCTCCTGGGTTCAAGCAATTCTTTTGCCTCAGCCTCTTGAGTAGCTGAGATTACAGGCATGTGCCACCATCCCTGGCTAATTTTTATCTTTTTTTCACCATGCTGGCCAGGCTGGTCTCGAACTCCTGACCTCCAGTGATCCCTCTGGCCTCGGCCTCCCAAAGTGCTGGCACTACAAGTATAAGCTACTAAGCCCTGCCAGCATTTGTCTCAATAGACATAATACCGTTCATTTTTTAGATATCAAAGATTCCATTTCACTCTTCATAATTGATAGCAGAAATTACCATAGCTTTTACAATCTATATTTGCTATTCATATTTTTGTGATATAGATATTATACTTTATTGTAAACTTCATGTACAGATTTTTTGTATGATTATGGCTGCCTGTGTAGCCTAGGGATTATTAATAGTATGCAAAGTATCTATAGGACAGCAATGATCAAACTTTAACTCTCAACTCAATAGTGGGACTGTGGATCATTTTAGTAGGTTTTTGTTTGTTTTCCTTTTCAACAAAAAAATTAAATATATCATAGTTCACCATGTTAGTGAGGGTAAATATTGTTTTCAGTTACATATATGTGACCTATATATGTGTACTTGATCATAGTATAAAATCTGTTTGTCAAAAAAATTCTTTAAAAATTTGTCCTTTAGGTTGTTTCTCATTATTTCCTTCATTCATTTAATTTGACCATCTCTTTCTTTTTAGTGTATGTTTGTAAGTTAATTTGAAACTTTCTTCACTGCATGCCAATTTTACTCTCCATTTGTCTTGAGATTTTTGTTTTTTTCATGATAAATAGTAGTTGATGGAATGGGTAGTGTGCTAAAGGTGTTCGTTAACTTTTCAAAAAGTTTACGAAGCTTGTGGCAGTGCTGCATGCCCCAGGTGTCCAGGAAGGCTGAGGCAGGAGGATCATTTTAACCTAGGAATTCGAGTCTAGCTTGGGCAACATGGTGAGACCTCATGTCTAAAAAGATAAAAAATAGAGAAGTTTAAGAATAACTGCTTTAGGTGAAGTGTTTAGGTTACTTCAAGATAAGTTGCTGGAAGAGTTAATGAACCTAGATGTCTGACAGTTTCCCATCTTGTAAATCAGCGTTACATAATTTGATGATTTACCTTTTTCTTGCTAGTCTTTTCTGAACAAGACAGATTAAACAGGGCTTCTTAGAGCATGCCATTTTTTTAAAGCCATAGCTTTTCACTACTGCATGGCTAATTAGTTTTAGTCTGCAAATATTTATTAAGCATCCTCTAGGAGGGTGCATGGGTCAGAAGATAAAAATACAAAAATCACTCCCAGTCCTAAGGGACACAGACCCAAAAAACAAATAAATTACAGTATAAATAAGTACTGTAAAAAAGATAGTTTCATAGTGCTGTTTGCAACATATTGGACAGTTTAACTTTGGGATGGTTGGAGAGTTTTACTACAAGCATTACATTTAGTTGAGTCTTAAAGAATGAGTAGGAATTTGTCATGCTAAAATAAACCTGTCAGAATGTTAAGAGCAAGCACAGGAGTATAAAAGGACCTTGTATGTCCAGGAAACTGTGAGAAGTTAGAATACTACAAGCATAAGGGCATGAAAAGAGAAATGGCTCTTATTCATATTTAGTTCCAATTCCGAGTAGAAACATATATCTGACAGCCGTTGGCCACTAAGTGGCTGTTCTAATTTCTTTAATATCACATCAAAAATACTAGTACAGAACTTTTATGCTGGGCATGGTGGTTTGAGCCTGTAATGCCAGCTACTTGGGATGCTGAAAACTGGAGAATCTCTTGAGCCCAGAACTTCAAGGCTACGGTGAGCTATGATTGCGTCAATGCACTCCATCCTGGGTTATAAAGTAAGATACTCTTTTTAAAAAACAAAAACAACTTTCTTTGTTTCCATCAGATTTAAAGCTAAAATTATTTTCTGCACATATATATTATTGTAAAATGCTTTGTATTTAAAGTTGAAATAGCTACATGCTCTCTTCCTTTTAAGGACTTAAAAGTGACTTTGAGTATACATTTAACCTGTTTTTAGTTCTGTATTAGCACCACACTTTACATAGTCTTTTTGTATCTATAATTCTCCTTTTTTTTTCTTTTTTGTTTTTGTTTTTTGAGACAGGGTCTCACTATGTCACCCAGGCTGCAATGCAGTGGTGCTGTCTTGATCTTGGCTCACTGCAACCTCTGTCTTCTGAGCTCAAGCCATCCTCCCACCTCAGCCTCCCAAGTGACTGAGACTACAGGTGCATGTTGCCATACTAAGCTAATTTTTGCATTTTTTATAGAGACAGGGTTTTGCCTTGTTGCCAAGGCTGTTCTCGAACTCCTGAACTCAAGTGATCTGCCCACCTCAGCCTCCCAAAGTGCTGGGATTACAGGCATGAGCCATAATTCTCCTTTTAGATGTACAATATAGATTGTTTTCAGTAAGTCCCACTCCCTCTTATATCATCACATATTGATGCTTGGTTTTTTAATCTGTAAGCATTTATCTCTAAAAGTTAGGGACCTCACTCTTTAGATATAAATACTGTACCACCACCACCACCATACTCCTACAGAAAAAAATTAATTCCCTTTAATATTATGATTTCTTATATCCTGTCAGTGTTTACATTTCTCCGGTGGCCTTTTTAGAGTTTGAATTGGAATCTAAGGTTCAAACATTGCCTCTGGTTGATAAGTCTTAAATCTCTTTTAATCTGTTAGATTACCCCTCCATCCCTCTTAATTTTTTTTTTTCTTTGCAAGTTTTTGTTGGGGAAAAAAAAAAACAGTTTAATTTGTCCTATAGAGCATTACAGTCTGGATTTTCCTGATATTGTTTAGCGTGTTACTCTGACCTTGTATTTTCTGTGCATTGATAGTTTGGACCAAATATCTGATCAAGTTCTGGTTTCACTATTTGAAGACCACTTCAGAAATGAAATTGTGTACTTCCATCAGGAATATGTAATATCTTCTTGTCTCTTTTTGTGATGTAAACAGCCTTTAAGGATCATTGTTCAGAACATTATTTCATTAAGGTTTGTAAAATATAAAGGACCCCCTTTTATTAGTCATTTGCCTTCTTTGAGGAATATTTCCTACAGGAAAGGCAAGATAGATGCTTGGATATTTCCCTTATTTACCAGTTTTCAAAATAATGAGTTGCTCACTATCGCTCTGCACAAAGTTACCATGAGGTTTGGTTTTTGTTTATTTTGTTTGTAGTATTACTATGAGCCAACAGGAATTTAAACGTATTTGAGGTATTTCAGTCAATTGAGGTTATTGTATCCTTCTTGGTATACAAATTGTGCTATTTTTGGTCAGTGAAAGTCTTTTCAAGTGGATTTCCCAAGTCCTTTGGTTGTGACCTTAATGTAAGTATTTGATAGTTTCCCTGCTCTCTGATAGGCAAGATAGTCTGTGTGTTTCTACTGATTCTTGGAATTTAGATTAAGTACAACAAGGTTTTTACTTTGTTTTATCATTTTCACACCTGTATCTTCTTTCTCCCACACCAAAAATCCCATTTCTCAATATTGTTAAGAATTTATTCTTTGTCCTATGTCATACTCCAAAAAAAAAATGTCTGCTGTGGTGTAACTTGAAAAAGTTTTTCTCATTTTTTCAGTTAATCATTTGTCTTTTTACTTTACCCTTTGTTTTGCGTTACTTTATTTTTGTCCTAGATGAAGGGTTTTTTTCTTTCAATTAATTTTTCTGTAAACAAATTTATTAGGTTTTTAATTATTGCTTCTGGATCTGGATTATAGTTAGGAAGGCTTTCTCTGTGCCCAAATTGTAGAAGAACCCCCATGTTTTTATTTAGAACTTACGTGATTTTTTAGTTTCCATTTAAATCTTATATTTTGATATTTTTCCCTCTGTCAGTAATCTGGTCTTAAGGAAATTAGGGTAAGTCAGTGACTTTTTTGTTCAATTTGTCACTGTAACTTTCTTTTCTCATACTATAAGAGTAGTTTATTCTAAAAAAAGTAAGAGTCACAGTGGATGTTCTGGGCTTCAGCACTGTCCAGTGGGACAATCCAAATTAGTTTCATCAGGTGCTACTCAAGACTTTTAACAAAAGTGATTCCACAATATTTACATAATTGTTTTTCTCATCTTAAAATTATACTTCTAGCTTTTAAAAAATTTAAATTATAAAAATAGCATTATCGAAAGATAAGCATGGTTGTAATTTTGGTATATATCTTTACAAACCTTTTTCATATACAGCTGTACTATATTGTACATGAAAAGTATACATGTATACTTTGTTTCTTATTTTAAACTATATATGCTGATCTAGAGCTTGCTTCAATAATATATGTAATATTCATATAGAATATATATACACACTTTTTATGTCAATACGTAGATTTACTCATTCTTTGTATTGAATACCAAGAATTCCCTTTTATTGCACTGTCTTTGTTATCTGCATTGGTAAATAGAATTGCTCGTCCTTTTTTTGACAGGATTGCTCTTGAATTATGAGGACACATTTCTTTCCATGAATAAGATGCAATGATCCTGCACTATAGTCTGTTAACTATATCTCATATTAAGGGTATTTGGGATTTTAGTTATTTGCTATTACATATGAACAGAACTGTGGTGAATAATTTTGTTTCTATAGCACATTTTCTACAAGTATTTCAGTAGACTAAAATACGAAACTGGGAATTGCTGAGTCAGGAGATTTACATGTTTTTATTTTTATAGAAATTGACAAATTACCATCCAAAAATGTTAATTTGTAATTCAAATAATAGAATATGAGCTTGTTTCCCGCTACCTAACTACTCAAATCTGAAGGGAAATTTCATCTTTGCTGATCTGATAGCCTCAAAAAGACTGTCAATTTTTATTCTTTTGTTATTTTAAATTTTTAAATAGACTTTATTTTGAGAGCAATTTTAGGTTTACAACAAAATTGAGTGGCAAATACAGAGTATTCGTATATAGCACCTGCCCCACAAATATTAAATCTTTATAGGAATGGTACATTTGTTACAACTGGTTAACCTGTGTTGACACATCATTATCACCCAAAGTCCATAGTTTAAGATTTGCTCTTGACATTGTACATTCTGGGGGTTTTGTTTTGTTGGGTGGTTTTGTGAAATTTGTTGTTGTTGTTGTTGTTTGGAGATGGAGTCTTGCTCCATCACCCAGGCTGGAGTGCAGTGGGGTTATCTCGGCTCACTGCAACCTCTGTCTCCCAAGTTCAAGCGATTCTCTCGCCTCATCCTCCCAAGTAGCTGGGACTACAGGTGCGTGCCACCATGCCCAGCTAATTTTTGTATTTTTAGTGGAGACGTCGTTTCACCATGTTGGCCAGGCTGATCTTGAACTCCTAACCTCGTAGTCTACCCACCTTGGCCTCCCAAAGTGCTGGGATTACAGGCATGAGCCACTGCACCCAGCCTGTTGTTGTTTGTTTTTGAGACAAAGTCTTGTTCTGTCATCCAGGCTAGAGTTTAGTGGGATGATCACAGCTCGCTGTAACTGGGACTTCCTGGGCTCAAGTGATCCCTCCCGCCTCAGCCTCCTGAGTAGCTAGGACTACAGGTGTGACCACCACACCCACCAAATTTTAACTTTTTTGCCTAGCTAATTTTAAAATTTTCTAGGTGCAGTGACTCACGCCTGTAATCCCAACACTTTGGGAGACCGAGATGGGCGGATCATGAGGTCAGGAGATTGAGACCATCCTGGCTAACACAGTGAAACCCCGTCTCTACTAAAAATACAAAAAAGTTAGCTGGGCATGGTGGTGGGCACCTGTGGTCCCAGCTTCTCGGGAGGCTGAGGCAGGAGAATGGCATGAACCCAGGAGGCAGAGCTTGCAGTGAGCCCTGATCACACCACTGCACTCCAGCCTGGGTGACAAAGCAAGACTCCATCTCAAAAACAAAAACAGAAAAAATTCTGTACAGACAGGGTCTTATATGTTGCCTAAGCTGGTTTTGAATTCCTGGTCTTAAACAATCCTCCCACCTTGACTTCACAAAGGGTTGGGATTATAGGCATGAACCACTGCACCTGACTACTACTCTATGGGTTTCGACAAATATTAATATAATAACATGTGTCCACCATTACAGTATACAGAATAGTTTTATTGCCCTAAAAATCTTTTGTATTCTACTTCTTCATCTTACCATTCCCCAGCTCCTGTTTTAATTTTTATTTCAGGTATTGAGTTAAATATTTTGAAATATGATTTTCTTCTGTGAATTATCTACTCGTGTCATTTGCTCATTCTTTATTGCCCTTCCTAAAAATTTGCAATACTTCTCTCTGCATTAAGGATGTCAACTCTTGGGCAGGCGTGGTGGCTCACACCTGTAATCCCAACACTTTGGGAAGCCAAGGGAGGCGGATCACTTGAGGTCAGGAGTTCAAGACCAGCCTGGTCAACATGGCAAAACCCTGTCTGTCTCTACTAAAAATACAAAAATTAGCTGAGCATGGTGGCGGGTGCCTGTAATCCCAGCTACTTGGGTGTCTGAGGCATGGGAATCGCCTGAACCTGGGAGGCAGAGGTTGCAGTAAGCCGAGATTATGCCACTGCACTCCAGCCTGGGTGACAAAGTGAGACTCTGTCTCAAAGGAAAAAAAAGGATGTCATCTGTTTATTATGTGTCTACCCCACGTCTCGAGACTTTAGCCATATTTTGCTACGTAGAATTTAAATCTTAATGGTTTTCATGTCGTGCTTAGAAAGACCTTTTCAACTTTTATATCATAAAATACACATTTTTTGCTTTGTAATACATTAATATTTTTACTTTTTGATTCATTTGTAATTTAGCTCGATGTATAGAGTGAGGTATGAATCTAGCTTAATTATTTTCCAAATGGCTAACTTATTGGCAAGTTCATCTTTCCCTCAGACATTTGTCATATACTAAATTCCTATATATGCTGTGCCTGTTTCTGGATCACTTGTTATCCCCTTGATCTCTGTCCTTATTACACTATCACTTTAAATGTATTTTAACTTTGGATATGGCAGGTTGCCCCTGCTGATTCTTTACAGTTTTTTTGTGATTTATTTGAGCAACTTTTACCTTATACTAGGCACTATGCCAAGTTTTGAAATTAGAGTGATGTATAAATCAGATTTATTTTTCGAAATTGCTAAGAAAGTCATGTTGGGATATGGGTTGCAATTGGTTTTTTTTTTTTTTTAAAGATGGAGTCTCGCGGTGTCACCCAGACTGGAGTGCAGTGGCACGATCTTGGCTCACTGTAACCTTCACCTCCCGGTTTCAAGCGATTCTCCTGCCTCAGCCTGAGTAGCTGGGATTACAGGCACGCACCACCATGCCCAGCTAATTTTTGTATTTTTAGTAGAGACGGGGTTTCACCATATTGGCCAGGCTGGTCTGAAACTCCTGAGCTCGTGATCCGCCTGCCTTGGCCTCCCAAAGCGCTGGGATTACAGGCGTGAGCCACTGCGCCTAGCCACAACTGCTTTTTAATGAACAGAGTTTTTTGTTTATTTTTTGATAGTGGACACTTTTTTTTAGTCTTCCCTTACTGGAAAATGTATCAGCCCATGTCATTACTTTTTTTTTTTTTCAATAGAGTTTCTAGACTTTTCTTCACATCAATTTTGTACTTTATTAAGTTTATTGCTAAGTGGTAGTCTTATATTTAGTTGTTATAAATGATCTCAACTTCCATTATATTTTTCAACTAATAGGTGTTTTCTATATACTTCATATTTTGTCTTACCCAATTATAATGTCTAGGCCAGGTGCGGTGGCTCACGCCTATAATTTCAGCACTTTGGAAGGCCGGGGTAGATGGATCACTTGAGGTCAGGAGTTTGAGAACAGCCTGGCCAATATGGTGAAACCCATCTCTACTAAAAATGCGAACATTAGCCAGGCATAGTGGCGGGTGACTGTAATCCCAGCTAATCGGGAGGCTGACGCAGGAGAATTGCTTAAACCGGAGAGGTGGAGGTTGCAGTGAGCTGAGATCATGCCATAGCATTCTAGCCTGTGTGACAGAGCAAGGCATCACCTCAAAAACAAAACAAAACAAAACAAAATAAAACAAACAAAATATATATATGTCTAATGTTTTCAACACAGTTGCACAATAGTGATAATATTCATCCATATCTTTTTTAAAGCTAATAAACCGGTTTTTGTTTTGTTTTGTTTTTTTGTTTTTCTGAGACGGAGTCTCGTTCTGTCGCGCAGGCTGGAGTGCAGTGGTGCGGTCTCGGCTCATTGCAAGCTCTGCCTCCTGGGTTCACACCATTCTCCTGCCTCAGCCTCCTGAGTAGCTGGGACTACAGGCGCCCACCACCAGGCCCGGCTAATTTTTTTTTTGTATACTTAGTAGAGAACGGGGCTTCACCGTGTTAGCCAGGGTGGTCTTGATCTGACCTCATGATCCGCTCGCCTCGGCCTCCGAGGCGATTACAGACGTAAGCCACCGTGCCCGGCCTAAACTGCATTTTTTAAGAGCAGTTTTAGGTTTATGGAAAAATCGAGCAGATAGAAGAGCTCCCATATTTCCGTCCTACCTGCACACAGTTTCCACTATTATTGGCACCTTGCATTAGTGTGGTACACACGTTATAATTGATGAGCCAATATTGATACACTATTATTAACTAAAGTTCATAGTTTACATTCAGATTCATTCTTTCTGTAGTTCCATGGGTTTTGACAAATGCATAATGTCATGTCTCCAGCATTACAGTAACATACAGAGTACCTTCACTACACTAAAAATCCATTATGCTTTACCTATTTACTCCTCCTCACCCCCTCCCTCACCCCCAATTCCTGGCAGCCGCTGCTTTTTTTACTGTCTCTGTAGTTTTGACTTTTCTGGAATGTAATATAGTTAGAATTATTCAGCAGTATCCTTTTTAATCTGCTTTCTTTCACTTAGTAATATGCACATAAGTTTTCTCCATGTCTTCTTATTGTTGGATAGCTCATTTCTTTTTATTTCTGCATAATATTTTATTATACAGATGTACCATAGTTTACTTATCCATTCATCTATTGAACAATGTCATAGTTGCTTCCAATTATTGGCAGTTTTGAACTAAAGTGTCATAAACATTTATGTGTAACTTTGTGTGGATGTAATTTTTCAACTCATTTGAGCAAAGACCTAGGATTATAATTGCTGGATCATATGATAAAGACTATGTTAAACACTGTAAGAAACTGTGAATCTGTCTTCCAAAGTGTCTGTACTATTTTGTATTCCTACCAGCAGTGAATGAGAATCTTGTTGCTTCATATCTTTGCCAACATTTAGTGTTGTCAGTGTTTTAGATATGAGCCGTTTTGATAGGGGTGTGTGTGTTGGTATATCTGTTGTGTTAATTTCTAGTTCCCTAATAACATATGATGTTGAGCATCTTTTTGTTTATTTACCATATGTATATCTTCTTTGGTGGGTTGTCTATTCAGATATTTAACCCATTTTTAATTTGTTTTTTTGCTGAGAGCTTTTAGCATGAGTAGATAATGGATTATATCAAATGCTTTTCTGCATCTAGTGCTATGATCATATGATTTTTATTTTTTAGCTTGTGAATGTGATGGGTTACTTCAATTTTTTACTTCAACCAGCCTTGTGTGCCTGTAATAAATTTTACTTTGTCATGGTATATATTTCTTTTTTATGCATTGTTTGATACGATTTGCTAATGTTTTTCCTGAGGATGTTCTCCTCTATATTCATGCAAGATTCTGGGATGTAGTTTTCTTGTCATGTCTTTGTCTGATTTTGGTAATAGGGTAATGCCATCCTCATAGAATGAGTTAGAAAGTGTTCCTTTTGCTTCTGTTGTCTGGTAGGGATTGTAGAGAATTGGTATCATTCCTTTCTTTAATTATTTGTTGTGAATTCAGCAGAGAAACCATGTGGTCCTGGTACTTTCTGTTTTGAAGGTTATTAATTATTGATTCAATTTCTTTAATAGTTACAATGTTATTCAGATTATCTGTTGCTCCTTGAGTGAGTTTTGGCAGGTTGTGTCTTTCAGGGAGTTGGTCGATTTCATCTGAGTTACCAAATGTGTGAGCATAGAGATATTTCTGTTTCTTTATTATCATCCTTTTAATGTCCATGGGATTGGTAGTGATGGTCCCTTTTTCATTTCTGATATTAATGATATGTATCTTCTGTTACCTTTTCTTGGTTAGGTTAGCTACAGGTTTATGTATTTTACTGAAATTTTTTCCCCCCAAGAACCAGCTTTTGGATTTGTTAAATTTTTTTCTTTCTGTTGGTTTCCTGTTTTCAGTTTCATTACTTTCTGCTCCTTTTTTTTTTTTTTTCTTCTGCCTGATTTGGGTTTAATGTGCTCTGCTTTGTCTAGTTTCCTAAGGTAGAAGCTTACATTATTATTTTAGATCTTTCTTCTTTTTTAGTATATACATTCAATGCTAAAGCTTTCCCTCTAAGTACTACTTTTACTATATCCAGAAATTATGGTTACGTTGTATTTTCATTTTCCTTTAGTTCGAAATATTGTAAAAATGTGTTACTTAGACTCCAAATGTTTTTGATATTTTCTGACTTTTTGTTATTGATTTCTCTATTAATTTGTTCTCATGCTGCTGTAAGGACATACCTGAGACTGGGTAACTTATAAAGGTTTTAATTGACTCACAGTTTTGCATGGCTGGGAAGGCCTTAGGAAAGCAACAATCATGACAGAAAAGGAAGCAAACACATCCTTCACATGGCAGCAGGAGAGAGAAGTGCCAAGCAAAGGGGGGGAAAGTCCCTTATAAAATCATCAGATCTCGTGAAGACTGACTCACTTTCAGGAGAACAGCAGCATGGGCGTAACCGCATGGGTGGGGACACAGCCAAACCTTGTCGATTTCTATTTAATTCCATTGTGGTTTCAGAGTATACATATGATTTCTATTCTTTTAAATTTGCTAAGGTGTGTTTTATGTCCCAGATTGTGGTCTATCTTGGTGGATGTTCCATGTGAGCTTGAGAAGAATATATTGTTGGATGAAGTATTCAGTAAATATCAATTAGATCCAGTTGATTGATGGTGCTGTTCAATTCAACTATATCCTTACTGATTTTCTGCCTATTGGATCTGTCAATTACTGATAGAGGTATGTTGAAGTCTTCAACTGTAATAGTGGGTTTGGTTCTTTCTCTTTGCAGTTCTGTCAGTGTTTGCCTCACATGTTTTGATGCTTTATATGCAGTGCATATATCTTAAGGATTGCCATGTCTTCTTGGAGAAGATTGTTAGGTTTTCTTTATCACTATGTAATGCCCCTCTTGATCCACGATAATTTTTCTTGCTCTGAAGTCTCCTTTGTCTGAAATAATTATTGCCACTCCAGCTTTCTTTTAATTAGTGTTAATATAGTCTATCTTTCTCCATCCCTTTACTTTTAATCTGTGTCTTTATTTTTAACAATACATAGTTGGGTCTTATTTTATTATCCTTTCTGTCTTTTACTTCGTGTATTTAGATCATTCTCATTTAATGTGATTATCACTATAGTTGCATTGATAGCTATCATATTTGTAAATGCACTTGTTCTTTTTCTGCTGTCCCATTTTTCTGCCTTCTCTGATGTTAGCTGAACACTTTTTATGTTGCCATTTTCTCCCCTTTCTTCAGATATCAATCATATTTCTTTAAATTTTTCATTTGTGGTTATTTTAGAGTTTGCAGTATACATTTATAGTTAATCTAAGATGACTTTCAAATAATAGTACAGGCATACCTCAGATATATTGCATGTTTGGTTCCAGATCACCACAAGAAGGCAAATATCACAATAAAGCAAGTCACATAAATGTTTTTGTTTCTTAGTGCATTTAAAAGTTATGTTTACACTATACTGGAGTTAATTAAGTGTGCAATAACATTTCGTCTAAAAAAACAGGGTACATACCTTAATTAAAAATACTTTACTGCTAAAAATGCTGATGATCATTTGAACCTTTAGCAAGTCATCATCTGTTTGCTGGTGAAAGGTTTTGCCTTGATGTTGATGGCTGCTGACTGATCGTGATAGTGGTTGCTAAAGATTGGGGTAGTCATGTCAATTTCTTAAAGTAATGAAGTTTGCCACATTACTGGACTCTTCCTTTCACAGAAGATTTCTCTGTAGCATGAGATGCTGCTTGATACCGTTTTACCCATAGTAGAACTTCTTTCAAAATTGGAGTCAAGCAGCAGTGCATTCCTGTACTCCCAGCTATTTCGGACATTGAGCAAGGAGGATTGCTTGAGTCCAAGAGTTCTGGGCTGTAGTGCACTACACTGATTGGTTGTCTGCACTAAGTTCGGCATCAGTATGGTGACTTCCTGGGAGTGGGGACCACCAGGTTGCCTAAGAAAGGGTGAACCAGCCCAGGTCAGAAATGGAGCAAGTCGAAACTCCCATGCTGATCAGTAGTGGGTAGTGCCTGTGAATAGCCACTGCACACCAGCCTGGACAATTTAGCAAGACCCTATCTCTTAAAAAATAAAAATAAAAAGATTGAGTCAGTCTTCTCAAAGCCTGCTGCTGTGTTATCAACTAAGTTTATGTAATATTCTGAAGCCTTTGCTATCATTTCAACTGTGTTCACAGCATCTTCACCAGGAGTAGATTCTACCCTGAGAAACCACTTTATTTGTTCATCCCTAAGAAGCAACTCCTCATCCATTCAAATTTTATCATAAGATTGTAGCAATTCAGTTACATCTTTAGGCTCTGCTTCTAGTTCTCTTGCTATTTCTATCGTATTTGCTGTTACTTCCTCCACTGAGGCCTTGAATCCTCAAAGTCATCCATGAGAATTGGAATCAACTTCTTTCATATACCTGCTACTGTTCATATTTTGACCTCCTCCCATGAATTACAAATGTTCTTAGTGGCAGCTAGCATTAGAGAATCCTTTGCAGAAGATTTTCATTTTACTTTGCCAGATCTGTCCATGGAATTACCATCTATAGCAGCTATAGCCTTAAGTAACAGGAGTTGAAAGTTGAGGCCAGGCACAGTGGCTGATGCCTGTAATCTGAACACTTTGGAAGGCCAAAGCAGGAAGATGACTTGAGCCCAGGAGTTCAAGACGAGGCTGGGCAATATAGCAAAACCTTGTCTCTACAAAAAAATTAAAAAATAGGTGGTCATGGTGGCCCTTGCCTGTAGTCCCAGTTACTCAGGAGGTTTTGGTGGAAGGATCGTTTGAGCCCAGGAGGCGGAGTTTGCAGTGAGCTGAGATGTGCCACTGCACTCCAACCTCAGCAACAGAGTGAGACCCTGTCTCAAAAAAATACAAAATAGTTGAAGTGACTCCTTGTTCCATGAGCTGCAGAATGGATGTTGTGTTAGCAGCATGAAAACAACATTCATATCCTTGTACAGCTCCATCAGAGCTCTTGGGCAATTAGGTACATTGTCAGTGAGTGGTACTGTTTTGAAATAAATCTTTTCATCAGAGTGGTAAGTTTCAATAGTGGGCTTAAAATATTCAGTAAACCATGCTGTAAACAAATGTGCTATCATCTAGGCTTTGATGTTGCACAGGCAATGTAGATTTAGATAATTCTCAAGAATCCTCAGATTTTCAGAATGATCAATGAGCATTGACTTCAACTTAAAGTCACCAGCTGCATTAGCTGCTAATGAGAGTCAGCCTTTCTTAGAATCTTAGAAACTCTGAAGCCAGGCATTGACTTTTCCTCTCTAGCTATGAAAGTCCTAGACCTAGATACCATCTTCTTCCAGTAGAAAGCTGTTTGATCTTTATTGAAAATCTGTTGTTTAGAGTAGCATTCTTTATCAATGATGTTAGCTAGGTCTTCTGGATAACTTGCTGCAACTTCTGCATCAGGACTTGCTTTACCTTGCACTTTCATGTTATGGAGATGGCTTCTTTCCTTAAACCTCATGAAGCAACCTCTGCTGGCTTCAAACTTTTCTTCTGCAACTTCCCCATCTCTCTCAACCTATTCATAGAATTTAAGAGAGTTTAGGGCCTTGCTCTGGATTAGGCTTTGGCTTAATGGAACGTCTTGACTGGTTTGATATTCTATCCAGACCTCCACAACTGTCTCCATATCAGCAAGACTGTTTCACTTACCTAACATTTGGGTGTTCAATTGAGAATTACTTTTATTTTCCATGGAGAACTTTTCCTTTACATTCACAGCTTGGCTGTTTGGTGCAAGAGGCATAGCTTTTAGCCTTTCTCAGCTTTGCCATACCTTTCTCACTAAATTTAATCATTTCTAGCTTTTAATTTAAAGTGAGAGACATATGACTCTTCCTTTCACTTGAACACCGAGAGGCCATTGTGGGGTTATTAATTAGTCTAATTTCAATATTGTTGAATGGTGTCTCAGGGAGCCCTAAGGATGGGGAGAGAGATGAGGGTAACAGCCAGTCGGTGGAATACTCAAAAGACACATAGCATTTGGCCGGCCACAGTGGCTCACACCTGTAATCCCAGCACTTTGGGAGGCCGAGGCAGGCGGATCATGGGTTCAGGAGATCGAGACCATCCTGGCTAACACGGTGAAGCCCCATTCTCTACTGAAAGTACAAAAAAAAATTAGCCGGGCCTGGTGGTGGGCGCCTGTAGTCCCAGCTACTCAGGAGGCTGAGGCAGGAGAATGGTGTGAACCTGGGAGGCAGAGCTTGCCATGAGCCGAGATCGCACCACTGCACTCCAGAGCAAGACTCCATCTCAAAAAAAAAAAAAGTATCTACAGAGCATAATAAAGCAACATGGAATAAAATGGGATGTAGTACCTGTGTACTGCTATACAGGTACTGGTCCGTGGCCTGTTAGGAACCAGGCTGCACAGCAGGAGGTGAGGCTTGGGCAAAAAAGTGAAGCTTCATCTGTATTTACAGCCACTCCCTATTGATTGCATTACCACCTAAGCTCTGCTGCCTGTTAGATCAGTGGCGGCACTGGATTCTCATAGGAGCACAAGCCCTACTGTGAACTATGCATTTGAGAGATCTAAGTTGCATGCTCCTTATGAGAACCTAATGCCTGATGATCTATCACTTCTCCCATCACCCCCAGATGGGACTGTCTAGCTGCTGGAAAACAAGTACAGGGCTCCCATTGATTCAACATTATGGTGAGTTGTATAATTATTTCATTATATAGTACAATGAATAATGGAAATAAAGTGCACAATAAATGTATTGCACTTGAATCATCCCAAAACCATCCCCCCAACCCTTGGTCCATGGAAAAATTGTCTTCCATGAAAGTAGTCCCTGGTACCAAAAAGGTTGGGGACCGTTGCCTTACACTGTGTCCTTTACATGCTGTCACTCATTTCACTTATCTATAAACTATAATCACCAGATATACTATTGCTATTTTTTTATTTATCTGTTAGATTAAAAGCAAGAAAAATAATTTACTTCTATTGATTTCTTCTCTAACACTCTTCCTTACTCTATGTAAATTCAAGTTTTGATCTCTATATTTTCCTTCTCTGAAGATCTCCTCTTAACATTTCTTGTGAAGCCGGTCTCCTGGTGCATATGGCCTCAGTTTTTGTTGGTCTGAGAAAGTCTATTTCTCCTTGACTTTTGAAGAGTGATTTTACTGGATACAAAATTCTAGGTTAATGGATGTTTATCTTTCAACAATTTAAATATCTCATTCCACTCTTCTTGTTTGCGTTATTCCTAAAGAGACATCAGTGTATTCTTGTCCTTCCATTAGTAAGTTGGTTTTTTCCCTCTTATTTCTGTCAGGGTTTTTTTCTTTGTCTTTGGTTTTTGGAAGTTTGAATATGATATGGCTAGGTGTTGATTTTTTAATATTTATCTTGTTTAGTGTTGTCTGTGTTTCCTGGATCTGTGATTTCTTCTTGTGTGACATTAGTTTTAGAAAATTCTCACTTCATTCTTATACTTCAAATATTTTTTGTGTTCTTTCTCTTTTTCTTCTTTTTATGGTATTCCCACTGCATATATTTGCAGTTTTTGTTATCGTCCCACAGTCCTTGAATATTCTGTTTGTTTCCTTTATTCTTTGTTCCCTTTGCTTTTCAGTTTGGGAAGTTCCTGTCGACATATCTCACATCTTCAAGTCCACTGATTCTTTCCTTGTCTGTATCCAGTCTGTTGATGAGTCTATGAAAGACATTGTTTATGTCTGTTAGTTTTTTTCTTATTTCTAGCATTTTCTTTTTATTCTTAGCATCTCATCTCTGCTCACATTATCCATTTGTTCTTGATATTCACTTTTTCCATTAGTCTTAGCATATTTATTATAATTATTTTAAATTCTCAGTCTGAAAATGTCAAAATTTGTGTGATATCTGAGTCTGGTTCTAATGTTAGCTTTGCCTCTTCTTCTGACTCTGTGTGTGTGTGTGTAGGGGGGGTTGTTTGTTTTTTTACTTTTGGCATGACTTATAAGTTTTTGTTGAAAGTCAGGATGTTTCAGTTAAGCATCTGAGGTAAATAGCCTTTGGCGTGAGGTTTTATGTTTTTCTAGCTAGAAGTTAGGCCATGTTTAATGTTTGCTATAGCTATAGGTGTCAGAAGCTTCAATATTCCCTGGTGTCCTTTTTTTTCTTCCTTTGTTGTTGTTGAATTTTTTTTAGAAACTCCTTTTTAAATATAGCCTGTAGCTTGTAGCTCTCTCAGTTCTAATACACTGTTATACCATACTGGAAACCTGCTGATATGGTGGTAAGGTAATGGGGAGGTGAAATATTCTATAATCTTATGATTAAATCTCACTTTAAAAAAGTGGGCCTTCATCTAAGGGCTGCGACTTTGGTAAGTTTCTCAGCCTTTATTTTTTTTCTACTGTGTAAGACGAAAAGTCTAGGGAGGGCCCTTGTTTTCTTTTTTTTGAGAGGGAGTCTCGCTCTGTCGCCCAGGCTGGAGTGCAGTGGCGTGATCTCGGCTCACTGCAAGCTCTGCCTCGAGAGGGCCCATGTTTTCTAATTGCTTTTCCTGTAAGTCAGATAAGGCTCTGCTAAGTCAGATAAGGCTCATGAGACAGACCTTTGTAAGGCAAAAAGAACACTCTGGGCATATTAGAAACGGTTACTTACCCTCTTCCATTCCTGGAAGCAGGGAGGAAGTTTTTTTCAGTCTTCACTGTGAGATACTGGTCTCTGAAGGAAATTCACACAAAAGTATGGGTTCTCCCCAGAGACTGACCTCCCACCCCAAGAGGTTTTTAATTCTGAAGATTAGCAGTTTGTCAATTGCTGTTTAAGGGTTCCTGCAAGTTACTGGCTCCAGCTAGAAGGGCTGATTCTCTGTATTCAAGGGTCTCTCCAGCTTTCAGAGTGGTAGATTGCCCTGTGACTTCGGTTCTCTGATAGATCCAGGAGGAGTTGTAAATTTTCAGTTTGTTCATCTTATTTCTTGTCGTGAGGATGGTACTGATTGATGACTTGCAGCTTTTTACGTGTCTGAAAGGAAACTAGAAGTCCTCATCCTTGTTTATCATCATTAAGCACAATGTTGACTATTAGTTTATCCTTGAAATGTATAAATAACATGTGATCGTATAAAACATTTTTGAGACTCCCTCAAAAGTGTCCTTCGTTTAAAAATATCTAGGAATTGCTGTTTAAATTCTGTGTAATTGGAGAAAAGGACTTTTGAGTAGTCAAGAGTTTATATTCAGTGTTTTTAGGACTTTATTTTTCTAGGCTACAGTGTTCTTTGAATAAGTGGTATCAGGCAAAGTTTAAGAAAGGCCCTCTACCTTGCCTTTAAACATAGGAGTTTTGCATTTGTTTTATATATAGGGGTTTAAAGTAATATTTTGTTTGAAAATAAGATTCTGTTGCTAAAAAGACATTTGAAAAACACTTTTCTGGAATGTATTGCTCCTCATAGATTTCTCATTAAAAACTGCTGCAGAAAGATGAAAATTATTTTCCCTTAAGAGGAATAAAATCTATATTATATATTTAGAATTGCATTGTTGAAAGTCAAACCAGAAATATAGAGGATCTCAAATATATTCTAAACAAATATTCCTGTGTGAAAACTTGTCTGTCTATGAACCAAGGACTTTTACTTGGTACTGATAAAATTGATAATTCCCCAACTGCCCACGAAATCTTCTCAAGTGATGTTGAGGTTCAAATCACTAGGTTCCTACTGAACTTTATACAGTTACAATTCCTCCTAAAATTCCTATTATAAGGTGTAATTACTCCTACTGTACAAGCCAGAATAATTTTTGTTTGTTTGTTTATTTGTTGGGTGACCCAGGCAATTTTATTACTTTATCCCTGAACCTCAGTTGCCTCATGGATAAGATGGGGATAATAATAGCACTCATTTTATAATTATGAAGATTAATTATTGCATTAATGCAAGGAAAACACTTGAGTATGTGTCTATCAAATGCTCAACACTTAACATGTTATTTATACGTGCTGATGTCTCAAACAGGCGTGGAATGTTAAACACATAAAACAGGAAGTTTTAGCCATTGACATATTCTCTTAAGCTGCCCCCACCCCAGTTTGCCCAAGCCTATCGAGATAGTGTCCTTAATCTTTGCAGGTGTTGGATTCAAGACAACCGTCAGATGGCTTTCATCTGCACAACTGAATATAAATGCAATTTTGGCTGTTTGCGGGGACACAACACTAGAATTTAATCTTCTAACTTGACTTGGAAGCATTCCTGCCAATATAAAAGATTTTGTTTGAGGCAGTGGAGAAGCCAAAGCCTGCTCCTAGGTTGAACTTCCAGCTCATGGCCTAGTTGTAGTCCTGCTGCAGGTTCTGCTGCAAGCTATTTGCTGCCTTCTTGCTGAGGGTCATGTTGGGCCTTGCAGTCATGCAGGGGGGCAGCTGAATGAAGGGGTCAGATTTTTGAATCCACCCATGTTTGAGAAATTTCCATGTCTGTTCCTTATTCTTAAAACCAGTATCCCACTGGCCAAACTGGGTTACTGTCCACTTCCTGGTTTCAGAAGCTTCTCTTTTGCCCAGCTAAAGACCAGTCTGTGGCAAGGCCTTTCATCTCGCCTGGTCTGTGTGCCCCTTCTCCATGTTGCCTTTCTTTTCCAACATCACCTCTGTGTCTGTTTTCTCTTTCCACGAGTTTCCTGCTATCCTGCTCTCTTTCCTCTTCTTTTTTCCCTTTTCAGAGCCACGTCCTCAGTGAGTGGCTGCTGTTTTTCTTAGACTTCAGTTTCTTCTTTGCTGTGACCTTAGGGCCATCGCTTATTGCGATGTATTTTGGAGCCTCAATTTTGACTGGCTTCTTTTTACTTCATATTCTAAGGCTACTCTTCATGGACCTGGAGGGCTTGGGGTGTGGCCTAGGAGGGTGTCTCCCTTCTGGTGGATTTTTTTTGTCTTCTTCAGTTTCCCACTATGTTCCCTGGGCCTCCCCTGCTTCCGTTCTTCCCCAAGGCTGCCTACTCCTTGCCCTCCTTCCCCACTGAGCAAATGTAGGCAACATCCCTTTCCTTGCAGAATCAAGGGATGAGAAGGGCTGAGAAGGCTGTGGGGTCCTGGGCCCCTTTTTTTCCTCTTGTGTTTTTTGAACTTCTTGCCAACTCTGGTCTCCTCACTGTGTCTGGGATCTGGGGAGGTTTTCACCCCAGAGCCGTGGAACATGCCAAGGGTCACTTCTTTTTCTTCTCCCCGCTGAGGAACTCCGAGTGGTCAAGCACCTGCTTCCTGGGGCTGGGTGACTTCCCTGTCCGTCTGTCACCCAACATGGCCTCAGGTTCTAGGTGCTCCTTAGGGTGCTAAGGCTTGTCTTTTTTTCACTAGAGGCATCTCTGGTGTCAGCCCTTGTACCACACTCTTGGAGTGGGATATGGCTCTTATAGGAGGAACATCAACAAAATGATTGTCATTGTTTAAAATTGAGATTAAGTCTCCAGTTCTTTGACGACCTTCTTTCTTTTTTCCTCTGGGATCCCAAGGCCCAGGTCTACTTTGTGGGCCTAATTATTCCCGTAACTCAAACTTTTCTGCCTCCAGATGACAGCCTACTTCATGATGACCCAGAAGTCCTGGAATAAGACTTTTGTATCGAGCTGGCTAAGATTTGAATAATGCTTTGTCTGATAGAAAATTACTGAAAACAACAACAGACACCAACTTCACTATATTTTGCAAATGATTGAAAATTTACAGGTAGCTAGAGTTTGTATTCTAGAACAAAGGTAGATTGATTTACATGATTACTTCTGCTTCTTCCAAAATTATTGAAGCATCTAAAGACTAGTTGAATGTTACACATAAAACTGCCATCTTAATGATGTGAAAATACTTGAAAGAGTAAAATATCCAAGTGGAATTTTTAAATTCATGATAACGTGCCTCAGCAAGTACTGCTTAATTTTAGGTAAACTGCCAGTTTAGGTTGAAATTAATCAGTAGTTAGATTGTTCAGTAGCTTGACTTAAAAATGTCAGTGGGAGAAACAAATTGAAATTAGTTTCGTAGCATCATTTGTCTCAATTTTGTGGTCACAAAACCAGAAGAGATCTTCGGAGGGTTGTATGTTGCTTTCTGAAGTTTTATGGTATTAGCACAATGCCTTGCACATAAAATGCTTTTAACTAACATATTTTTGACTAAGTTAAGTGAATGAAGTTTACCTAGCTTGATTCTAAAGTCATCAGTTCTTTGGTGACCTAGCCTGTTGGCATCTTGCATTTTCAATTGTCAGGATAACAAGTCGTCATCATCTTGCTGTTTCTAGGTTGATAAAATATTTTGTGTGAGAGTGCTGGAAATGCTAGATATTTTGCTAATATTACTATCCTTATAATTTGAACTAATGAGCCTTCATAAATGTGAGATTAACTTCATTTAATAATTTATTTTTGGTAACATCAGTTTGAGAAATATGTGTTCCTTAGGCCTTAACTACTGATTTGCCATAAATAATTTTTTTTAACTAGGAAATACCCTGATTTGTACCACACATAGCAGTAGAATTTTTACCTTGCTCTATTCTTTAAAACATTGAATACCAAAGAATTTGATTACTTAAAGACGTTATGAAATGCCAAAAGGTTACATAACCATGGGAAGAATTTGCCAACTCATGTTAAAGACCTTTTTGTTATCAAATATTTACAGTAGTTGGGAAAAGAATTTCCTAGGGTGAGAATCTGGTATGTAGTTCAGCAAAAACAAAAACAAAGAAACCTTATTTATTCCTTGGAAACTTGTGCGTATAATAAGGAGAATTATATACCAATGCTAACCTCTTATCTAGTATGCTTTCAGAATTTATTTGCCAGTATGATATCATAGATACTGTATATAAAAGTATACCCCCGTTTATACCTAGTAATACATCTATGTATATTATTCGAGTAAACAATTATGCATTATCACATAGAAGGAAAAAATCAGGTAGTTTGTGTTAGACGTACCAGATTTCAAATCTTAGTTCTCTTACTTAGCTGTGTGATTCTGGAAAAGTTACTTTTTGAAAGCACACTTCCTTAGCAGTAAAGGGATAATTTTATGTTCAAAGAGCAGTCATGGAAATCAAATAAGATGAGGTATGTGAATGTACCAGATACATAATAAATTCTGAGCAAACAGAAGTTCAAGTAGAGAGGTACTTTGCACTATGTGCAGCTTTGTCAAGAATGGTGTGAAGTGATATGTTGGCATATCTTTCCTAGAGAAGAATGAATGTCTAAACTAGAATTTAAAAGTTTGAAATTATTTGGTATGCTTTTTTTATTTCATTAAAAGCACACAGATACACACATCATCGTTTATTTTTATTTTATCTCCAAGTTTATATTTAGCTTATTTAGAATAACATTGTTGGCCAGGCATGGTGGCTCACGTCTATAATCCCAGCACTTTGGGAGACTGAGGTGGGTGGATTGCTTGAGGTCACGAGTTCAAGACCAGCCTGGCCAACATGGTGAAACCCCATCTCTACTAATAATACAAAAATTAGCTCGGTGTGGTGGCAGGTGCCTGTAATCCCAGCTACTCGGGAGGCTGAGGCAGGAGAAGCACTTAAACCTGGGAGGCGGAGGTTGCAGTGAGCAGAGATCATGCCGCTATACTCCAGCCTCCTCAACAGAGTAAGATTCTGTCTCAAAAAACAAAACAAAACAAAGCAAAACAAAACAAAACAACATTGTTATAATACCTGAATTGTACAAATCAGCTTTCATAGCACTTTTCAAATGTGAACTATATTCATATTTGTTTGGCAGGTACACATTTTAAAAACATTTTAAAACAAAGTCCCTGATAATTCACTTTTATATTTTACTATTTTAAGTGACTGCTTCACAGACCAGCAGGTTACTACCACTGGATGCGGGAAGGTCAGAGAGCAAACACAGAAATCTTTTCCTGTAATAATTATTAGGAGGAAAGGAAAGGAGTCAGAACTGAGGGCAGCTGGTTTGGGTCATCCTCCATATGAATCCCTTACTATATTTGGGATATTTCCTACAATTTCAGTCTTACTAGGAGGCAGGACCCATCTTTGTACAAAAGCCCCTCAAAAAGGCCAAGTACTTGCTTCGTCCCCTATTGCCTTTGGCAGGTACACTAGTCAATCAGTTGTTCCCACCTATGACTTTTAATCTGGATTGACTGTAGCACAGAAGCTGAGATTGGAGAATTCATTCTTGTAGGAACAGCAGTATTTCGTTTCCAAGAATACCAGTACTGATTTTCAGTTTTCCAGTTTGTATTTATAATGTTTCATCATGTATTAAGGAAATAAATTAATTTCTCTTTAATAGTGAAGTTAGTACTTTTTTTCTATTTTGAACTTTTGCAACTGGATAAAATAAAGTTGGGTAACCTCTTGTCAAGGTTGTTGGTATATTTTTTTCCCCAAAATTTTAGCAGCTTGTTACTAAGTCTTATTTGAATATATAATAATGCTTGCCCTTGATACTTCTTTTGACACAGAATATTATGTATCTAAAACAGTTAAATGCCAAGGGTGGAGGTACAATTCAGGGTTCTGCAACCAATAATAGCGCCTTTTTTAAAACTAAAATATGTTTGCAGTATGAATTTTTTGGATGTATAGTCTCACGTATACATTTATGTGCGTTTATTAACATTTATGTGCCATCTTACTTTTTAACTAGAATATTCCTGCAAAAAAAAAAAAAAATCCTTTGCATTTTAAGTGAGGTGAGCTAGTTTGTTTGTTTCAGCAGGAAGGCTATAAAGAAGGATATGGAATACTTTTTGGCCACTAAAGAAAAATAGCCTGCCAAGACCTTGAGTAAATAAGAAAACTCCAAATGAAACTGTTTGTATTGTTCATTCTCATGCTGCTATAAAGAACTGCCCAAGACTGGGTAATTTGCAAAGGAAAGAAGTTTAATTGACTCACAGTTCTGCAGGGCTGAGCAGGCCTCAGGAAACTTACGATCATGGCAGAAGGGGAAGCAAACATGTCTTTCTTCACATGGCAGCAGGAGAGAGAAGTGCTGAGCAAACAGGGATAAACCCTTTATAAAACCATCAGATCTCATGAGAACTCACTATCATGAGAATAGCATGGGGGTAACCCCATGATTCAGTTACTTCCCACTGGGTCCCTCCTATGGCACGTAAGGATTATGGGAACTACAATTCAAGGTGAGATTTCTGTGGGTACACAGCCAAACCATATCATTCTGCCGTGACCCTTCCCAAATCTCATGTCCTCACATTTCAAAACACAATCATGCCTTTCTTTTTTTTTTTTTTTTTTTTTGAGACGGAGTCTCGCTCTGAAGCCCAGGCTGGAGTGCAGTGGCCGGATCTCAGCTCACTGCAAGCTCCGCCTCCCGGGTTCACGCCATTCTCCGGCCTCAGCCTCCCGAGTAGCTGGGACTACAGGCGCCCGCCACCTCGCCCGGCTATTTTTTGTATTTCTTAGTAGAGACGGGGTTTCACCGTGTTAGCCAGGATGGTCTCGATCTCCTGACCTCGTGATCCGCCCATCTCGGCCTCCCAAAGTGCTGGGATTACAGGCTTGAGCCACCGCGCCCGGCCACAATCATGCCTTTCTAAGAGTCCCCCAGAGTCTGAGCTCATTCCAGCATTAACCCAAAAGTCCAAGTCCAAAGTCTCATTTGAGACAAGGAAAGTCCCTTCCACCTATGAGCCTGTAAAATCAAAAGCAAGTTATTTACTTCCTAGATAAGTAGGGTATAGGTATTGAGTATATATACCCATTACAAATGGGAGAAATTGGCCAAAACAAAGAGGCTACAGGCACCATCCAAGTCCAGAATCCAATAGGACAGTCATTAAACCTTAAAGCTCCAAAATGATCTCTTTTGACTCCATGTTTCACACCCAGGTCACGCTGATGCACAAGGTGGGCTCCCAGAGCCTTGCGCAGCTCCGCCCCTGTGACCTTGCAGGGTACAGTCTCCCCTCTCAGCTGCCTTCATGGGTTGGCATTGAGTGTCTGCGGTTTCTCCAGGTGCACAGTGCAAGCTGTTCATTTATCTACCATTCTGGGGTCTGGAGGATGATAGCCCTCTTTTCACAGCTCCATAGGCAGTGCCCCAGTGGAGACTCTGTGTGGGGGCCCTGATCTGCTCTAGCAGAGGTTCTCCATGAGGGCTCTGCCCCTGCAGCAAACTTCCGCTTGGACATCCAGGTGTTTCCATACATCCTCTGAAATCTAGGTGGAGGTTTCCAAACCTCAATTTTTGACTTTTTGGGTACCCACAGGCTCAACACCATGTGGAAGCTGCCAGGGCTTGGGATTTTTACTCTCTGAAGCCACAGCCCAAGCTGCACCTTGGCCCTTTTTAGCCATGGCTGGAACAGCTGGGATGCAGGGCATCAAGTCTCTAGGCTGCAGGCAGCATGGGGGGCCTGGACCTGGTCCAGGAAATAATTTTGTCCTGCTAGGCCTCTGGGGAGAGGCTGCCATCAAGGTCTCTGACATGCCCTGGAGACATTTTCCTCATTGTCTTGGTGATTAACATTCAGCTCCTTGTGACTTACGCAAATTCATGCAACAGGCTTGAATTTCTCCCCAGAAAAATGGGTTTTCATTTCAGGAAATTTGTACCTAGTAGCCTATGTGAATATTTGCTCAGTGGAACCAAACAGTTCTTCACTGGAATAAAAGAAAATAGAGTTTGGCTGAAGGGGAATTAAATGAAGAATAGAAGCTAATCCTGAGCTTTCACTGCAATGGTTTAAATAACAAGCAGGAGACCAACTATTACAAATTATAGTGATGATGTAATTGAAAAATACGTATTTTTTAAATCGCCAGTGACTGAAAGTGTCAAAAACTTGTTGCAGTAACTATATTAAATATTACATTTTGCATTGCTTTCCCAGATATTGATAAATTCTGGTTTCTTTCTTTTGAAAAAGTAGCAGGATCAAAGAAAAAGTGTTGTTTCTGTTGTTTCTACTTAGAATAACATTTGTTTTTATATACTTAAGTGTGAGATTCAGTAGAGAGGAAAAGATAAAAGATGGAAAAGGGGATAATTTATGAAGAAACACAATAGAATCCAATGTTGTAGAAAAAAACCGGGTTCTTTTCACACAACCAGGAAAGATTAGGCTCATAGACACATAGAAATGTGAGGAGTGGAATTTACTGGATGAGAACGGAAAAGGAAAAACAGCTCAGCAAAGTGAGATGGAGTCCTGCTTACAGGTTTTCCACCTCACAGATTTATTCTCAGCTTACCACACAGGAAGAGGAGTGGCCAGGCATCTCCCTGCTGCAAATGGCACGAACTTCCCGAGGCTCCACCCCTTCCTCCCAGTGCAGAGGCTGGTCAGAGATTCTCCGAGGAGCCCTTTTAAACTTGGGTGTCTCACCAATATATACGTGATAGGAGTAAACCTGGGAAATAGTAGCTACATTTGGCTGAGATCCAAGGTAAAGAAAGGATGAATAATGACTGAAAATCTAATGTAGAGAAGAAAGTCAAAGAAGCTCTAATGAAATAAACTTGTTTTTTCGGTAATAAGCATTTTTTTTTCAGAGACATAAATGTAAGATACTGTCTCTAAATTTACAAATACACACAAGTACAGAGGAAGACAAGCTCTAAAATAAGATTGAAATTCAGTATTTAACCAAAGTTGAATTGCAGGCAGTTTCTATGGAGAATATTTTCAGGAGCAGAAATGAATAAAATTAGTTGTGAGCGATAGTGAGTGTTGCTTGCTAATGGAGGCCATTAACTTGAAGGTGGACCAAATGTTGCTGAGCAAAGCTTGCAATTTTGGAATAGTTGTGGAGAAGATCTCAGAGTAGAGGATTAACAAGATGGCCCAGTGAAGAGACAAGGGGTTACCAGTACCACCACTACCCCTTACCGCCACTACTGCTACTATTACTGATCATGATGACAATAGCCCTTATTTATTTTTGGCCTACTGTTTTCCAAATAGATGTATACACATCAAATTTAAGCCTCACACCCATTTTTAAAAGTAGATTCTCAGTGAGTAAAATGAGTTTCAGAGGATTCTTTTTTGCCCAAAGCTGTTGCCAATGGTTGTACACATGAAGGGGGGAACCAGTCACATTGTATGTGCCATATGTTGTATATTTATTACAACAATTTTTCAGCACAAGACAATAAAGTATCTTAAGGAAGAATATTGTTTTAATTTGTTCCAAGGGGCCGGACGTGGTGACCCACACCTGTAATCCCAGCACTTTGGGAGGCCGAGGCAGGCAGATCACTTGAGGTCAGGAGCTTGAAACCAGCCTGGTCGACATGGAGAAACCCTGTCTCTAATAAAAAATACAAAAATTAGGCATTCTGCTGCATGCCTGCAATCCCAGCTACTCAGGAGGCTGAGGCAGAAGAATCACATGAACTCAGGAGACAGAGGTTGCAGTAAGCCAAGATTGTGCCACTGCACTCCAGCCTGGGCAACAGAGTGAGACTCTGTCTCAAATAATAATAATAATTTGTACAAAGCTATCATATTACCCTGGAGTGGCAGCAGTATATAAAATTATATCAGTAACAGTCCCAGTTTTGTTTAAAAACACATACATACTCAGAGAAGGCTTAAAGAAAGTATACTAAAATGTTAGCATTATGGCTATATCACAAGTAATTTTTATTTGTATTATTTTTGCATACTCTTGAATTTTCCCACTTCCCTTAACATATTGTTTATGATTTATGGGTTGGTGGTAGGGAGTGGAGGTGATTGCTGGAGTAGTTTTAAGAACAGTTTTCTAGATATGACAGTAAACAGCAGCATTCTGCTTCATCACTTATACTTCTCCCAATCCATCCAGTAAATATCCATAATGTTCTGAAAACTCAGTATTTATTTGCTTTACATTTCTTTAGAGTTTAACTCTCCAATATTACATGTAAACTTTTAAAACTCAGGTATTGGCCAGGCATGGTGGCTGGCTCACGCCTGTAATCCCAGCACTTTGGAAGCCTGAGGCAGGTGGATCACAAGGTCAGGAGTTCGAGACCATTCTGGCCAACATGGCGAAACCCTGTCTCTACTAAAAATACAAAAATTGGCTGGGCATGGTGGCAGGTGCCTGTAGTCCCATCTGTTTGGGAGGCTGAGGCAGGAGAATCGCTTGAACCTGGGAGGCAGAGGTTGGATTGAGTCGAGACCGTGCCATTGCACTCCAGCCTGGGTGATAGAACAAGACTCCGTCTCATAAATAAATAAAATTCAGGTAGTTCATTTAATGGATTTGGAACCCTTAACTACTTTTCACCTTCACGTGATTATTGCAACCAGCTTCATTTATAATTATATTAGAACTTTACCTTGAACCACCACAACATTCAATGAATAGCTTTTATGACTAGAGTAGTTAGATAGAAAATAGACTTGGAATGAAGAAAATAGTAGTAGATTGAAGAGAAAAATAGACTCTGAGGACAGATAGACTAATGAACACTTTAAAATATCTGTTGTCTTAAATTCGTATACACATAACTGTGTATTTAGTAATTAAAATTGATTTAAGGAAGTGCTATCATTTTTCCTGTGGCTGCTAAATTCACCATTTTTATTGTTGCCAATAAACTTGATTCATTGTATGTATTGAAAAATAGTTTAGAAATAGACATTGTGAATACTGAGTAGTAGTACATTTGGATTTTGGTTTCTGTGTATACGTGTGCACATGTGTGTAGACTTAATATATTGCAGTTAATGATTTAATAGTATTTAGGTAATGTCTTAAAAACACAACAAGAAATGCTTCCTTGTGGCAATAACTAGTATGTATAACAGAACTCAAGTCATATTTCATATTAATGAAATAGCATTGTGAGTTCTGAGAAGTAAACAAAGTTCTGAAATTTAAAATGTGTTTACTGATTTTAGCCTCACATTTGTAGGTATTTATATAGATACATGTGATGGAAATTAAATATATAACTTACTCTTTCTGACACTGTGTTATATAATTTAGTATTTAATTAACTTCTGATTAAATTTTATTTTAAAATATTAGTCATTCCTAAAGGAAGAATAATTTGGGATACTGGATATTTGTTACACATTAAAAACTGGTTCAAATATATATATGTTTATATGACAGCCATAAAAAGTCAAATCCTAAGAGATCTTTGCTTTAGATCTTAAAGATATTCATTGTGGCTGGGTGCTGTGGCTCACACCTGTAATCCCGGCACTTTGGGAGGCCGAGGCGGGTGGATCATGAGGTCAGGAGTTCGAGACCAGCCTGGCCAACATAGTGAAACCCCGTCTCTACTAAAAATACAAAAATTAGCTGGGCGTGGTGGCGTGTGCCTGTAGTCCCAGGTACTTGGAAGGCTGAGGCAGAAGAATCGCTTGAACCCGGGAGGCGGAGGTTGCAGTGAGCCAAGATCGCACCACTGCACTCCAGCCTGGCGACAGAGCGAAACTCCATCTCAAAAAAATATATATATATATTGATTGCACAAATATTTGAGTTATTCATTAGTAATTGAAGCCTTTTAATACATTCTTTGCTGTCTAGATTCCACTGTTCTCTCTCAATTCCATATTGTCTAATAAAGGACAATAAAATCTGACTTCCTTCAGTTTTGTGTGCTTTGCCACCTGCCCACTCAGACATCATAGGATATGTGCTGGAGGAGTGAGAGATGGTACTTAACAACGTGGACAGACATATAAATGTGAACTTAAAAGGCAGACTTACTAAAACTTACAGAATTTGAACTGTTGGATTGGATATGCTTGAGTTATTATATCTAATATGAAATCTAGTAAATGAGCAATTTATAAAAGTACAATAGAATATGATATTTGTTTATAAGATAATGTTCTATGGTGTTTTTAAATGATATTTTATTCACTTTTAAGAGATTTTTAGTCAGCCTTCATTGAAGGTAGGGAATTAGGAATAAGGGATGTTAAAACAAATTACCAAAAGTGTTCAGTACAACTGATGATTCTACTTAGAAATATAAGTAGAGAAATTTTTGAAATAGTTTCAAAATATACTTGAATACATCCAAGTGTCTACTACTATTATTTTTTATAGGTGGTTTCAGACACCCTCACAGGTTTTCTACCATGCAGCAACTGAACATGGAGGAAAAGATGTATATCCAGGGCAGTGTCTTTGGGAAGGTTGTGAGCCTTTTCAGCGACAGCGATTTTCTTTTATTACCCACTTGCAGGTACACTTTTTAAATATTATTTGATCAGTAACTCATTTGCATTAAAGATTTTGATATGCATTCTGTTGCTTCCTCTTTCTCAATAAGGATAAGCACTGTTCAAAGGATGCCCTACTTGCAGGATTAAAACAAGATGAACCAGGACAAGCAGGAAGTCAGAAGTCTTCTACCAAGTAAGGAAAATGAGTTTACTTCCTATTGTACATACAAAAAGAAACTAGGCAAAACACAAGAACAATGAAATGCAACTTAGCATATTAGGAGACCAGAAACCTGGGTTCTAGTCCAGCTCTGCCACAAACCAGCAATGTGACCCTGTTCAAATTGCTTAGATTCTCTTGGCATCACTTTTCCGTTTGGCTGGACAATGTGGTCTGTAAGTTACCTTTGAGCTCTAACACTGATTCTGTTTTGTAGACTAGTCAGTCATTGGAAGTAATGACAGATGGTATATGAGAAATACTTTGTAAACTAAAAGTACTGTGTATGGTTCCTTTTCCTATAAGAGAGTAATCATCTATTTGATAATGGCAAAGAGATTTCATATCTTGCCATTATCAAATATATATATACACATACACATATAAACATACATAACACTGGTTTACAGTTTAAAGATCGTTTTCAGGTTGTCTCATTTAATATTCAGCATTAGCTTAAAATAATTTAATATTCAGAATTAGTAAAAATGTATCAGAAATACCCCTGCTTTTCAAATGTGAAAAGAAATATTGAAAGTCATGCAGCCAGTTACAGTGTCAGAAACAGTGTTTCCTCATATATGATAAGTCAGCATCTCCATTGCTATCTCACCAGAGCACACAGATAATGATGCATTTTATCTGCTTGGCCAAAGAAATATACAGTAGTTTGAATCATATTTTACATAAAATCATCTCTACAGTTCTTCCATTCTGTATATTTCATAAATAACAGAACTGTAGTGAAAGGATTGATTGAAATTATGAAATAATGATGAAATTTAAGTTATGTAAGTAATAGTTTGAAATGTGGTATTTAGCATAAATCCATGTTATCATACCGTGTTTTCCTGGATGACCAGTATCAGTACATTCTTAGGTAGTATTATTACTTTACTCTTAGGTAACATTTGGAAATAATTTGTAGCAAAAATTGTAGACTTTTCTTCTTTGTTAAAATCTTCACATTATATTCAAAGATGAGAAGGCTGTAACTATGACGTTATGTTGAATTTGTCTTGATTGCATACTTACCCAGTATGGTAACTTTAAAGATGGAACATCTCTTTGCTTTAAAATTGATAGATTGGAAAATAAAAGACTTGAAACTTCACCTTGATACTAAGAGCCCCTTTGCCTAAGCTGTCACAGAGCATAAACGTTAATGCTGGCCCATTGGACCTTTAGTCACCCTGTAAACACAATTTTTAAATAACCAGCTTAAAGAGATTGGCAGGATGGTCATAGTTGTCAGTCTGTCTGCAGTATCATGTTAACTCACTCTCTCGCTCTCTCTGATCAATTTAGGCAGCCAGCTATAGGGGGCACAAGCTCAACTCCTAGAGCACAGAAGGCCATTGTGAATCATCCCAGTGCTGCACTTATGGCTCTGAGGAGAGGATCAAGAAACCTTGTCTTTCGAGATTTTACAGTAAGCATGCCTTGAAACCCTTATCTGTAAAAGTCTGAGTCCTGTGTGATTTAGATCTTTATTCTTTCTTTTTTTCCTTTCTTTTTAAGGATGAAAAAGAGGGACCAATAACTAAACACATCCGACTAACAGCTGCCTTAATATTAAAAAATATTGGTAAATACTCAGAATGTGGTCGCAGGTGAGTAATATGTTTTCTGTAGCCAAAGTGAATTTAGTTTATTTTATTTTTACATATAAGTTAATAAAATTAGATAACTGTATTTTCTTCATTGTTTTTCTCATCAGTTTTGCAAATACATCCAAAAGTTTATGCCTAGGTCAGGCCATGATGAGCTCTTAAAAGTCAAAAATAAATAGAAGTTAAAACAACCAAAAAATGGTCCTTTAAGTTGTTTTATTAAGTTAATTTGTCTTACTGGCCATAGAATTTAGAACAAAAAGTAGCTCTACTAAAGAGGAAACTTAGGAGTTTATTGGGGAAAACAAAGGAATTGATGATTTGAATCACGTGGAGTCCAAATGAAATTCAGTTTGACACTTGTCATTTTCATGTACCCATCAATGTCATAAATAATGTTAAGGTATATGTATAATACTCTGAAGTTTTAAACTTTCCAATGGACTTAAGCAAAAGAAAACCCAGGATTTTGTAGATGTACAGAAACCAGGAGGGATAACTCATTAATTCTTGAGAGAGCAAATATAGAATATTTTGTCGATACCTTGTCTTCCTTAGTTACTTTTCTGGAATTCCTCCTGCATCTTCAACTGACCACTCTTGGGCTGCCTCTCTGAGAAGCTGTCCTCAGATGCATCTTGTGTTCCTGATAGTCACTTTCTATCTCAGGCTCTCCCTTTCACATATTAGTTCCATCTCCTTAATGTATTTTGAATCCATGTTAGTTCTTCCCTACACCCCTATTTTACCTTGTTTTAGGTCTTTTATGATATTCTTTACAATGACCTTTAAACTGAATTTTCTAAGCATAAAAATAGTGGTATCAATTATAAAAAGAAAATGAATTTGACTATATTGTTTTAAGATTTCGCTAAGTGGAAGGTGAATAGCATTTAAAGCTAAAGTTGAAAAAGTTATCTGTAATGGCAAATGTTACTATATTTATTTAATCAAGTATAAATGAACAAGAAAATTTTTCACACTTGAGCCAAGTTTTTTTAGGAAAAAAAAAGAAATGTAAAGGTTTAATAACCATACGAGAATTCTAGTATCTTCATGATTTAGTTCATAACATTTCTTTTTACTTTTCTTACTTTATTTCCCTCCTAACCCCTTTTTTGTTTCATAGCCTACATTTCAGTGAAACTAAGCCACATGCAAGTTCCTAATCACACTGGGCTCTTTCAAGTCACACTTTGTACCTTTGTTCCAATGCTCATACTATTCTCCCTGCCTAGAATGCCCTCCTCCCTGCGTTGCCCACCTATTGAATATCTGCTTACCCTTCATGATTCAGCTCAGACATGAGTTTCTTTGTATAGCCTTTCCTTTGCTCTATTCCCCTTCCCTACTGAGCTTGTTCTCCTCTATTTTTACAACATGTCTATCTTAAAACTTTTAATCTCATTGTTTTGAAAATGTTTTTTTATGCGGCTTTTTCCCTTACAGAACTATGTGCAGAGACTTCCTCTGATTAATCTTTGTATCTTGAACACTTAGCACAGTGCCCAACACATTATAATCTCTACCTCCTATTCATCCTTTAAGATTCAACTCAGTGATTACTGCTTCCTTTCCTGACATCTTCCTTACTACCTTAACCCTGACCTGGAGCACAGTACATATTCCCTACTGCCCCATGTGTTGCATGTTACCACCTTAGATGATGAGCTCTTTGAAGGTAGGGATTCAGTATTTTGAACTTTGTATCTTTAGTGTCTAGCATAGTGTTAGCAATATGATAGTCATTCAGTAAGTATTTGATTGATAGACAGGTGGTGGGAAATTCATTCTCCTAGAGTTCTGATCTGGAATTTGTGTGTGTTTTGTTGTTGTTGTATTGTTTGTTTTATTTTGTTTGTTTGTTTTTTGAGACAGAGTCTCGCTCTATTGCCCAGGCTGGAGTGCAGTGGCACAATCTCGGCTGCCTGCAGCCTCTGCCTGTAGGTTTGAGCGATTCTCCTGCTTCAGCCTCTCGAGTACCTGGGACTACAGGCGCTCGCCACCACACCCGGCTAATTTTTGTATTTTTAAGAGAGACAGAGTGTCACCATGTTGGCCAGACTGGTCCAAACTTCTGACCTCAAGTGATCCACCCACCGTAGCCTCTCAAAGTGCTGGGATTATAGGTGTGAGCCACTGTGCCCGGCCTCTTTTTTTTTTTTTTTTGAGACAGAGTCTCGCTCTGTTGCCCAGGCTAGGGTGCAATGGCGTGGTCTCGGCTCACTGCAACTGCATCTCACAGTTTCAAGCGATTCTCCTGCCTCAGCCTCCTGAGTAGCTAGGATTACGGGCAACTGCCACCATGCCCAACTAATTTTTTTTTTTTTTTTGTATTTTTAGTAGAGACAGGGTTTCACCATGTTGGCCAGGCTGGTCTCGAACTCCTGACCTCAGGTGATCCACCCGCCTTGGCCTCCCAAAGTGCTGGGATTACAGGCATCAGCCACCATTCCCGGCCTGATCTGGAATTTGTGTAGAAAATTGGAATACTAGAAACAACTTTGTAATTTTTTTAAGGGCCTTTTCTTCGCATTGAAATTGTACATTCTAGGCAAAGCTTCTTTGTCTAGAGCTAATAAAATGTTGAGCCAAAAGTTTTCATTTCACTGGTTTTGTTTTGTTGATTTTGTTGTTTTATTTATCTCTAAACCTTTCAAGTATTTTCTGGCATCTTCAGGTCCTATGACGTTAGAATAGTAGAGTCATATGAATTAAGACAATCCATTAAATATTTCTATTCACTCGCCCAATCCAGGTTGAAATCCCCAGTATAGAACTTCTGTTGAACATCTCCACTGATGGAGAGTTTTACCTAAGCAAGAATACTGATAGAAAATCTGGCAGAACCCACATGTGTGGAGAGAGTGTAGAAAATCAGGCAGCTACAAAAGATAATTCTCTCTTGATAGTTCTCTAGTGGAATAATGCGAGGCTAGACGTGGTGGCTCATGCCTGTAATCCCAGCACTTTGGGAGGCTGAGGCAGATAGATTGCTTGAGCCAGGCATTCGAGATCAGCCTGGGCAACATGACGAAACCCCATCTATACAAAAAATTTTAAAAATTAGCTGGATTTGGTGTTGTGCACCTGTGGTCCTAGCTACCAGGGAGGCTGAGGTGGGAGGATCACTTGAGCCCAGGAAGCAGAGGTTGCATTGAGTCGTGCTCACACCACTGCATTTCAGCCTGGGTGACAGGGTGAAACTCTGTCTCAAGAACAAAAAGAAGTAATATAGAGTGTGATCTTTTAAACTAAAGAAAAAATGGCCAGGCTCGGTGGCTTACTATAATCCCAGCATTTTGGGAGGCCGAGGCAGGTGGATTACAAGGTCAGGAGTTCAAAACCAGCCTGGCCAACATGGTGAAACTCTGTCCCTATTAAAAAATACAAAAATTAGCTGGGCATAGTGGCATGTGCCTGTAATCCCAGCTACTGGAGAGGCTGAGGCAGGAGAATTGCCTGAACCTGGGAGGCCTCCAAGGTTGCAGTGAGCGGAGATTGTGCCACTACACTCCAGCCTGGGTAACAGCCTGGGCAACTCCATCTCAAAAAAAAGAAAAAGCAAGTAAGATATATGGAAATTTACCCTCATTCTTATCGTAGAATATCTTGAACAGTATAAAAATATCAGCAGCTTTTTATTTGAAATTCAGAATCTAATAATTTGAATAGTATAAAATGTTTAATGCATCTCATCTCCATTCTGATCAAGCTTGAGCTCTGGAAAAGTGCAATATATTTGCCTTCTTTTGATATATGTATATTTAATGTGTAATGCAAGGGTCTTATTTAAAAATCAAATAGTATGTTTCTCTAATGAACAACACAAAAAGGAAATTAAGAAAATAATTCCATTTATCTATTTATTTGTTTGTTTATTGAGACAGAGTTTTGCTCTTGTCACCCAGGTTGGAGTGCAGTGGCATGATCTTGATTCACTGCCACTTCCACCTCCCAGGTTCAAGCGATTCTCCTGCCTCAGCTTCCTGACTAGCTAGGATTACAGGCACCCACAACCACACCCGGCTAATTTTTGTATTTTTAGTAGAGATGGAGTTTCACCATGTTGCCCAGGCTGGTCTTGAACTCCTGATCTCCAGTGACCCAACTGCATTGGCCTCCTAAAGTGCTGGGATTACAGGTGTGTGCCACCGCACCTGGCCAGTAATTCCACTTACAATAGCATCAAAAAGAGTAAAATACTTAGGAATCGTCTTAACCAAAGAGGGAGAAGATTGGTACACTGAAAACTACAAAAGATTACTGAAAGAAATTAAACAATATATAAACAACTGGAAAGATTTCTCATATTCATGAATTGGAAGACTTAAATTTAAGTGAGATGTTAGTACTTCCAAAGCATTCTACAGATTCGTTGCAACCTGTCAGCATCCCAATGATTTTTGAAAAAATAGAAAAATCCAGTTATGTGTGAGTGACACAAGGTGAGGGTTGTAGATGCAGTTTCCTGTTTTCATCATATAGACAGGGCAGCTCTGCTGCAGAGATGGTCAATGTACCTAAAACCCAAAGAACCTTGTGTAAGAAGTGTGGCAAGCATCAACCTTACAAAAGTGACACCGTATGAGAAGGGCAAGGATTCCCTGTATGCCCAGGGAAAGAGGCCCTATGATTGGAAGCAGAGTGGCTGTTTTGGGCAGACAAAGCCAGTTTTTCAAAAGAAGGCTGATGTGGTTTGGCTCTGTCCCCACCTAAATCTCATCTTGAATTCCCACATGTGGTGGGAGGGACGTGGCAGGAAGTAATTGAATCATGGGGGCAGGTCTTTCCTATGCTATTCTCATTATTGTGAATAAGTCTCACGAGATCCGATGGCTTTAAAAAGGGGAGTTTGCCTGCAAAAGCTCTCATCTGCCACCATGTGAGACGTACTTTTCACTTTCCGCCTTGATTGTGAGGCCTCCCCAGCCATATGGAACTGTAAGTCCAATAAACCGCTTTCTTTTGTAAATTGCCCAGTCTTGGGTATGTCTTTGTCAGCAGCGTGTAAACAGACTAATACAAAGGCTAAAACCACGATTATGCTAAGGCTGGAATGTGTTGAGCCTAATAGCAGATCAAGAGGATGCTGTCCATTAAGAGACGCAAGCATTTTGAACTGAGAGGAGATAAAGAAGAGAAAGGGCCAAATGATCCAGTTCTAAATTTTGGGATAGTTTTCTTTTGATTTTGAAGAGAAAACGTTGAAGCTATAGAAAAATTATAGGAAAATAAATACGGTGATAATCTTACTCAAAAAAAGAAAAATTCGTTCTAGAATTCAAACATAATCTCACGAGACCCTGAATAGCAGAAATAATCTTGAGAAAGAACAGTGTTGCAGGACTCCCACTTCTGATTTACTACAAAGCTAACATAATCAAAACAGCGTGGTACTGGCATAAAGACAGCCATAGAGACCAATGGAATAGAAGAGAGGGCCCAAAAGTAAGCCCTCACATATTTGGTCAAATTATTTTCCATAAGTGTGCCAATTCTTCATTCAATGAGGAAAAGACAGTCTTTTCAACAAATGGCATTTGAACAACTGGATATATACATCAAAAAAGTTGGATACATAACCTGTACCATATATAAAACCTAAATATAAGAGCTAAAACTATAAAACTCTTAGAAGAAAACATAGGGCAAAAGCTTTATAATATTGGATTTGGCAGTGATTTCTTGGGATATGACACCAAAGACACAGGCAATAAAAGGAAAACCAGACAAACTAGACTTCATCAGAATTTAAAACTTGTACATCAAAGGACACTATCAACAGAATAAAAAGGCAACCCATAGAATTAGACAAAATAATTGCAAGTCACCTGTCTGAGAAGAAACTAATATCCAGAATATATGGAGAATGCCTAGCTGCTGTGGAAAACAGTAAGGCAGTTCCTTAAAAAAACAAACAGAATTATCTGTTTCGTTCAGCAGTCCCACTTCTGAGTATATTCACAAATGAATTGAAGGCAGGGAATTGAACAGATATATATACACCAATATTCATGGCTATTATTTACAACAGCCAAAAATTGGTATGGAGGCAACCTAAGTGTCTATCGATGATAGACAAAATGTGGCATGTACATACAATGGGATATTATTCAGTGTTACAAAGGAAAAAACTTTTAATTTGCATATAGTAAAGTTCACCCTTTTTAGTGTACAGTTCTATGAGTTTTGAGTTTTTTTTAATCTTTGAGACGGGGTCTCACTTTGTTGCCCAGGCTGGAGTGTAGTGGTGGGATCATGGCTCACTGCAGTCTTGACCTCTCCGGGCTCAGGTGATCCTCCTACCTCAGTTTTTGTATTTTTACTAGAGATGAGGTCTCACCATGTTGCCCAGGCTTGTCTTGAACTGCTGGGCTCAAGCAATCCACCTGCCTCTGCCCCCCAAAGTGCTAGGATCACAGGCTTGAGCTACTGAGCCCGGCCTACAAAGGAAAAAAATTCTGTGACATATGCTACATATGAATAAACTTTGAGGACATCATGCTAAGTGAAATTAGCATGACACAAAAGGACAAATATATGGTATGATTTCACTTACGAGATACCTAGAAGAGTCAAATGCATAGAGACAGAAAGTAGAACAGTGGTTACCAGGGGCTGGGGGGAGTTCAGGAATGGAGAGTTACTGTTAAGTGGGTAGAGAGTTCCATTATGAGATGATGAAAAAGTTGTGGAGATAGATAGTGGTGATGGTTGTACAACAGTATGAATGTACTTAATGCCACTGAGGTGGTTAAAATAGTATGTTTTATGTTATGTATGTTTTACCACAATGGAAAAAAACTAAAACACAACAAAGGAAGGATTTGGGAAAATTGGAAGTGACTGCTAATGGGTATTGGGTTTCTTTTAAAGATGATGAAAATATTCTAGAATTGATTGTGGTGACGGTTGCACAATTCCCTGAATATACTAAAAACGAGTGAATTTTTGTTTAAATGGGTGGATTGAGCCAGACGCGGTGGCTCACGCCTGTAATCCCAGCACTTTGGGAGGCCGAGGCGGGTGGATTATCTGAGGTCAGGAGTTTGAGACCAGCCTGGCCAACATAGCAAAACCCCACCTCTGCTAAAAAATACAAAAATTAGCTGGGCGTGGTGGCGCACGCCTGTAATTCCAGCCACTCAGGCTGAGGCAGGAGAATCCCTTGAACCCAGGAGGCGGATGTTGCCGTGAGCTGAGATTGTGCCACTGTACTCCAGCCTGTGTGACAGAGCAAGATTGCATCTCAAATAAATAAATAGATTGTATAGTGTGTGAATTATACATCAATGAAGGTGTTAGAAAAAATAAATTTTAAAAAATCAAGGCAGGGCGTGGTGGCTCACGCCTGTAATCCCAGTACTTTAGGAGGCTGAGGCAGTTGAATCACGAGGTCAAGATATTGAGATCATCCTGGCCAACGTGGTGAAACCCCATCTCTACTAAAAATACAAAAATTAGCTGGGCCTGGTGGCACATGCCTGTAGTCCCAGCTACTCAGGAGGCTGAGGCAGGAGAATCACTTGAACCTGGAAGGCAGAGGTTGCAGTGAGCCAAGATCACGCCACTGCACTCCAGCCTGGCAACAGAGCAAGACTCTGTCTCAAAAAAAAAAAAAAAAAAAAAAGAAGTAGTAAGTGCTATAAAAGTTATAACCAGGCTGGGCGCAGTGGCTCATGCCTGTAATCCCAGCACTTTGGGAGGCCAAGGCAGGTTAACATGAGGAAGTCAGAGGGAGACCATCTCTGATATCATGAGGAACTGCTTTACTAAAAATACAAAAATTAGTTGACGCAGGGCAGGGCCCAGTCCAGCTACCAGGAGCTGAGCAGAATGGCGGAACCTGGGAGCGGAGCTAAGAGTGAACTCCGAGATCCCACTGACATTCTCCAGCTGGGCTTACAGAGCACGACTCATCTCAAAAAAAAAAAAAGTGTGTATATATATATATGTATATATATAAAACCAAATAGTTCCCTACTTTGTAAAACCAAATAGTTCCCTACTTTGCCCCCACTACCCACCTCCAAGGGGGGATCCTGCAACAATTTGAGCTAATGCAATTGCTTTCATATTTCAAAAGAATATGTCTGTGTTACTTATTTCTTTTTTTTTTTTTTTTTTTTTGAGAGGGAGGTCTCATTTGTCGCCCCAGGCTGGAGGCAGTGGCTGACCGCTCACTGCAAGCTCCACTCCGGTTCACGCATTCTCCCGGGCCTCAAGCAGCCTCCCGAGTAGCTGGGACTACAGGCGCCTCGCCACCACGCCTCGGGCTAGTTTTTGTATTTTAGTAGAGACGGGTTTCACCATGTTAGCCAGGATGGTCTGATCTCCTGACCTCGTGATCCACTCGGCCGCTGGCCTCCCAGTGCTGATTACAGGCTTGAGCCATCACACCGCCTACTATTCTAAACTTAGCTTAAATTTATACATTTATTGACTTCCCTTTTAAGAAATTGGATAGTCTTAAACCTCTCTTCTTCCCACTTTCCTTTTTCCTCATCATATTATTGTTCCATCACAGTCGTTGATTAAACTTAAACTGATGTTGTTGACTGTTTTGACAAGCCGAGTTTCGCGTTATACCATGTTTTCTCTTTTTTTATTTTTATTTTGAGACAGGTCTCAGCTCTGTCACCCAGGCTGAGTGCCAGCGCCGATCTCAGCTCATTGTAACCTCTTCTGCCTCCCCTGTGGTTCAGGCGGATCTCCTCCTGTCTCACCCCTCCTGAGTAGCTGGACTACAGGATGCCCACTCACCATGCCTACACTTTATTTTCTAGTAGAGATGGGGTTTCACCGTGTTGGCCAGGCTGGTCTTGAATTCCTGACCTCAAGTGATCCACCCACCTTGGCCTCCCAATGTGCTGGGCTTACAGGCGTGAGCCACCACACCCAGCCTTTTTGTCTCTTTGTATTACGCCCATAAAAACCATGAGTGCCATGCCTTTTGCTTGGCTTTTTATGGGCCTAGTATGATTTTACCATGTATTTTAATCAATATCTTTCAAGCATATCAATAAGCTGTCCACACACAGTTGTTAAACTTCTATCAGATTTTCATTTTTAGAATTTTTTTTTCCTTGCAAACTGCCCTTCCGCAGTCTAGACAGGTTGCTCTCTGGACCTGGTACACAGCTCTTCTCAGGAATTGTCTCCATGTTGAATCCCTTTTCGTTGAAACCCATTTATTTTCTTTTCTTGTTTTACTGTCTTCATGTAAAAGCATATCCTTTCAATAATTTAAGACACTCCATGCCTAAAAATGTCTGTAGTCTACCCTTACTCTTGATAGTTGTTGGCTGTACATCACGTTCTAGATTGAAAAGTCATTTTTCTTTAAAAATCTGAGGATATTGCTCTGGTGTATTCTAGCACCAGCTTTGCTGTTGAGAAGACTAGTGATATTCTGGTTCCCATTTCTTTGTATGTGATCTGTTTTCCTCCCTCTAGAAACTGTTGTGGTCTCTTTATTTCTGAATATTCTAAGGTTTCATGATGATGATGTGTCTTCAGGGGGTGTTTTGTTGTTTTAATTGAAGTTATTATTTCGTTTTGGTGGGTCCTTTCAGTCTGGATATTTATATCCTTCAGTAATGGGAACTTTTCTGGTATGTTTCTTTTTCTTTTTTCTTTTTTAGCTTTCTGTTTTCTCTCTGTTTAATCTATTTTTTGGAAATTTCCTTAATTATTTTATTTTGTTTTGTTTTATTTTATTTTTGAGACAGAGTCTCCCTCTGTAGCCCAAGCTGGAGTGCAGTGGCGCGATCTTGGCTCACTGCAAAAAATAACCTGTGAATATAGAAGTTGAGAGAATATCATTTTATAGAAAAACAAAATAGGCATATTTTGTTTTGTATCAAAACAAAGTGAGTGCTTAATTTTTTAAAACCTCACAAAATTAAACATTTACATCAAAAAGGGAATTATTAGTTACTTTCCATCCTAGTGATTTCAGTTTATTCTTTCTAGTTTTATCCATGCAATATTCAAATAAAAGAATGCTTTTTAACATGTAACTATCACTTTGAAAAATATTATGATTTTGTTAACTTTTTGAAACTGAAGTCTTTTTTCTTTCTTAAAATTTTCTTGATTGTGGGGAAAAACTGATTGTACTTTGTAAAGTTATTTTTATTTTGTAATTTTTTTTTTTTTTTTTTTTTTTTGAGATGGAGTCTCGATCTATTGCCCACGCTGGAGTGCAGTGATGCAGTCTTGGTCACTGCAACCTCTGCCTCTCGGGTTCAAGCGATTCTCCTGCCCTGGCCTCCCAAGTAGCTGGGATTACAGGCTCCTGCCACCACACCCAGCTAATTTTTTGTATTTTTAGTAGAGACAGGGTTTCACGATGTTGGCCAGGCTGGTCTCGAACTCCTGACCTCGTGATCCGCCCGCCTCAGTCTCCCAAAGTGTTTTGTAAATTTTTAAATCAATTTTTGTACAACTAATTTTTCTTTTCCAGAAAGATCTTAGAAATTTCATACTTTATTTTAAAAGTTGTTAAATAAAATTTTAAAGAAAATCATAAAGATTATATAAAACAGAAGTGAAAAGTTTAATGAATTATCACAAAGTGAACCACTCATGTAACTATCTGTCCAAGTTAAGAAATAGAGCAACATCAGTTGAAATCTTTCATTTTCCCTCCAATCTTTACTCCATCCTCCTCTCTGTAAGGGACCACTATCCTGATCTGTGACACCAGAGGGTTCATTTTGTCTGATTTTGAACTTTCTATAAGTGAAATCATACAATATTATTTTCAGCATTATATTTTTGAGATTGATTCATAGTATTTTATTCATATTATTGTATTTTTTTTCTTTACTTTCGATGGGCAAATGGGTTATTTCCAGTTTGGGGCCGTTAAGAGTAATGCTGCTATGAACATTCTAAACCATATTTTTTTTGGCCATATATGGACATATTTCTGTTGAGTGTTTTCGAAGGATTGGTGACTCATAAGATGTTAAAACTTTACTACATGATGCCAACCAATTCCAAAATGATTTTATCAGTTGACACTCTATAGAAATGTATGAGAGTCTCAGTTGCTGCATGTACTTGCCAACATTTGGTATTGTGATTAAAATATTTAATTTTATCCACTCTTGGGTATGTGATGGTATGTATATATGAAAACTACATAAAACTGAAATGGCCCCAAAAAACATGAAAAGATGCCCAACTCTATTATTCAGTCTCATTTTTTACTCTTGTTTTATT